>NC_058133.1:209220794-209364589 GCF_016433145.1 Gracilinanus agilis | reverse complement strand
ATGAAATTTGTTATAGTTTTTCCTAATTCAGTAAAGAAGTTTTTTGGTAATTTGATAGGTATGGCGCTAAATAGGTAAATTAATTTGGGTAGGATGTTCATTTTTATTATGTTAGCTTGTCCTACCCATGAACAGTTAATGGCTTTCCAATTGTTGAGGTCCAGTTTTAATTGTTTGGAAAGTGTTTTGTAGTTGTTTTCATATAATAGCCACTAATTCCTTTTTTTAAAACCTTACCTTCTGTCTTAGAATCAATACTGTGTGAGGAAAAATAGCTCCTGGCATTCCCTGACTACAGCCTAAATAGCTGTTGTAGATGTAGGATAGTCTGGGATCATCCTAAACATCTCCAGTGCCCTGATGTCATTTGTCATCCTGCAATACCAGTATGCAGGGTGGAGCCCGGAGAGTATATCAATGGTAAACCATTTGACTTGTTTCTTCCTATTAGTGCTGGCAGGAGCTGTTATAGGACAAGCAGCCAAATGGGAAAGCTAGATTAGGGTAAACTTTTCTAAGTATTCTACCTCTTCTCTCTCTAATCCTTCTCCCCTATTCCTTTCTGATTAATAAAATAATAAAATCTGTGGCCATTTTCATAATTTCCCCCCTTACAATACTAAATATTGGTTACAAAGGCAAAAGAGTGGTAAGGTCTAGGCAATTGGGGTTAAATGACTTGCGTAAGGTCACACAGCCACATCTGAACCTAGGACCTCTCAAATCTAGACATCACTACCTACTGAGCTGCCCAGATGCCCCCCAAATAATTCCTTTTGTCTTATTTTCTTAATTTGCCTTTAGTTGACTAACACAAGGCTGAAGTTGATTAATGCTTAAAACTGGCCTGTGTGTGGAGAAAGAGTGGAGATTGGGACTTGGGGGATTTGGGTGGTGAGGATCGTCCAGAACATTAAACTATTAGAACTTTGTAAAATGGTGTTTTTTTGTTTTTTTTTCATTATAGCACCATGTATTTGGAAGTATAGAAGAATGTTGAATTACAAGATTTGATTAATTGGCACAGGCTTTCTCATAGAACCAGGCACAAGGGAGGATTTGGGACTTCTGATAGGCCAAACACACCTGAATAGATTTTCTAAGGACAGAACGTGTTAAACTGGAGAATGAAAACAAGTGTAATGCTTAAAATAGGATGGTATATTCCAGTGTCCCCACATTATAATACCAGATTCCATATGATCGTAGAGTCCCATCCAGAGAGTGTTTTAAAATCTATACCACCAGTATCCCAATCCCTCACTTAGGCCTATAAAACATCCCATTTTCTCCCTGTTTGCTCCTGTTCTCACACTAGCAGGTCCAGAAATAAGCCTTGGCCACAAATTCGATTTATGCTCTCAAGATCTCCATTTACCCTTTTGAGCTAAAATATACTTCCCCTTAAATCACCCAAGCTCTTTGGTTTCCTATCTATACCACAAGACACTTATCACAATGCCACTTTTAGATCTTAAACATAACAATTTGCCTAATAAGACAAAATAACATTACAGATGCTATTTTATTAAAGCAAATAAGAGATCACCATACACTTATAAACTCAGGTCATGCACTAGGCACACAATTTTTCACTGGGTATCTTCTATTTATTCATTTCCCTTATTCATTCTTGTGTGAGGTAAAAAATGATGATAAGTGCATCATTCAAAAATGAGCACCAATGCCCCACTCAAATAAACAAAACCTGGAATCAGAAGGTAGGATTAAAAAGAGGCAATTGTTTATTCCCTTCATAAAAGAGAGCATTTCAATGATGGGCTAAGAAGTGCTGACAGACTAGGCAACAACAGGCAATATATACAAGTTCCCAACATAAGCCTCCTCCCCTGTGAGACCCCCACACTGGGCTTGACCCAGAACCCGAAACACCTGTGTTTACAACTCAGTTCAGGTGAGGTGAGGTGAGGTGAGGTACCCAACCAAGATGTTTATTGTCCTTTCTGTCTTTTATCTGTCTCCCTCCCAAGTTTGTCCAGGAGTCCTCAATCAACAAATGATAACAAACTAGCCTTTGTAAGCTGACTAGTCATTCTGAGAATAACACACTCAATTCTATCTCACATATTTTCATCCTAGTTTCTAAGGTAATCAAGGATATGTTCCATATTAATTACTAAAATTTCAGTATCCCTCTCATTAATTAACCCTGAGCTAACTCCTGTAGAAACTAGAGAAACATTTTTCTAAATTTCACTCTCTATTGAACCCTCTAATCGTCTAGGTGTCAATAAATACCAAAGTATCTGGTTATGCTATTTATTAATAGTGTAACAAACAATAAAACAAAGATATAATTATTTGCAATGTATCACATGTGATAAAGATTAGAGCCAATATTCTTTAACCATCATATTCTGAATTTTCAACTTTATAAACAGTTCTTCCATCCAGTTCTTTCAAGATACCAGTTAAAATCTCTTCATATTTCTTTAAATATGAAGTGACTTCTTTAAAGTCAGTTCTCTCAGTCCTTTTTTGGTCTTCTCTTTAAGTCATTACATTTAGTAGTCTTTCCAGACCACAGTTAAAATATTCCAATTCCTCAAAGATTCTTTATGGAATGAAAGATGTTCAACTGTCCTTCTTTAAGATTCCATTGTCTCTTTTAAAAAGTGAATTTTGTTGAGATATTTTTTGTTTATGTCATCTACTTTTTCTATTGTACTCTCCATATATCACCGAGAGCCATCTTTTACAATAAACAATAAAATGGAGAAAAATAGTTTAGTAACACTAACAAAAACATAGAAAAATCTAACATTAAACAGTGTTCTACATCTATAATCTCCAATTCTGGGGACCATGAAATGATTTCTTCTTTGAAACCAAGCTTGGTCATTATAATTTTTCAACATTCAGTTTAATGTTCTTTCCATTTACATTGTTGAAGTAATTGTATTTATTATTTTCCTGGTACTGCCTACTTTACTTTGCATCAGTTCATATGTCTCCCCATAATCTTATATATTTTTATATTAATCTTTTCTACAGCACAACAATATTCCATTAGATTCATGTACCACAATGTGTTTAATTATTCCCTAATCAATAGTATCTAATTTGTTTTCAGTTCTTTATTACTACAAAGAGTACTATAAATATTCTGATATAAATGGAGTTTTTTTTTCTTTTTTGTTATTGATCTCATTGTAGAATCTCTGGATCAAAAGAAAAATTCATTTTAGTCACTTTTTTTCACATAATTCCGAAGTATTTTCCAAAATGGTTATACTTGATCATAGCTCTGCCAAAAATGTATTCATGTGCTCACCCTTTCCTCCATACTGACTATTCCTATCTTTTGCTGTCTGCAAATGTTCTGGGTATGAGGTATAACCTCAGAGTTGTTTTGATTTGCATTTCTCTTATTGTTGTTTTAGAACTTTTTTCTTATTTTTGTTAATAGTTCATAATTCTTCTTTTGAAAACTGTTCGTATCAGTTGACCAATTATTTATTCTTTACAAAATGAGTTTCGGTCTTCAAAATTTGTTAGTAGTCCACCTACTCTACTTTGGATAAAGGTCCCTATCAGAGAAATCTCCCTCCTATAAATATTTTTCCCCAGGTCAATTGCTTCCCTTTTTATCCTACTTGTATTCATTTTGTTCATGTAAAAGCTTTTTAATTTCATGTATTCAAAATATCTTATTCTATCTTTTGCAAAAATCACCTCTACCCTTGGGGCAGCTGGGCAGCTCAGTGGATTTAGAGCCAGGCCTAGAGATGGGAGGTCCTAGGTTCAAATCTGGCCTCAGACACTTCCTAGCTGTGTGACCCTGGGCAAGTCACTTGGCCCCCATTGCCCACCCTTACCAGTCTTCTGCCTTGGAGCCAATTCACAGTATTGACTCCAAGACAGAAGGTAAGGGTTTAAAAAAAAAAATCACCTCTACCCTACTTATTTGGATATAATGTGCTTCTCTTTTAATTTTTTAATGGCATGAACTTTAATATTTATATCATGTATTCATTTTGGATTTATTGATCCAACATGTAAAATGTTGATTTAAACTTAATTTCTTTTAAAAACCCTTACCTTCTGTCTTAGAATCAATACTGTATATTGGTTCCAAGGCAGAAGAGTGGTAAGGGCTGGACAATGGGGGTTAAGTGACTTGTCCAGAGTCACACAGCGAGGAAGTATCAAAGGTCAAATTTGAACCCAGGACCTCCTGTGTCTAGGCCTGGCTCTCAATCCACTGAACTATCAAGCTGCCACCTACCTGCCCCCATACTTAATTTCTTAAATTTTACATGATAATACATATATAACCCAGATCAAATTGCTTGCTAGTTTCAGGAGAGGGGAGGGACAAGGTAGGGAGGGAGATAATTTGGATCATATAACTTCAGAAAATTTATGTTAAAATTTGTTATTACATGTAAATGGTAAAATGAAATACTTTTATAATTTTAAAAAATACCCCCCCCAAACCCTGTAATTTCTGTCAGGTTGCTTTTCTGTATTCCTAGTAAATTTTTAAAAGAAGTTCTTTTCTCCCTCTCTGTATATTTTGAGGTTTATGGAATTCCATAAATACTGGGTTATTGATTTCAATTATTTCTAATTCTTCCTACTTTGTTCCCTAATCAATTTTTCAAAACCAACACCAAATAACTCTTCTACTGAAAAAGGGGTCCACCATTCTCACCAACACAAACTACCATTAACTGGCAGTTGTCAACCTGGGAAAGAGATATGTCCTTGGCCAAGCACCAAATCTATAGACAGTTGAGACCCTGAGAGAATCACCCTGCTAGATGATTCCCTAAAGAGTAATAGAACATAGGGATATTACATACCTTTTGGGGGAATTAAGCACATCAAATATACACTGTGTGACAATTAGATTAAGTCTACACTGCCCATCTTTAGATTTAATCACCAAAGGTGAGAACATCTCCAATTTTGGGAGGTCCATAACCCATGTGTGCTAGAGTGGGTGACAAATCAGAGTTGACTGACTGCCTCCTAGGCACTTCTAAGAGAAGCGTCTGTTGTGATTGGACACACAAACTAGGAGGGAGGCACAGGAAGTGACGCATAAGTGACCCCTTTAAAAAGAGACCTCAGTCAGCTGGGCCCAGTCTTCTAGCTCTTCTGGTATGTGGAGGAGTGCTGGCTGGAACTCTGAGATCTTGGTGAGACTGCTCTTAAGATCTTCTCTAGAATTCCATGTGGTGAGTTTAAAGACTGAATCTTCCTGAACTTCTCTTAAGGAACTTCCCTTTAATAGAGACTCTGTGAATGAAGTTTTGCTTCATTCACCTTCCAGGGCTCTGGCCCTCTGACTCTCAGCTAAGAGTTAATTAGATCTACCTAGGGGATTGTAGCAATTTACCTACTGTGTTAGATTCCTATTTCCTTAATTCTTCTACCTCTTCTCAATTGTAAATAAATTCTCATAAAGTCAATTTTGACTTGAGGTTATTCCTTAATTGGGGAAATTTCCCCTGGTGACCACCTTTTATTATATTTTACCCAAAACTCCCTTTCCCCCTTACAACTGACAGGTTATAAGCAGGCTTGGGAAAGAGGCTGTAGCCAGAGGCTAGGGTATCAGGGAGTGGTCTACTACAATGGATAGAAAAAGGATGGGTCCTGCACAAATGTTGGTCTTCTAGGGAGTAGATCTCTGATATAATGGGGGAAACTTCTAAGACTAAAAGAGTGATTGAGTATTTGAGCATTTCTATTACTCCTATTTAGGACATTTAATGGGTGCTGGGAGATCCCCTTATTCAGTCTAAGACAAAGTCACTTTGGGACTTCCCCTAAAGGCAAGTTCTCAAGGGAAATGGGCAAACTTGGGGCTTCCAGAATTCATGTGACATAGGCAAGCCTGAAAATCCCAAAAGTGGCAATAATGTTTCCACCCCTCAAACACACACTAATTCTACTACTAGTCTACCCTCTCTTACTCACCATCCAAGGAAGCAATTTAGACAATTTCTGCCTCTGCCTCCTCAGCAGTCAAATCTATGGAAGGCTTGGAAAAGAAAGTTCTTATTACTCTAATCCCTGATACTATCAGTTAGCTCAACATTCAAAACAGATGTGGCTTTATCATTTTTTCATTCTTGTTCAGTCATTTAGCCATGTCTTCATGACCCTATTTTGGGTTTTTCTTGGCTGGTTTGCTATTTTTTCTCCAGCTCATTTTATAGATGAGGAAGTTGAGGTAGACAGAGTTAAATGACTTGCTCAGGATAACACAGCAATTGAAATTACATTGGGGGGCAATAGAGGATTGAGAGCCAGGCCTAGAGTCAGAAGGTCCTAGGTTCAAATGTGACCTCAGATACTTCCTAGCTGTGCAACCCTTGGCAGGTCACAATCCCCATAGCCCTAGCCCTTACCATTCTTCTGCTTTAGAACCAATTGGTTCTAAGACAGAAGGGATGGGTTTAAAAACAAAAAATAAATGATATAGAAAATTACAATTTGAATTACTTGCTGCTGAAACTTATGATTGAGATTTTCTGCTTTACTTCTTTTACTGCTTATGGCTTGTTATATCTACATCCTAAGAACCTGGTTAAAACTTTTGTATCCACTTTTTATTATCTCTTAAACTACCCAGTTAAATTCCTTTCCTTTGTTTCAACACCTACACAAGTAGAATTACATAGTTTATTTTTCCAACCTTATACTGTTTCTCCAGTTTGTTCCAACCATACATCGTAACAATTTGCTTAACCCTTGAATTGTTCTGATTAACTTTTCTTATTTTGCTTTGTTTCCTTTTAAAATCTAAATTTTAAAGTTCCATTCCCTATCTTCCTTGTTCCTTCTTAATCCTTTTCTATCCTATTTCTGACTAAATTCTCTCCTCTCCCCACCACATCCAACAATCTCTGACCAACTTCTCTAGTCCAAACCTTCCACATTTTCTTTCATATTCAACTCAAGTTCTTTTCCCCCCACCTATTCTCCCTTTGGTTATTGTTCAGTCCTATCCAACTCTTTATGACCCCATTTGGGGTTTTCTTGGCCAAGAAAGTTGAGTGATTTTCCATATCCTTCTCCAACTCATTTTACAGATGAGGAAACTAAGGCAAATGGGGGTAAGTGACTTGCCCAGGGTCTCACAGATAATAAGTGTCTGAGACCAGATTTGAACTCATGAAGATGAATATGCTTCCAAGCACTTCCTGCTACTCATTGCACCATTTACCTTCCTGTACCCATTTTCCAGAGAAGTCCAAAATAGAAGAGATACCAGAGGAGAAGAATTGCATTTTGGGAACCAAAATGAAGGAGGATCTAAATCTCAGAAGGGGAGTAGGTTCTACTGATGAGCAATCCTGTAAGGAAAATAGTTTATGCCTAATGGGAAGTGGGGTCTTTATTATGTGGGGAGTTGATGCATTGAAAGAAAACCTTTTCTGAGAAAGTGTTTTACTTCCATAGACATTATGAACTGGGAAAAGAGATATAGGAGCTACTACTGATAGCTGGTACCCAGATAAATGGCAGGAATATGGACCCAGAGATGGAATGACACCATCATTATAGAGGAGAAAAATCATGAAGAGGTATCATGGGGAAAAAAGTCAGTCCAATATGCAATAAAACCACTGAGGCAGAATTCCTAGTCAATAACTATTTATTCATATGTGTATTATTTAAAACACCCAGAGCCACACAGCTAGGCAGTGTCTAAGTCTTTGAACTTAGCACCTGACTCTGTCCATGAAGCCATCTAGCTACCCCCAAAAAGCATTTATTAGAAGCCCCCTTTAATGAATGTGACTTCAGATCTTCTTTGTGATCTGAGATGCCTCCACACTCTAGACCAGTGATGGTGTACCTATGGCATGGGTGCAAAAAACAGCATGCAGAGAGCCCTCTCTGTGGGCAGGCCAGCAGTCACTCAGCAGAGTTCATTACAAGAAAGCCAGAGGGACTGGGGTAGAGCTATTCCCCTCCCCCTCTCAATGAACCTGAGGACATTCCTCACTTCCTCACTCCCCTATCTGGGATAAGGGGAGGTGGCTCACATGCTCTTGGCACAGAAGGCAACCTGTCTGTGGTGAAGGTGATTCCTGTGGTGGGGTTGGAGAGAAGCTAGGTGTGGAACATAGCTAGAAGGGAGTGGAGCTCTCATCATCCACCCCTCTGCCCAGCACCTAAAGGGAGAGCTTCTTCCCTTTGGGGTAAAGGGGAGTGGGGGGAGGGGCATAGAAATTCGTCTCTGAGGTGAGGTGGGGGCAGAGCCCAACAGTCTCTAAAAGGTTTGCCATCACTGTTCTAAACTCTAAATTATTAGTTTTACAGGTCTGAAGTCCCAGACAATCCAGATACAAAAATCTCATTGGTGGTTCCAGGCTTGTGTTTTGGGCAGGTAGATCCCTGGGTAATGGGATGTCCACAATCTTATAATTCTTGCTCCACTCAAGTTTTGGGCCATGGTTGACTCTTCCTAGTGATTTTCCACCCCTTTAGAACATCAATATCTGGGAGTACTAAAATGGCAAAGTCTTATCTTCATTCTGGGTGGAGGTTCAGAAGGCTAGCCCATTCTGCCACTCATCAGGCCACTTGGGTGGAGGTTCTCTAGCAAGGACATTTTTGTGGTTTTGTAAGTACTTGTCCTGACAAGTTCAAAGTCTAATATAAGAAAGAATCTATTTAACCTAATCTAATTACTCCCAATTATATTATGTTAGGAGGTTGATCCTTAACTGACTAAATGTATATAAATGCAAAAGAAATAATCACTTCCCAGTGGAATCACAGTACTGATTAGGAATTAGCATAAAAGTAAAATTATTGATTTAGTAAAATAAGGCAGGGGTCAAATTATTTTGCACAGAGGGCTGACCAGCAGATATTTACTGGGAAAAACACAGAACTATTAAATAGTCAGAAAAGCCACTCTTTAATTAAGGAAAGGGGTACAAGTGTTGAGTTAGGTCTTCATGCAGAGTTGCTCACCACACTCCTTCGCAGAGTCTGAAGATTGAACTCTGGTTGCTCTGTTCACTGACACCTGGGAAAGCCAACCGCCCTAGATTGGACAATTCCAAGGAACAAAAGAATTCAGGGAACCTATGTACCTTTTGGGGAGATCCAGGGGCAGGGAAAAATGATTGACACTACCATAGCTACAAGGAAATGGGAGTGTTCAAACTATACTGGATACTATCAAGCTTGTGAAAGGAATCATAGGCAGAGGCTAGGGTATAAGGGAAGGGGCTACTTAATTAAAATGGGTACTAAAAGGTTGTTCCTGTGCAGGTGTGGATCTTCTGGGGAAGGGTCTCTGATACCAGAAGGAAGACTACCTAAGACAAAAAGAGTATTTAGCATATGCTTAGTCCAATCTAACTGGGATTGACATTTACCTTACCATCCATTATTCAGTCTGAAACTGCTAACCTGAGATTCCCTTCAGGGTGGATTTTCACAAGAACCAAGAACAAGTACAAGCTTTGGGGTCTCCAACTTATTATGCTAGTCCTAAAACTTGAGGTTCATCAGATCTTACGAGGCTACAAGTTTGGGGTTTCTAGATTCCACGTTGACATGACTTAAATTTGGATACTGGGTAATTTCTACCATGCAGTGTTGCTTCTATCAAATGTTATTTTCCTTACAAAATTATACTTTAAAAAATTAAACACATACAAGAAATGATAAACAAGATGCTTTCAGAAAAAGCTAGAAAGATCTGCATGAACTAATAATGAAGAGTGAAATAAGCAGAACCAAGAGAACATTGTACACAGCAACAGAAATATTGTATGATGATCAGTTGTGAAAACTTGGCTACTCTCTGCAATGCAATGATCTGGGGCAATTCTGAAAGACTTATGACCTGAAATGCTATCCACCTCCAGAGAAAGAACTGTTGAGTTGGATAGATGTGGATCAAAACATACTATCCTTTACATCAATTTATTTACAGCTTTATTTTGGAGTTTGGGTTTTGTATGAGTGTGCTTTTACAACAATGACTGATATGGAAGTGTGTTTTGCATGATAATACATGTATGGTCCAGAAAAAAAAAATTAAGCACAGCTGAAAAAGGAGATATCTATGGATTTAGAAAGGCAAGATATAGCATAAGAGGGTGCTGAAACCTTATGCCTCCAAAAATTTAAGCTATAATGATAAACTATGAGTCCAAAAGAATGAAGCATAAACATGCAACTCACACTCTGACAGAGAGAAGATGAATTTAAATTATAAAAAGAAAAAAATTTGGCTAAAGAGGAAAATTGTTTTGCTTATATCAATTGAAGGACTCATTTTTAAAAATTTGCTCAATAGGGAGGAGAGTACTGGGAAAGTAGATTCATTTTTTTTTAACATTTATTAATATTAGATTCAATTTTTTAAACATTTATAAATATTAGATTCAATTTTTTAATTAGAAATTGTTTTTTAAAAGTTCAAGTCACTAAAATGAAAAGATTTAACCCCAGACAGAAGACAAAGAAATTAAAGAAGGAATAAGCATATATACTATAATTCAGTGAATAAAATTTCAGAATGGATCGAAAGGGAAGAAAATAAAAAGAACAAAGCAAAGAAAAATATCATTTAAAAATTCACAAATATAAGAAGTTGGTTGAGAGGAGGGAAAATTTTGAACTAACCCCTTAACCAAGGAGAAAGAGAAAGGAAGGGAAGAAAAAAAAGATAACTAAATAAAAGAAAGAAAATAAATTACTTTAAATAAAAGTACATTGTATCTTAAAGATACAGATAGTAAGTCCTTACCTCAAGAGCTATGATATTTAGGCTTATTAAACACTAAGCTAGTCAGTTTCTTTGCCTCTGAATATCATATACCTAATGTTTCACATTTCATTGATCTACCTCCACAGTTTTCACCCAATACCAAATAGTTTTGATGATTATTGCTTTGTGGTATAGTTTGAGATCTGATACTATTAGGTCCCCTTTCTTCCCACTTTTTTCTTTTCTTTTCTTTTTTTTTCTTTTAAACCCTTAACTTCTGTGTATTGACTTATAGGTGGAAGAGTGGTAAGGGTAGGCAATGGAAGTCAAGTGATTTGCCCAGGGTCACACAGCTGGGAAGTGTCTGAGGCCTGATTTGAAGCTAGGACCTCCTGTCTCTAGGCCTGGCTCTCAATCCACTGAGCTACCCAGCTGCCCCCTCTTTTTTTTTTTTTTTTTTTTTTTTTTTTTTTTTTTTTTTAATTCTTAACCTTCATTCTTAGAATGAATGTATTAATTCCAAGGTAGAAGAATGGTAAGGGCTAGGCAATGGGAGGTTAAGTAACTTGCCCAGGGTCACATAGCTAGGAAGTGTCTGAGGCCAGATCTGAACCCAAAACCTCCATGCTCTAAGGTCTGGCTCTCAGGCACTTAATCCACTGAGTCACCTTTTTTGGGGGGGTCTTCAATAGTTTTTAGGGACTTAAGGGGATCTAGATACAAAAAAATCTGCTATTTTAAATAGTGTTTTGTAGTTGTATGCATTTAATTCCTATGTGTACCTTAGTAGGTAGTCTACTAAATATTTTAACGCATTCTATATTTATTTTATTTTTTTAATTAAAAATTTTTTTCCAAGTATATGTTAAAACAATTTTTAACACTCCTTTTTAAAAATTTCAAGTTTTAGGAGTAGCTAGGCGGCTCAGTGGATTGAGAGCCAGGCCTAGAGACTAAAGGTCCTAGTTTCAAATGTGGTCACAGATACTTCCTAGCTGTGTGACCCTGGGCAAATCACTTAATCTCCATTGCCTAGCCCCCTGATGGTGAACCTATGACACACATGTCAAAACTGACATGTGTAGCTATTTTCGTTGATACACGGCCTCATGTGGCCTCATACAGAGAAATATGAAGCCACATGCAGAGGATGAAACATTTGCTGTAGTGTAGTGTATACACTCTGTGTCTGAGGTCTGTAGGCCAAAAGAACAGAACTCTGGCACAGAGCATCTAGTTCTGGGACTTCCTGGCCCTTAGGGAACCTTTGACTCACTTCTGGCCAGGGGAGCAGGATTCAGGAGAATGCTGCAGGGGACGCATCTCTGGGGGCCCTGTGATTGCCATTGCCAGCAACCATATAACCACAGCAACCATCATCCAATCTACTGTTCTGGGATGTTGTGGATTTCTAATTGACCATCATTACTGAGATAAGTAAGAGGGAGGCTGGGAGAGGAGAGGGCCAGCCTGTTTTATGGGTGTAGTTCCCTGCCATTATAAAGAGCTGCAGCCATCTTAATTTACATAAGGAATGCCATCTTACAGCATAGTGCAGACTCCATTTCACCACTATTACTGTTGTGCATCCTTATTAACCCTGCCCTTTTCTAAAAGACAGTTACATGTGCCATCTTGTAGTCAGGTAGGCTAGTTAATCCCTAATTGCCTGCAGGGCTAAGAGGCTATCTATAATTCTATCTTCTGTAACTGTCTCCCTGATGGAGAACCCAAAAAATAAAAAACCAAGGTTAAGTAAAGGAAGTGGTAGTAGACCCTTTCAAAAGACATGGACCAAGATGTATGGCATTATAGAAAAAAATGGCAGATCATTTTGCATTCTATGTACTGAAATCCAAGCCAAGTGATTCTTTGGCACAGCAGGCATCAGTCTAGTAAGCTGAAGGTCCGAGTTAGATCCTCTGATCCTTGGAAGGGAGGGTGTGATATACTAGAGAGGCTTCTAGAGACCAGAAGAGTCACGTGGCTTGGGTTTGGCCTTTCCTCAGGGAGGAACTCTCATGTGATGGATCCAAGCCTGAGGCTAACATCTTAGAGCTAAGTAGAAGGGATCACTTAAAATCTTTCTAGGCTACAAGCTTGGGGGCTTCTAGATTCCACATTGACAGACTATTGCAGAAAAAATACTGGGAACAAGGTTCTGAGTGAAGCAGAATTTTCTATGAATGTACAACTCATCTAAATCAGTGATCTACAGACTCCCTAATAGCATAAAAGACCCTGAGATTTAAACTGAGATGACATTAATATACCCAAGCTAAATTACACAAATTCTGTTTAGAGGAGGTCTGCCAAGACGGGTCTTTCTTGGCAAGAAAGCCCAGGGGTCTTCTTGTGAAGATCATTTTCCCTTAAAGGTCTTTTTTTAATGAGGTTTTTCTTGTGTTGCAGTTCATTTTCCCTTTAGAGGCATGGTACCCTCTTGGCAAGAATGTTTTCCAGGTGGAGTTTTTCTTTTCTTTTTTTAAAATTTTTATAACTCTTACCTTCCATCTTAGAATCAGTACTACACATTGCTTCTAAGGCAAAAGAATAAGGGCTGGGCAATGGGGGTTAAGTGACTTGCCCAAGGTCACCCAACTCAGCTAGGAGGTGTCTGAGGTCAAATTTGAACCCTGGACCTCCCATCTCTAGGCCTGACCCGCAATCTGCTGAGTTATCCATCTACTCTCAGGTGGGTTTTTTCTTGACTAAAAGATCATCTTCCCTTGAAGGACAGACACTTTCTTATTGAGAAGGTCTAAGGTTTTTCTTGGCAAGAAGGTCAGGTATTCTTATATCTCTTTCTATAAGGCGGTACCCCTCCATTCCACATATGGTAATAACGGAGATAGTCAAAGTTATTCTGTAGCTTCAGAGCCAAATGAGATATAGCCTCAGAAACTCCTGGATATATTCCAAGGCACTGAAGGCATACACAAACCTTCTTTGGCAAAGATATCAACAAGGAATTCTATTATTAATTTTAAGTTGACTATTATTATTGATTATGAACTCTCATACATAACTACTTAATAATTAGAATTATTTCTTACTATTAAATCTATTATGAGCACAATTTATCTTTATAATACTGATTAATAAATTATACGCAGAGAATATACAGTTATACTGAGGTATAAACAATGAATATAAAACTAAAATTCTTAGATTATATTTTACTCTATAGACAGTTTTGATTTCTTCATCTGAAAACTGCATGTTCATATTCTTTAAGAATTTATCAACTGGGGAATGATTTATGTTCTTACAAATTCTCCATATATTTGAGAAATGAAGCCTTTCTCAGAGAAACTTATAAAATGTTGTCACAGTTACGATTATCACCTGCTTATTTCCCTCCATCTTATTTTCCCCTGTTTATCCTTCTCTCTTTCTTCTTTCACTCTGTCACTCCTCAAAAATATTTTGTTTCTGACCACCATCTCTTCCAGTCTTCTCTCCCTTATATCACCCCCCTCCCCTTCTTTTTTTTTATATTTTTAAACCCTTAACTTCTGTGTATTAGTTCCTTGGTGGAAGAGTGGTAAGGGTAGGCAATGGGGGTCAAGTGACTTGCCCAAGGTCACACAGCTGGGAAGTGTCTGAGGCCAGATTTGAACCCAGGATCTCCCATCTCTAGGCCTGGCTCTCAATCCACTGAGCTACCCAGCTGCCCCTCCCCTCCCCTTCTTTTATCCTCTTTCCTTCCTAATTCCCTATAGGGTTAGATTACTATACTCATCTGAGTGTGCTTGTAATTCCCTCTGAGTCAATTCCACTGAGAGTAAGGTTCAAGTATTATCCTCCACCCCTACACTGCAAAATCTATTTCATGCCTTTTAATGTGAGATAATTCACCTCATTCTACCTTTCCTTTCCCCTTCTCCCAGTGCATCCCTCTTTCTCACCCCTTACTTTGATTTTTTTTTAGATATCATTCCATCATATTCATTTTCCTTTCTCACCTCTTAATTTTATGTTTTTATATATTTTCCCCATCATAGTCAACTCATACCCATGTCCTCTATCTATCTATACTCTTTCTAACTGCCCTAATAATGATAAAGTTATTAGGAGTTACAAATATCATCTTTCCATGTAGGAATGTAAAGAGTTTAACCTTATTGAATCCCTTATAATTTCTATTGCCTCCAGGATTAAATATAAAATCTGTTTGGCATCTAAAGCTTTTCATCATCCAGCCCCTCTTGGATTTCTAGCCTTCTTATACTCTTCTCATCATAATATATATATATATATATATATATATTTTTTTTTTTTTTTTGTTTGTTTGTTTGTTTGTTTTAAACCCTTGTACTTCAGTGTATTGTCTCATAGGTGGAAGATTGGTAAGGGTGGGCAATGGGGGTCAAGTGACTTGCCCAGGGTCACACAGCTGGGAAGTGTCTGAGGCCGGATTTGAACCTAGGACCTTCTGTCTCTAGGCCTAGCTGCCCCCACCGCATATACATTCTTGACCCAACAACACCACTATTAGGTTTATTAAGTTTATTTCCTATGATAACTGGGGAAAAAAGGAAAAGTACCTATATGTTCAAAAATATTCATAGTATCTCCCTTTGTGATGGCAAAGAACTTGAAATTGAGAGGAGGATGCCCATCATTTGGGCAACAGCTAAAAAAGTTGTGGCATATGATTATGATAGAATACTACTGCACTTTAAGAAATTGTGAGCAGGTTAATTAAAAACAACAGCAACATAGAACATAGAATAGTTTACCTGTCAGATCAATGGAGAAGGGAATAACTTAAGACCAAAGGAGAGAGAGAGAATATTCAAGATATAAAATGAATAATTTTGATTATATTAAATTAAAAGGTTTTTGTGCAGACTGCAGGAGAGGAAACATATAAGAAAAACAACTGCTTGAACGCATGGGTCGGGGTGGACATGATTGAGGGTGTGGACTCGAAACTACCACACCAATGCAACTACCAACAATTTGGAAATTGGTCTTGATCAAGGACACATGACAAAGCTAGTGGAAATGCGCATTGGCCAAGGGTGGGTGGTGGGGTGGGGGTGGGGGGTTGAAGGAGAAAGGTGGAGCATGAATGGAGCATGAATCATGTAACCATGTTAAAAATGAATATTAATAAATGTT
Source organism: Gracilinanus agilis (assembly GCF_016433145.1). NCBI lineage: Eukaryota > Metazoa > Chordata > Mammalia > Didelphimorphia > Didelphidae > Gracilinanus > Gracilinanus agilis. The sequence continues at coordinate 209,348,739 of NC_058133.1, read as the reverse complement.
AAAAAAAAAAAAGGTTTTTGTGCAAACAAAACTAATGTCACCAAGAATAGAAGGGAAGCAACAAACTGGGAAAAAGATTTTATAACAAATTTCTCTGATAAAGGTCTAATTTCTCAAATATATAAAGAACTAAGTCAAATATATAAGAAACTAAGTTATTCCCCAATTGATAATTGGTCAAAAGATATGAATAGGTAGTATTCAGATAAAGAAATCAAAGCTATCAATAATCACATGAAAAATGTTCTAATCCCTTTTGATTAGAGAAATACAAATTAAAATAACTCTGAAATACAACCTTATACCTAGCAAATTGGCCAGTATGACAGTAAAGGAAAATAATTAATGTTGGAGGGGAAGTGGCAAAATTAGGACACTAATATACTGCTAGTGGAGTTGTGAATTGATCAGACCATTCTAGAAGGCAATTTGGAATTATGCCCAAAGGGTTTTAAAAGAATGCATAGTTTTTAATCCAGCAATACCACTAGTAGGTCTATATTCCAAAGAGGTAAAAAAAAAATGAGAAAGGACCTGTTTGTACAAAAAATATTTATAGCTGTTTTTTGTGGTGCGAAAGAATTGGAAACTAAAGGGATGTCCTTTTTGGGGGGAATGGCTAACTAAATTGTGTATATGATGGTGACGGAATACTATTGTGCTATAAGGAATGATGAACAGAATGATTTCAGAAATAGCTGGAAAGAACTCAGTATACTGATGCAGAGTGAAATAAACAGAACCAGGAGAAGATTATACACAGTAACTGAAATATTGTGGGAGGATCAAATGCGCTAGACTTTGCTACTAACAACAATACAAGGACTGTTCTGAGGGACTTATTAAAAAGAATGCTATCCACATCTAGAGAAAGAACTGGTGGAGTAGAAATGCAAATGAAAACATATGATTTATCATTTGTTTATTTGGGTATATAATATGGGGTTTTGGTTTTATAAGATTATACTCTTACAAAAATGAATAATATGGAAATGTTTTGAGTGATAATACATGTATAACCCAGTAGAACTGCTTGTGAACTCTGGGAAAGGGGAGGCAAAAGGGAGAGAGAGAACATGAATCATGTAACTTTGGAAAATTTATGTGTAAATTTGTTATTGGAATAAAATTAAGAAAAATTCAAATATATAGAAAACTGAGTCGACTTTAGAAGAATAGGAGACATTCTCTAATTGATAAATGAATAAGACATTTTCAGATGAAGAAATCATCTATCTATAGTCATATGAAAAAGTGTTCTAACTCACTATTTATTAAGGAAATAAAAATTAAAACAACTCTGTGGCTATTAATAAACACCTCACACCTATTAGATTGGCCAATATGACAGAAAAGGAAAATTACAAATGTTAGAAGTGTTAAACTGGAAAAAAACACAGAACTATTAAATAGTCAGAAAAAAACACTCCTTAATTAAGGAAAAGGGATTCAGTGCTTTCAAGGCCTCCACACAGAGCTGCTCACTCCCAAGACTCTGGTTGCTCTGGTCACTGACCCCTGGGAGTACCACCAGGCTAGAGGACCACTCAGGAAGAGCCAATAAAATTGGAAAGCTTAAATACCCTTTTAGGGGAATTGGGAGGATGTGAGAGTATAGTTGATTGAGTTTATAATGGCAACGAAAGAAAATGAGGAGTCCTAATGGAGACAAAAGGGAAAAATCCGACCCAGGACTGGGTTATTTTGGTAAAGGACTTGGGTTTAAGGGTGTAAGGGAAGAAACCTTTGGGACAAAAGAGGTGCTTAACACCTGATGGGATTAGCCAACTCCACCTAAACTACTATAAATTCTATTGTTAGTCTGAGACTCTAGAAGTTGGGTTTTTCCCTCAGGGGGAAACTCATGTGACAAGGTCAACCTGGAGGTCTTCACTTTCAAGCTAACTAAACTGGAGGGTTATCAGACCTCATAAGGTTATAAGTTTGGGGATTTCTAAATTCCATGTCAACAGAGAAGATGTGGGAAAATTGGGACCTTAAAGCATTGTTAGTGAATTTGTTAAGTGATTAAACCATTATGGAGAACCATGTGTCCAAAAGACTATAAGGTACCAAAGAGATCAAAGTAGAAAGAACCTATTTGTACAAAAATATTTCTAGCAGTTCTTTCTGTGGTGGCAAAAAACTGGAAATTGAGAGGATATCTACCAATTGGGGAATGATTGATCAAATTGTGGCATATGGTTGCGATGGAATACTATTGTGCTATAAGAAATGAAGGGGATGATTTAAAAAAAAATGGAAAGATTTACATTGGGGCAGCTAGGTGGCTCAGTAGATAGAGAGCCAGGCCTAGAGACAAGAAGTCCTGGGTTCAAATCTAGCCTCAGACACTTCCTACCTGTGTGACCCTGGGCAAGTCACTTAATCCCAATTGCTTAGCCCTTACTGTTCTGCTGTCTCATTGGTTCTAAGACAGAAGGTAAGCATTTTTTTAAAAAAGGATTTACATGAACTAATGCAAACTGAAGTAAGCAGAACAAGGAGAACATTGTACATAGTAATAGTAATACTGAAGGATGATAAAATGCAATATTGTGATTAAAAATATGAATGACTTTGATATTCTTAGCAATATAGTGATCTAAGACAATTCCAAAAGACTTATGATGAAAAATGCTCTCCATTTTCAGAGAAAGAACTGATGGAATCTGAATGTAAATAGAAACATACTTCTTTGTACTTTATTTTTTGGAGGGGTCTGTATTTTCTTTCACAACATGACTAATTGAGAAATGTGTTTTGTGTGGCTGCACATGCAAAACTTTATAAAATTGCTTACCTTCTTATTGAAGGGTAGAGAGAGAGGGAGGGAACTTGGAATTCAAAAAATTTTAAACAAATGTTAAATTTTTTTCTGTATAACTAAAAGAAAGAAGAACCTTTTAAAAATAATAATAAAAGAAGTAAAGAGAAATAATAAAGTAGAAGGAAGAGGTCTAGCAGTACCTAATCTCAAATTATTTTACTGTGAATAGAATTCCCCTCCTTTCTAATTTAATCAGTCCGACACTTGAAGATACTTTTGATAAAAGTTCACACCCTCAGAGACAAGAGGTGGATCCCACAGGCAATGCCCCCTGGGCAGTGCCAGAAACTATGATTTTTTTCCTGAGATGTGAGTGGGAGAGCTATTGGGTTCAGAAAACTGCATATAAGCTGAACCCAGGAACTGCTAGCTCTCTTTGGCCTATTAGGACTTTTGTGGCAGCACATGCACATCTGTTTAGGCACACTGTCATTGGTGGCTCAGCCTCCTGTGTGTTGGAGACCCTTGAGAAGTTCAACTCCTTGGCTGGAGATTGTTGAGGGAGCCTTTCTTAGTGGTAAGCTGGATTTCCCATCAGTTTGGCAATTATAGGGTATTTAGGTAGGTAATATTTTCTACCTTCTTCTTACATTTCCCTCTGTTACTATATCTCTTTTTTAATTAAACTAAATTCTTAAAAGCTCATAGTTTAATATTTAATTATTGTAATTGGTGACCACAACTTTTTAAAACTCTTACAATTTGACAAAAACCTTTTTAATTCTTACAATTGGCTATCGAGTCACCAAAGCTGAACTTTTTTGAGCCACCAACACAGAATCTCCAGTTCAGAAATCCTCCAATACAAAAGTCCAATGCAGAAATGCCACACAGAATCCTTCTTTCAGCAAGAGCCATCAAGGCAACAGAATTACTCAGAATGCCCTCAGCTGGCTTTTATAAGCAGTTTTCTTCACATCATTTCCTGTCTCTCTGGTTTCTACTTCCTTTCACTGTGGGCTGGTCTATCACATCTCAGGAACCAATCAGAGTTTCTTAATTTGCCTGGCACTGCCCAAGGGGCAGTGCCTGTGGGATCCACCTCCCCTCCTCTAAGGATCTAACTTTTATCAAAAGGATCCCAAGTTCCTAACTGATTAAGTTAAAAAGAGTGGAGCACTCCAAGTACTTGATTGATTAAGATAAAAAAATTCCCTCCCAGTTGTGTAGGCTCTCCTGGCCTCACATCTACTGCCACAAACCTCTCTCCTTACTCCAGTCCATCCTCCACTCAGCTATTAAACTGATCTTCCTAAATTTTCTGACCACATCAACCCTGTCAAAGGCTCAAAGGCTCTCTCCAGGACCAAATATAAGGTCCTCAGGCTTCTAAAGCTCTTCCAGGGGGGAGCTAGATAGGTAGCTCAGTGGATTGAGAGCCAGGCCTAGAAATAGGAGTTCTTGGGTTTAAATCTGGCCTGAGATACTTCCTAGCTATGTGACCTGGGCAAGTCACTTAACCCCCATTGTCTAGCCATTATCCCTCTTCTGCCTTGGAATTGATACACAGTATCTAAGACAGAAACTAAGAATTAAAAAAAATAAGGCCCTTCATAAACTGGAAAGTTGCTTTTCTACTTTATCAGATCTCTTACATTTACTCTCTTCCCCATACTCTACAATCTAGGGATGCTTGTCTTCTTGCTTGACACTCCATCTCCTAGCTCAAGTTTGTTTTTTTTAAATAGAGTACTTTTTTTCCCTACCCAATAATATTTTTTATATTTTTCCCCCAATTACAAGTAGAAACAATTTTAAACATTTGTTTTCTGATATTTTGCAATCCAAATTCTTTCCTTCTGTCCCTTCCTGCTCCCCTCCCTGAGCTGGCAAGTAATCTGATATGGGTTATACATGTGCTATCATGCAATACATATTTCCCTATTTGTCTTGGCATATGTCACACATGCAAGAAAAAACTCACATAGGAAATTAAGTAAAAATCTGAATGCTTCGATCAGCATTCAGATTCCATTAGTTCCTTCTGTGACAATGGATAGTATTTTTCATTCATGAGTCCCTTAGATTGATTTGAACAGGCAGTTCTCAGATGAAGAAATTAAAACTATCTTTAGTCATATGAAAAAAATGCTCCAAAGCAGTATTTATTAGAGAAACACAAATTAAAGCAACTCTGAGGTATCACCTCACACCTATCAGATGGGTTCATATGACTAAAAAGGAAAATGATAAATGTTGAAGGGGATGTGGGAAAATTGGAGCCATGAACTGATTCTGACAAACAATTTGGAACCACGCCAAAGGGACCATAAAACGTATAAAAATGTATACCCTTTGGTTTTTTTCTTTCTTTTTTTAATTTTAATTTTGAATATTTTCCCATAGTTACATGTTTCATGTTCCTTCCCAATCCCCCAACCCCCCCCATCCCCCTTAGCCGACGCACAATTCCACTGGGTTTTACTTGTATCATTGATTAAGACCTAATTCCGGGGGCAGCTGGGTAGCTCAGTGGATTGAGAGCCAGGCCTAGAGATGGGAGGTCCTAGATTCAAATCTGGCCTCAGACACTTCCCAGCTGTGTGACCCTGGGCAAGTCACTTGACCCCCATTGCCTACCCTTAACACTCTTCTGCCTTGGAGCCAATACACAGTATTGACTCCAAGATGGAAGGTAAGGTTTAAAAAAAAAAAAAAAGACCTAATTCCATATTATTGACAGTTGGACTAGAGTTATCATTTAGTGTCTATATCACCAATCAGGCCATGTGTTCAAGCATTTGTTTTTCTTCTGTGTTTCTCCTACCAGAGTTCTTCCTCTGAATGTGGCTAGTTTTCTTTCTCATAAGTCCCTCAGCCTTGCTCTGGATTCTTGCTTTGCTGCTAGTAGAGAAGTTCCGTTATGTTTGATTGTACCACGGTATAGCAGTCTCTGTGTACAATGTTCTCCTGGTTCTGCTCCTTTCACTCTGCATCAATTCCTGGAGTTCATTCCAGTTCACATGGAATTCCTCCAATTTATTATTCCTTTGAGCACAATAGTATTCCATCAAACAGATACCACAATTTGTTCAACCATTCCCCAATCGAAGGACATTTCCTCATTTTCCATTTTTTTGCCACCATAAATAGCATGGCTATAAATTTTTTTGTACAAGTCTTTTTCCTTATGATCTCTTTAGGGTATAAACCCAGCATTGGTATGGCTAGATCAAAGGGCAGACAGTTTTTCAGCACCCTTTGGGCATAGTTCCAAATTGCCATCCAGAATGGTTGGATCAGTTCCCAACTCCACCAGCAATGCATTAATGTCCCAATTTTGCCACATCCCCTCCAGCATTTATTACTTTCCTTTACTGTCATGTTAGCCAATCTTCTAGGTGTGAGGTGGTACCTCAGAGTTGTTTTGATTTGCTTTTCTCTAATTAGAAATTTAGAACACTTTCTCATGTGCTTATTGATAGTTTTGATTTCTTTATCTGAAAATTGTCTATTCATGTTCCTTGCCCATTTATCAATTGGGGAATGGCTTGATTTTTTGTACAATTGATTTAGCTCCTTGTATATTTGAGTAATTAGACCTTTGTCTGAGTTTTTTGTTATAAAGATTTTTCCCAGTTTGTTGCTTCCCTTCTAATTTTGGTAGCATTGGTTTTGTCTGTATAAAAACTTTTTAGTTATTTTACATTTTGTAATTTTTTCTAGCTCTTGCTTGGTTTTAAAATCTTTCCTTTCCCAGAGATCTTACAGGTATACTATTCTGTGCTCACTGAATTTGCTTATAGTTTCCTTCTTTATATTCAAGTCATTCACCCATTCTGAGTTTATCTTGGTATAGGATGTGAGATGTTGATCTAGACCCAATCTCTCCCATATTGTTTTCCACTTTTCCCAGCAGTTTTTGTCAAATAGTAGGTTTTTGTCCCAAAAGCTGGGTTCTTTGGGTTTATCATAGACGGTCTTGCTGAGGTTGCTTACCCCTAGTCTATTCCACTGATCCTCCCTTCTGTTTCTTCGCCAGTATACCCTTTGAACCAAGACTACCACTACTAGGTCCATATTCCAGAGAAAGCTCAAAGATAGAGGAAAGGACCTATTTGTACAAAAATATTTCTTGTAGATCTTTTTGTGGAGGTAAAGAACTAGGAACTAGGGGAATATCCATCAGTTGGGGAATGACTGAACAAGTTGTATATGATTTAGTCAAATTTCATTGTGCCATAAAAAATGATGAACACAAAAAAATGATCATAAAAACCTGGAATGACTTATATGAAATGATGCAAAGTAAAATGAACAGAACCAGGAGAACATTGTGCACAGTAGCAGCAATAATGTATGATGATCAACTGTAAATCACAATCATTATTAGCAATGTAAAGATCCAAGACAACACCAAGGGACTCATGATGAAAAAGGTCATCTACCACAAGAGAAGGAATTGATGGAATCTGAATGCAGATTGAAGCATATCATTCTTCACTTTATTTCTTTCATGAATTTTTCTCAAGTATAAATGATATGTGTCTAATTTTACAACATGATGAACATGGAAATATATACTGCATGATAGCACATGTATAACCTATATCATATCATCTACCATCTTGGGGACAGCAGAGTTGGGAATGTGTTATTGGAAATATTGAACTACATTTCCCATGAGCCCAGTGACGTCCTGTCATTACGCAATGATGTAGACAGAGGGGTAAAACTGAGGGGATGGCGTTTCACTTCCTCTTTGTTTCCTATTCACCATGGTGAAAGCTGGGAATGGTAGGCTGCTTAAACAGCCTAAGCTAGCATTGCACATGGCTTTATTTTCTATTGGTTACTAATAAATCTTTTTTAAAAACCATAATTATTTTAAAGTTATCTTTATATATTCATTTTATTTTTTATATTGATGGCAACCAGAATTTTAGAAAAAGAACTCTCAAGTTTTTAAGATAATAAATTTAGTAAAAGCCATGCTGCAGCTGATAGCTACAGCTGCCCATTTCTGCCACTTCTGTTCCTGATCTTTCAACCACTGGCTGCCTGCCTGCCACCGACCCCATATCCTGGCCACTCCCTGTTGCTGTTGCTGTTCCCACTGTTCCCTATCCAAAATGGTGCCTGGAGCTGCTGCTGCTCAGAGTCAATCTCCTGAGGTTTGGGAAGTATAACTAACCCTCCTTCTTTTTCATTGTGCATAGCTGAGAGTTTCCTTGATGCCTGCCTTGGAATCCTGGGTATATTTTCTCTTAGGCAATAATTAGCCTCCTAAAGGGTTTTTACCTGAGGAGAGCTTCTCACTCTTAAACCCTACCCAACATGTGGGTTTTCGAGCCTGCTGCTTTTCCAGTCCCTACTCCAATTAGGCTTCCATGCTCTGCCTGTGGGAGAGGGGACTGGGATAGCATGTGGGCCCTAGCGTTTTAGCCCAAAGGGGAAGGGAAAAGAAGGTTACTCTTCCAAACAGGAAATAAAATTGCAAACATAGTCTGCCCTATTGAAGAACAGTGCATTACCTATTTCAAACAGCTATATTTTTTCTTCCTACCATTCCTGGGTTCACTAGTCCTTAAGGTAATCTTGTCTGACATTCAGGGGAGAGATTCCTACACCCCCTGGCCATTTGGGCCTGTCTGGCCTCTGTACCTCATCCTATATGGGGGTCATCCACACTATGCCCAGTGCAGAATTCTCCCTCACTATGGGAGATCCCAGAGCTCCGATAAAAAGAATTCAAATGGATAGAGAAGGAATTTTAAAGAGAGGAGGTGGATTTTAAGCCTTCTCAGACTCCACTGTTTTTTTTAAAGTCTCTGTATCTTATTGTACTTCGCTGATAGCTTTATGATTTAATTTTGTTGTTTTATGATTTAATTTTGTTGTTTTTGTGTTCATATATTAATCTGATCAATATCTTTCTGTTACACTGAATAATTCTAAGTTACTGTGTTTTTGATAAATTTTAGATAAATTCTGTTACATGATATTATTTGTACCTCCCCATGCTTTTACGAGAGCAAATATCATTGTTGAAATTTATTGTCACAAACCCTTTCATGAGATCACATGTTGCTTTTTATTTTATTTTGACAATTGTATACAACCTTTGGACAATTTAATGAGCTAAATATCTCAATTGATTTTAAGAAATCTTCAGAAGCAATTTTTAGAAATAAGGGTTCACTGGTAGTTGAAGAGATGTGCTATGACACCATTTTATTTTATTTCCCCACTTCCGCATTTATAAAAATGTAATGGATGAGAAATCTGAAGTGATTTTCACTATTTATTACTCTGCTCCACATGAAATGGGTGAGACATTTTGAAAACAGGTCTGTAAACTGTTATAGTCTCATACCAGAGGAAGAGAGATGCTCAAGAGGCTCAGTTACCCTGTAACAGGTTATAATCTCATCTGAGAGGTGTGAAGAATTTTCTCTGAAGCATAGTAGCTTTGAAATAATTTTTTAAATATTTGTAACTCTACACACATTTTGGATGATGGCAATAATAAATTTTGTTAAAAGATATATCAGCCAAGGTTGAAAGATTTTTTATACTTGTAGAATTTGTGACAAGTATACATCAGTTCATAGACATTTTAATATCACATAGATATTTAAATATCACACAGCAAGTGGCTATATAAAAACTCATGTGAATCCCATATAACAATGTGAATCCCATATAATAATGTGTTTGTTTGCTATTGTCAATAATTGGGCTATTGTGAATTTTGGGAAATTGATACTTTACTTGAATGTGCATTATCTACTCTACTACTATTTTTTTTTTTAAACCCTTGTACTTCGGTGTATTGTCTCATAGGTGGAAGATTGGTAAGGGTGGGCAATGGGGGTCAAGTGACTTGCCCAGGGTCACACAGCTGGGAAGTGGCTGAGGCCGGGTTTGAACCTAGGACCTCCTGTCTCTAGGCCTGACTCTCACTCCACTGAGCTACCCAGCTGCCCCCTCTACTACTATTTTGTTTTTATATATCTGTTATTTGTAAAAATAATTTACATTCACAGTAGCTCATGGCAAGTTTTAAAAAGGAAATGGATCTCATTTTTTGGGTGAGAAACCTTTCACTGATTCTAAGCTATATATATTTTTGATTTTTAAAACATTCTCTTTATTATTCTTTTCCCTTGTATGTGCAATACAGTATTTGAGTTTATTTTTTCTCTCATTTTTGTACTTGAACTCATCAATATTAATCCTTTTTGATTTTACAGTAATATAAGTTTAATATAAATGTATTTGCTATAATATTAAAGCATACCCCAAAGCTTTAAGACTATGGAAATCTGCCATTTATTGATAAATGTTATGGGATTGTGATTAATGCTTGTGTCTGATTCCTTGAGAAGGGGACAAAGAGCCACTATACAGTGCAAAGAAGCACAGGGTCAAGGAGACCAACCAATCCCAACAAGATTGATGAGAATCTGCTCAATGCTTAAGAGCACAAGGTCAAAAAAGACCAAACCAATCCAGGTAGGATTGATGAATTTCTATGCCAATACTAAAGGACTTTAACCTAGTGTTTGGGGTTCAGGATTGTGGCTAGTCTGACATGTTAGAGGCCAGCTTTCCCTGAGCCACATCCTAGTCAAGTCCCGAAGGTTGGCTATCATTCTGGTTCCCTCTACCCTGAGAATGAAGGCAAATCAGACCAGGAAATGACACTTCCCTTTTACCCAAAAATCTAGTCTTTTTCTTTCTTTTAGAATGTGGCAACTTCCTGTAGTCTTGGCTGCCAATGGGTAAGTGCAAATTTACTGCATTTTGTCCTACAGACTTGAGGGATAGAAATCGCTTTAATAGGGCCTTGATTCAAGGACCTATTATAAGTTTATTTTTCCTTTACTTACATTTTTGCACATAAGCCTTTGACATTTTATATTTCCTCCACAAGTTATTTTTCTTTTTTCTTTGGATTTTTTTAATGTTTTTGGATTTTTTTTAAACCCTTAACTTCTGTGTATTGGCTCATAGGTGGAAGAGTGGTAAGAGTGGGCAATGGGGGTCAAGTCACTTGCCCAGGGTCACACAGCTAAGAAATGTCTGAGGCCGGATTTGAACCTAGGACCTCCCGTCTCTAGGCCTGACTCTCAATCCTCTGAGCTACCCAGCTGCCCCTTGGATTTCTTTTGATAATTGACTCATACACCCCCATAACTCAGTCATGTATCCTTAGCTGATCTGGGTGTTTGTCTCTATCCTCTTTTTTTTTTTTTTAAACCCTTACCTTCCGTCTTGGAGTCAAGTGTATTGGCTCCAAGGCAGAAGAGTGGTAATGGCTAGGCAATGGGGTTAAGTGACTTGCCCTGGGTCACACAGCTGAGAAGTGTCTGAGGTCAGATTTGAACCTAAGACCTGTCTCTAGGCTTGGCTCTCAATCCACTGAACTACCCAGCTGCCCCCTATCTCTATCATCTTGAGGGGAGAATGTGTTATTATTCTCCTCCGGGGGTATGTATGTGTTATAATCTATAATGTAAAGTTTAAATTCTTTTGAGAGTAATTTCAGGATAAGAAATTTGCTACCTCCCCAAATCCAGAAAGTGAACTGTTTGGAGAAGGCACCATGAAGATGCCTGCAGAGACCCTATGCTGCATCAAGAAGATCCACAGTGAACTTTGGTGTGCAGTTGATTGAACTGTTGGGGGTTGAATGCATTTGTTTTGAATGTACACTCTTATGCCGAAGGGGACTGTCCCCTAACTGGCTTTTTGTCAATGCGCCTAGCAATCATTGGATCATTGGTTTTGTCCTTTTTTTTTTCCTTTTTATCCCCAGATTACTGTTATTTAAAAGTTGGTTATGTTTACAAGAGCCTTTGGGGAGAACAGTCTCCCTTGGCTCTCAGGGAGGAATGTGTTATTGGAAATATTGCGGTCCTTGAACTATATTTTCCATGAGCCCACTGGCTTCCTGTCCTTACTCAATGACGTAGACAGAGGAGTAAAGCTGAGGGGCTGGCATTTTGCTTCCTCTTTGATTCCTATCCACCATGGTGAGAGCTGGGAATGGTGGGTGGGCTGGTTAAATAGCCTAAGCTAGCATGGCACATGGCTTTATTTCCTAGTGGTTACTAATAAATCTTTTTAAATAAACTATAATTATTTTAAAGTTATCTTTATATATTCATTTTATTTTTTATAGGAGTGAGGGAGGGAAGAACATGGATCATAAAATGTCCAAAAATAATTATTAAAATTTTATCTATCATAAAAATTTTTAAATTAATAATTAAAAAAAATTAATCCCTTGGACCAATTCCATGACATTTCTTTTTAAAACACTTGCCTACTGTTATAGAAGCACTACTAAGTATTGATTTCCAGACAGAAGAGCAATAAGGGCTAGGTAATGGGCTTTAAGTGACTTACCCAAAGTCACCCAGCTATGAAGTATCTGAAGTCAGATTGAATCCAGGACTTTCTGTCTCTAGGCCTGGCTTTTGATCCACAGAAACATGTAACTGTTCTTACTCCATTGCTTTTAAATGTCTGTCTCCTATTCATGATATGCTTTCCCTCCTTATCTCCACCTTCTGGTCTCCTTCAAGACTCATTTCAAGTTTCACATATTTGAGAGACCATTCTCAGTTCCTTTCCTACCCTCTCTACTATTATAGCCTTATCTCTGAGATTACCTCCTATTTGTACTGTAAATGTCTTATATGAACAGAATTGTTAACATATTCTCTCCCTAATTAGAATGTGAGTACCTGAATGTCAATGACTATGTTTTTGTATCTTCAGTGTTTAGCACAGTGCCTCACACATAGTAAGAATTTAAATGTTTGTTGTCTGACTATAACTGTTAAAGCAATTCTCATATTGGCAAAGTTAACCTAAAATCAAAATGAAAAATGTTGGAGGGACTGTGGGAAAATAGGTACATTAATGTACTGGTGGTATAGGTATTAATTGGTCCAATCATTCTGGAAAGCAATTTAGATCTTTAACCCTGAAAGTCACTAAACTATTTATATCACTATTATTAGGTCTATGCCCAAAGGAGATTAAAAAAAAAAAAAAAGAACAGAGTCCATATGTACAACATTATGCAGAGCAAGTCTTTCTACAGTAGCAAACAGTTGGAACTGAGGGAATAATATCTTTAGGGTAATAGGTAAAGCACATTATGGTATCTGAACACAATTGAATTGAATTTTTAAAACGACAAGGAATCGTTTCAGAGAAATCTAGGGAAACCTTGCTATGAACTAACAAAAAGAAAAGTAAGCAGAATGACAATTTATACAATAACAACATTATAAAGAAAAACAATTTTGATCAACTTGAGAATGCTTATCAATGTAATAATAAACTCTTATTTCAGCGTACTGATTATGAACAAACTACTCACCTCCTGATAAGAAGATGATAGACTGAAGATGAAGAATAAGTCATACATTTTTGGACACAATCAATATGGTAACTTGTTTTCTTTGACTTGGGTGGGAGGAGGCAAAAGTTGAGAGATAGAGTAGCTTAAAAAAAAAAGAAGAGTATCACTGAGGAATTTTTTTTTAATGAAGAGAAAAGAGAAAAACCAGAAACACATATAAATAGGACAACTGTGGAAGTTATATGTCGGTGATGGCAAAATGTCATGTGTGTCAGCACTGACACACATAGCCATTTTCAATGACACAAGAACGCAATCAGCTGCATACAGAGAAGTATGGGGCCGCATGCTGAGGATGAAACATTTGCTGTAGTGTAGTGTAGACACTGTGCACTATAGATGACAATTCTACCTATGTTAATTTACCTATTTTGGTTTATTAAATACAGTTATATATTACAACTATACGTTTTTGTTATTTAAACTATAAATATCGTGAAATTATGGTTTTTTTCTCCAAGTGACACACCACCTGAGTTATGTTCGTTTTTTGGGTAAATTTTGACACACCAAGCTCAAAAGGTTGCCCATCACTGTTATAGGTTGAACTCATATATTTAAAAAGAAAAGTCAGATGTATATAATAAAAATTTGATGTTTCATTACAATCCACAGTTTTTGTTCTTCTCCATACCAGTTATGCCAGGCTCGACTCAATGCTACTCATAGGCTTGCCCCTGAGCCATAATGAGGCTCCTGCTGCTCCTACTCATGATAGCTGCCAAGCCAGATAAGCACCAAGATATAGTATATGATGGGGCCACTGCTTAAGTTCCAGATTTGCATTTCCCCAGGTTATATAGGTGGGTGTTTTAGGAGTACTTGGGTGTTATCAACCAGTAGTACCTAAATATACTGATAGGAAGAGGGAGTTACCTCCTTCAACCAATATATAAGCCCCACCTATAAAGCATCTTTCTCATCAGTTGTCAAACTAGTATAAATATGCTTGAAATTTTTGGCAAGAATTTTTTTCCTTTGGCATATAAACTGCAAGCACCTGGCAGTAGGACCAAGGAAATAAAATATTTTCTGAATGATGGTTTTCTTCCCAAGTAACATGATTGAGAACCAGTCAACAAGCATTTTTGAGACAAAACTTTAAATGATATACCACTCTGTTCAAAGCTGGAATCTGGTCACCTTCTATCCATGTAGTAGCTTGTTCAAATTCTTGACAATGAAATGCAGCTCAGTGTACATATGGATCCAATCCTACATCATTGATCTTAGCCTCATCTTTCAGCCTTGAAAACTCATTTGCATTAATGGATATTTGAAAGAGTATCAGTTAACACTGATGAAGTTTGTGCTAAAGTGTTTTGGAGCAATGCACATTCATGGAGTTTAACAATACTGTATATATTTTTTTATTTTTTAAAACCCTTACCTTCCACTATGTATTGTTTCCAAGGCAGAAGAGTGGTAAGGGCTAGGTAATAAGGGTTAAGTGACTTGCCCAGGGTCACACAGCTAGGAAGTGTCTGAGTTCAGATTTGACTCTAGGATTTCCCATCACTAGGCCTGACTCTCAATCCACTGAGCTACCCAACTGCCCCTCAATACTATCTATTTTAACGCCACTAGTTGTCTTAAAATGCAGACATTATTACTTGTAACTTTATTTCATAGTCATGTTTGGTAGGGAATGGCAAATTGAATTATCTTATTTTTTTCATTGAAAGATTATTAAAATTCTGGCAATTTTATATGAATTTGTTCTTTTTGTAGTTTAAAATGGATATCAGGGAGAAATTGCTGAAATTCTTAAGAATGTTACCAGAAATTGTCAATCATCTTGAATTTAGTTATACCCCATTTGTATGATTTTCAAAATATTGCTAGTTATGAACAGTACATTAAACTATATTACAAAAAAATCTAGAGTACAATGCCATTTTGTGATTACAAAAGAACTACTAAAAGGCAAACTACTTAAAAAATGCTGTTGTTTGGCTCAAATGAATTCCTTGATCAGGGTTAAATTGATTAACTTGGTCTTTTTACTAATCCTAAATATAAAACTAAGCAAATTTAAGTTTAAAAAAGTTTTCATTTCCTACAGGGGGTGGAGGGAAGGGAAGAAATGTCCACTATATGTTATTTGTTAACTTCAGAATAAAAATGCACTTTTTTTTTTACATTGCTGGGAAAACTGGAAAGCCATCTGGCAGAAATTAAGTTTAGACCATAATTTCCATATACCACAAGAAGTTCCAAATGGATTCATGACCTAGACATAAAAGGTCACATCATAAACTAATTAGAAGAGAATGGAAGAAGATACCTTTTGTGGCATGAGAAATATCCAAACTGTTCCTCCAATGCATATTAGGCTAGTTTTTCTTAAAAGCTTTTTAGACCCTCCTTCAGATTTTATTGATTCAAGGGATTAAAGGCTCAGACTGTTGACATTACTTCCTTGTCCCCTGAGCACAAACCAGTCACAGGAAGCTCTAGGGATACTAGGATGCCTGGTTGGTGGATGATGATGGATGGATGGATAATTCAGGCAAAGAAGTTTTGCTCAGCTGAATCAACTCAAGGTGTTCTCAATGCCTAAGCTTGTTGAATACCCTTCTGCAAAGGCTAAGTCTCTTTTTGCTAACTATAAAATGATCTTTGAAAGTCTCATTTGTTTCACTAGTGAATCTAGAATATCATGGAATTGGTCTGAAACAGATCCTGCTGAAAACACTTTTTAGAATGAGGGAAACAATTCCTGACCATATAAGAGGTAGAGAAGATCAGATAATTTATTTGCCATCTCGATGTTGAACTTTTGGGAAAACTTAGTGCAATGATTACATATAATTGAAAAACTCTTGTATAAATAAAATTAATACAGTTTTTTAGAAGGGAAATAGGTAACTGAGAAAACATTTTTATTGCAAGGTTCTCTGTTAATGGTCTGCTATCCAAGATATATAAGGAAATGATTGAAATAAAGAACAAGAGCCATTCTTTAATAGATAAATAGTCAAAGGATATGAATTTGACAGTTCTCAAAATAATAAAAGCAAGTTATCAACAGTCATTTTTTAAAAAACCTTTACTGTCTGCCTTAGAACCAATATGTAATGGTTCTAAGGCAGAAGAGTTAAAAATGCACCAATTTACTTCTTCAATAATTTTTGTGCCTCTTTTACCAAACTATTAATTCTTTTTTCATAATTTTCTTTTATCACCCTCATTTCTTTTCCCAATTTTTTCTCTATCACTTATCTCTTTCTTTAACTCTCCCAGAAAATCTTATTAGGCGTGGGCTTAATTAGCATTTTTCTTTGAGGCTTTGGTTATAGGTTTTTTTCACATTGTTGTCTTCTGAGTTTATGTCTTCCTGCCACCCTAGTAGCTTTTTATGGCCAAGTTTGTTTGTTTTTTTAATTGCTTGCTCACTTTTCTAGTCTTTTTTTTTAACTTTATGTTAAAATTGGGCTCTGCTTAACTGGGGGTTAGAAGACATTGTCCTAAGCATCAGGCTTTTTTCATGCTGCTGTTTTCAGAGATAGTTCTGAGGGTCTGCAAACTTTTGGTGCTTTTAAGGTTGTATGATCTAGGGAGAAGTATGCTGACTGCTCTCCTGGTCTATATACTGGTCTTTATCCAACAAGAGTAGGGCTCCCTCACAACTATAAGTGTTAGCACTCAAATTGGTCCTGGAATTGTGACCAAGGCCCCTGCTCCCTTGTTACCAACTATAAGTGTTACTCAGCTAAAGTAGAAAAGACACAGGAAATTTGGGGAAAATCTTTGTAGCAAGTTTCTTTGGTAAAGGTCTCATTCTATGATATTTAGGGAATTGAGTCAAATGTATAAAAATAAGAAACATTTTCCAATTGATTTATAAATTGTCAAAGGATATAAATAGGCCAATTTCAGAAGAAGAAACCCAATCTATCAATATTCATATTAAAAAGTCCTAAATCACTAATAATTAGAGATATGCAAATTAAAACAATTCTGAGGTACCATTTCATATCTATCATATTTGCAAAGACAACAAAAAGGGAAAACGACAGTTGCTGGAAGGGCTATTGGATAAAAGGTACACTAATGCACTGTTGGTGGAGCTGTGAAATGATCCGGGCATTCTGGAGAGCAATTTGGAACTATGTCCAAAAAGCTATTAAACTATGCATATCCTTTGACCTACTGATGCTGCCACTATATCTATACCCCAATGAAATCAAAGAAAAGGAGCTATATGAATGAAATTATTTTTAGCAGCAAAAATACTGGAAACTAGGGGAATATTCATCAGTTTGGAGATGGTTAATCAAATTATGGTACATGAATGTAATGGCTGTAGAAATAATGAAGGGCTTGGTTTCAGAGAAGCCTGGCAAAACCTCTATTAACTAATGCAGAGAGAAGTGAACAGAACCAGGAGAATTATATATCTATATGAGAGACAGTGAGAACTACAGAGATAGAGATGGAAAGATTAGCAATATTTGTAAAGAAAAATGACCTTGAAAGATTGATCAACTACGATTTCAAAGGTCTTCTGATGAAACATGCTACCTAGATGGACTCAAGATGAAGGATAATACACATTTTTAGATACAGTCAATGTGGGATAGAGGGGGCAGGTGGAATCTATATCAATTTATTACAACAGCTTTTTTTTTTTTTTTTTAAATTTCTCACCGGGGAGAGAAGTCAAAAGAAGATAAAGATAGAATTTAAGCCAAAAAAAAAAGTCAGTGTGGCATCTTTTTCTAAATATAAATAATAAAAAGAAAATGAGAAATACAGCTAAGGGGATAGTTTTTGAAGGGTACAGACTGAATTTACTGCATCCTTGAAAATAAAGTAAGCCGTACATAATAGAAATCTAGCTTTATGTATAATTGTTTTTCTGTTCTATGTATTTTTGTTTTTATTTGTATTTTGTTCAATTCAGAAAAAAGTAAAATACTTAATTTTTAACAGTCCATTAAAAAGGAAAGCTTTTTTGCAAAGTTGTGACAATGTGGAGAGAACAGAATATTTTTATATTTTAGTTGTTTGAGCTAAAATAAATTGCCAGTTTCTTAGTGAGAATGAAAAAATGGAGCAAATTCATTTTACAACATAAATTTATTGCTGAAACTTGTGCATTTGGTGAATCTTTTTTGAAATACTTAGTATTGTATATAATCTGCATTTGTCCCACCCACAGAGTCATTACCATGGAAACTAGGTATCTTTTCCCCACAAGGCAGCCAGGCTACCCAGAGTTCCTGAGGTTCTGGTGGTCTGTGCTTGACCCTGGGTGGATTTCTGGGAAGAAGCCAAGACTGCTGCAGGAGAGGGAGGCACTATGTGAGACTAATGGAGGGCCAGGATGAGGCATATCAGGGACTTCAGATCATGCTTGCATAGAGCGGGCAATTAGGATAACCAGAAATGAGGGTGGACTTGAGCTGCTGACCAGGCATGAACTGTGGGAGGTGAAAAGGTCACAGCCAACTCTGCCATCTGTGAGGAACATCAGCCTAATTAACCACATCTTTCTTTTCTCCCTGCTCAGTTCTTCTCCCGAGAAGCCATTTTGCATTCACTTGCAGATTTTCTCCTGGTCCCTTCTTGAGAGTCAGTCCAAGTAGCCAACATTTATAGGTTCAGTTTGTCCACTTATTTTCATATCTATGCTCCTTAAATAATAATAATAATAATTCTTATGTTATTATAACATTTAATGGCCATAAGCTCTGAGAGTGCTTGGTTATTAAATGCATAGATTAAGAGCGAGGGAGGGTAAGAAAGCCAAATCCTTTAAAGTCCTGGAGGAGAATTTATCCCCCAAATGGAACCCTAAGGGGAAAAGGGACAGAGTCAAAGACAGAACGAATTCTTAAGTGTTAGAGATTATTTGAACTCTAGATTGATCATTTTTCTTTTTAACATATTTTTATTTATTTTGTTAAATATTCCCAATTACATATTAAAAATTGAAACATTCATTTTTTAAAATTTTGAGTTCCAAATTTTTTCCCTCCTTCCTCTCTGCCCCTCCTTGAAAAGGAAAGCAATTTGATATCCATTATATGTGTGAGGTCCTACAAAACATATTTCCATAACTACTAGGCCAAAGAAAATGTAGACAAAAGCAAGTAAACAAACAAACAAAAATGTGCTTCAATCTGCAGAGTTCATCAATCCTCTTTCAGCATAATGGGTGCTTTGGAATTCTCTTGAATGGAGTGGTAAAGTCTTTCACAGTTGATCATTATCACAATATTTTTTATAGCAAAATAAAATTTGATCCCAATTATTTACTGAGGCAAATTTATAAGAATACAAATAATTCCTGATTGATAAATGGTCAAAGGATATGAATAGGCAGTTGACAAATGAATAAATCAAGGTTATATTGAATGAATAAAGCAAAATATATAATCACATGGAAAAATGCTCTAAGACCCTCTTGATTGGAGAAATGCAAATTAAAACAACCCTCAAGTAATATCTCACACCTATCAGGTTGGTTAATCTGAGGATATGGTGGTTAATTCCTTTCCAGTTTACAAGAGTATTATAGGATTCTGGGGAGATGGCAGCTTAGATGGAGCAAATCTTAAGTCCTCCACACCCTTTCCACACCAATATAGAAAACAAAGCTCTTTGAGAAGAAAGAGGACCAAATCTAACAACAGTACAGAGCAGGGGGATCCTACTGCTGAACAGGTCAAGAGGTAGACCAAGAAAAAGGCTTGAATTCTTGAACTGATAGGTCTGAGGGAATCCCAGGACCCCTCCCCCACAGGCTACGTGGAGTCTCCAGCAGCCCCTGAAATCTTTGTACGGGTAAAAACACATCAGCCCGGAGAGAGGGCCTTGCTGGTGTCAGACTCATGGAGTTGAACACAGGCACCAGGGAGGTGGCTAGAGGAGAAAGCCAGAGGAACACAGAAAAAATGCTTGGAAGGTGGCTGCTTAGATAGAGCAAAATTTCAGACCTATGTGCTTTACCATACTGAGATAGAGAACAAAGTGCTTCGAGAGGAAAGAAAACCAGGTCTAATAGCAGAGAGGCAGAGCAGGGGGACCCTACTGCTAGAAATCTCAGTGAAAACACTCCATCTTGTCCCCCCCTTTTTTTTTGAGGTTTTAGCCTCAGGGCACATTAAGCACTACAGACTAACCCAGTCCAGGCTTATTTCCATCAATTGGACAGACAAGAAGTGCAGGGAAACTCCAACACCCCTCCCCCACAGACTGCAGAGAACATAACTACAAACCTCCATTGCCAACTGGGAGAAGATATTTCATCAAAGCTCATTAAATCCATCTGCATAAACTACCAGAACAGAGAAGGAAAAAATATGAGTAAACAACAGAAAAAGAGAAAAGAAATTACAATTCACAGCTTCTTTCCAGGAAGCAAAAAAAAGAGCAAATGAAATAGAAGATCAGGAAATTTCAGCGAATTGAACACAGGCTTTGGAAGATCTCAAAATTCAATTAACTCAAGAACTTCAGGAACTCAAAAAACAATCAAGAGAGGCTGAAGACAATTTGAAAAAGGAAATACATGAACTAAAACAAGAAAATAAAGACTTAAAAGCCAAAATTGACTAGCTCAAAAATGAAGCAAAGAAGGAAAGAGATGATCTACAAAGAAAATCAGACCAAAAGGAGAAGGATAACCAAAAAGCCAGAGATGAAATTCAGTCTTTAAAAAATAGAACTCAACAACTAGAAGCAAATGACTTCACAAGGCAGCAAGAATATATAAAACAAAATTTAAAAAATGAAAAATTTGAGGAGAATATGAAACACCTCATTGCCACAATCAAAGATCTGGAGAACAGATCTTGAAGAGACGATTTAAGAATTCTTGATCTACTGGAACATCATGACAAAAGAAAGTTTGGACGTCATCCTACAGGAAATTATCCAAAAAAACTGCCCTGACATTCCCGAACAAGAAGGAAAAGTGGACATTGAAAGAATCCACAGATCACCTCCTACATTTAATCCGCGACTGACAACTTCCAGGAATATTATAGCCAAATTCAAAAACTACCAGACCAAGGAAAAAATGTTATAAGCTACTAAGAAGAAGTCATTCAGATTCCAGGGAACCACATTTAGGATAACACAGGATCTGGCTGCACCTACACTTAAGGACCAGAAGGAATGGAATATAATATTCCAGAAAGCAAGAGAACTAGATCTACAACCAAGAATCAACTATCCAGCAAAACTGACTATATTTTTTGCAGGGGAAAGTATGGTCATTCAATAAAATTGAAGACTTCCAAGCATTCATAAAGAAAAACCAGACTTAAACAGAGAGTTTGCAGCCCAAACACAGAACTCAAGAGAATTACCATAAGGTAATTAAGAAAGTGGGGGAAAAACAAACAAACAAAAAACCCTTTTCTTTAAGAGACCCAATAAGTTAAATCAATTTGTATCCTTAGAAGAAAAGAAGATATTGGTAAATATTAAAAATTGTTATTATCAACAGGGTAACTAGAAGTCTACTTATAAGAAACAGTGACAAACTGTATAGAATGAAATGTATATATAAAACTAGAGGGGAAAAAAGGATATAATATTAAGAAAAATGGGAAAACAGACAAAGGGAGTAAATTTATATTCCATAAAGAAGCATGTGGGGCGAACAGCGGAGAAGACCAATACACTGGAAGGGTAAAGAGGTTGGAGAGAGTAAATACTTAATACTTAAGTGCATTGAAATTAACTTAAAGAAAGAACAATCAGATCCATTGGGGCAGAGAATATATAGCACCCTATAGAAAAATAGAAGGGTAACAAAAGGACTGGTGGGGAGGAAAGCAAGGGAGAGGGTGGGGGGGGGTAGCTTAAAAAGACCCTAAAGAAGAATAAAAGGGGAATAAGAAGGGAGGGGGAGAAAGGGAAGTACAATAAGGGAGGGGATTAGGGGAACTGATTAAAACAAAACACTGGTATAGAAGGAAATTGTGAGAGAAGAAAGGGCAGGACAAGGAGAGAGAATCAAAATGTCTGGGCATACACAGTTGATAATTATAACTCTGAATGTGAATGGGATGAACTCGCCCATAAAATGGAAGCAAATAGCAGAGTGGATTAGAAACCAAAATCCTACCATATGTTGTCTACAAGAAACACACAGGAGACAGGTAGACATACATAGAGTAAAAATAAAAGGCTGGAGCAAAATCTATTGGGCTTTAACTGAGAAAAAGGCGGCAGGAGTTGCAATCATGATTTCTGAGAGAGCCAAAGTAAAAATAGATCTGGTTAAAAGAGAAAGGGAAGGTAATTAAATCTTGATAAAAGGCTGTATAAACAATGAAGAAATAGCAGTATTCAACATGTATGCACCAAATGGTATAGCATCTAAATTTCTAAAGGAGAAACTGGCAAAGCTCAAGGAGGAAATAGATAATAAAACTATACTAGTAGAAGACCTAAACCTTCCCCTATCAGATCTAGATAAATCAAACCAAAAAATAAATGAGAAAGAAATAAGAGAGGTGAATGAAATCCTAGAAAAATTAGAGTTAATAGATATATGGAGAAAAATAAATAGGGACAAAAAGGAATACACCTTCTTTTCAGCAGCATATGGAATATTCACAAAGATTGACCATGTACTAGGGCATAGAAACATGGCAAACAAATGCAAAAAAGCAGAAATAATAAATGTAACCTTCTCAGATCATAATGCAATAAAAATAGTTATTAGCAAGGATATATGGAGAGGCAAACCAAAAACTAATTGGAATTAAATAATATGATTCTCCGAAATAAGTTAAAGAATAAATCATAGAAACAATTTCATTGAAGACAATGTCAATGATGAGACTTCTTACCAAAACCTATGGGATGCAGCCAAAGCAGTTCTAAGGGGAAAATTTATATCATTGAGTGCATATATTAACAAATTAGGGAGGGCAGAGGTTAAGGAATTGGTCATGCAACTTAAAAAACTAGAAAGGAACAAATTAAAAACCTCCAAATGAAAACTAAATTAGAAATATTAAAAATCAAAAGAGAAATTAAGAAAATTGAAAGTAAAAGAACTATTGAATAAATAAGACTAGAAGCTGGTATTTTGAAAAAGCAGATAAGATAGACAAAGTACTGGTAAATCTAATTTAAAAAAAGGAAAGAAGAAAATCAAGTTAACATTATCAAAGATGAAAAGGGAGACCTCACCTCTAATGAAGAGGAAATCAAGGCAATCATTAAAACTTACTTTGCCCAATTATATGGCAATAAATGTAGCAATCTAGGTGATGGATGAATATTTACAAAAATATAAATTGCCTAGATTAACAGTAGAATAAATAGAATACTTATATTCTATTTATATAATCCAATACCAGAAAAAGAAATTGAACAAGTCATCAAAGAATTCCCCAAGAAAAAATCACAGGGCCTGATGGATTCACAAGTGAATTCTATCAAACATTCAAAGAACAACTAATCCCAATACTATAAAAATTATTTGACATAATAAGCAAAGAAGGAGTCTTACCAAATTCCTTTTATGACACTAATATGGAACTGATTCCAAAGTCAGGCAGACCAAAAACAGAGAAAGAAAACTATAGACCAATCTCCCTAATGAACATAGATGTGAAAATCTTAAATAGAATACTAGTAAAAAGACTCCAGCAAGTGATCATGAGGGTTATCCACCATGATCAGGTGGGATTTATACCAGGAATGCAAGGATGGTTCAACATTAGGAAAACTATCCACATAATTGACTATATCAACAAGCTAACAAACAAAAATAACATGATTATCTCAATAGATGCTGAAAAAGCCTTTGACAAAATACAACACCCATTCCTACTGAAAACACTAGAAAGTAGAGGAATAGAAGGACCTTTCCTAAAAATAATAGACAGTATATATCTAAAACCATCAACAAGCATCATATGCAATGGGGATCAATTAGAATCCTTCCCAATAAGATCAGGAGTGAAACAAGCATGCCCATTATCACCTCTATTATTTAACATTGTACTAGAAACACTAGCAGTAGCAATTAGAGAAGAAAAAGAAATTGAAGGTATTAAAATAGGCAGTGAGGAGACTAAGCTATCACTCTTTGCAGATGATATGATGGTTTACTTAAAAAATCCTAGAGAGGGGGCAGCTGGGTAGCTCGGTGGATTGAGAGCCAGGCCTAGAGATGGGAGGTCCTAGGTTTAAATCTGACTTCAGACACTTCCCAGCTATGTGACCCTGGGCAAGTCACTTGACCCCCATTGCCTATCTTTACCACTCTTCTGCCTTGGAGCCAATACACAGTATTGACTCCAAAGCGGAAGGTAAGGGTTTAAAAAAAATCCTAGAGAATCAACTAAAAAGCTAGTAGAAATAATCAACAACTTTAGCAAAGTTGCAGGATACAAAATAAATATACATAAATCATTAGCATTTCTATATATTTCCAACACATTAGAGCAGCAAGAGTTAGAAAGAGAAATACTGTTTAAAATCACTCTAGACAATGTAAAATACTTAGGAATCTATCTACCAAAAGAAACACAGGAATTATAGGAACATAACTACAAAACCCTTTCCACAGAATTAAAACTAGATCTAAACAATTGGAAAAACATTGATTGCTCATGGGTAGGACCAGCTAACATAATAAAAATGCCCATTCTACCCAAATTAATTTACTTATTTAGTGCCATGCCTATCAAACTACCAAGAAACTTTTTTACAAAATTAGAAAAAAATATAACAAAGTTCATTTGGAATAACAAAAGATCAAGAATATCAAGGGAAATAATGAAAAAAAAAGTGAAGGAAGGTTGCTAGCAGTACCAGATATTAAACTATACTTTAAAGCAGTGGGCATCAAAACAATATGGTATTGGCTAAGAGACAGAAGGGTGGATCAGTGGAATAGACTTGGAGTAAGTGACATCAGCAAGACAGTCTGTGATAAACCCAAAGAGCCCAACTTTTGAGACAAAAATCCACTATTTGACGAAAACTGCTGGGAAAATTGGAAAACAATATGGGAGAGATTAGGTTTAGATCAACATCTCACACCCTACACCAAGATAAATTCAGAATGGGTGAATAACTTGAATATAAAGAAGGAAACTATAAGTAAATATAAGTAAATTAGGGGAACACAGAATAGTACACTTGTCAGATCTTTGGGAAAGAAAAGATTTTAAAACCAATTAAGAGTTAGAAAAAATTACAAAATGTAAAATAAATAATTTTGATTACATTAAATTAAAAAGGTTTTGTACAAACAAAAACAATGCAACCAAAATTAGAAGGGAAACAACAAACTGGGAAAAAAATCTTTATAACAAAAAACTCTGACAAAAGTCTAATTACTCGGGGGCAGCTGGGTAGCTCAGTGGAGTGAGAGTCAGGCCTAGAGACAGGAGGTCCTAGGTTCAAACCTGGCCTCAGCCACTTCCCAGCTGTGTGACCCTGGGCAAGTCACTTGACCCCCATTGCCCACCCTTACCAATCTTCCACCTATGAGACAATATACTGAAATACAAGGGTTTAAAAAAAAAAGTCTAATTACTCAAATATACAAGGAGCTAAATCAATTGTACAAAAAATCAAGCAATTCCCCAATTGATAAATGGTCAAGGGACAGGAATAGGCAATTCTCAGATAAAGAAATCAAAACTATCAATAAGCACATGAGAAAGTGTTCTAAATCTCTAATAATTAGAGAAATGCAAATCAAAAGAACTCTGAGGTACCACCTCACACCTAGCAGATTGGCTAAAATGACAGCAGGGGAAAGTAATGAATGTTGGAGGGGATGTGCAAAATTGAGACATTAATGCACTGCTGGTGGAGTTGTGAACTGATCCAACCATTCTGGATGACAATTTGGAACTATGCTCAAAGAGCGCTAAAAGATTGCCTGCCCTTTGATCCAGTCATACCATTGCTGGTTACCCCATACCCCAAAGAGATCACAGGGAAAAAGACATGTACAAAAATATTTATAGCTGTGCTCTTTGTGGTGGCAAAAAACTGGAAAACAAGGGTATGCCCTTCAGTTGGGGAATGGGTAAACAAATTGTGGTATCTGTTGGTGATGGAATACTATTGTGCTCAAAGGCATAATAAACTGGAGGAATTCCATGTGAACTGGAATGACCTCCAGGAATTGATGCAGAGTGAAAGGAGCAGAACCAGGAGAACATTGTATAAAGGGACTCTTACACTGTGGTGAAATCTCATGTAATAGACTTTTGTACTAGCAGCAATGCAATGACCCAGAACAATTCTTAGGGATTTATGGAAAAGAATGCTACCCACATTCTGAGGAAGAACTACAGGAGTGGAAACAGAAGAAAAACAACTGCTTGAACACATGGGTTGATGTGGACATGATTTGGGATGCAGACTCTAAATGACCACCCCAGTACAACTATCAATAATATGGAAATAGGTCTTGATCCATGACACATGAAGAAACCAGTGGAAATGCATGTCGGCTATGGTGGGGTTGGAGGGGAGAGTAAGAACATGAATCATTTAACCATGGAAAAATTTTTTCTTTAAAAGAAAAAAAAAAGAGTATTGTAGGCTATCCTGGGGGAGAAGTGTTGGAGAGCAACTTTTACATGTGCTGTTTCTCAGAGCCACCCTGCTTCTGTCATATAGGTGGCACAACTTTGGTGAGGGCACAGTTGATTAGTTGTTATTCCTTGGAAACAAAGGACTCCTAGCTTTTCTCATACTCTTCCTCCTTCTAGTTACATCAAAACAGATCAATAGAAGACCCTCAAATTCATACTTTGAGTCTAAAATATAGGGCAATAATAAATTTACAAAGTAAAAAAATTTAAATGTATGTGCTATAGAGTGGTAACCTTTGTCGTTCAACCATTCCTTTTTGCTCCTCACTTTACTACTGACTCATTACCTTGATAGGTTTATAGGTATAAATATTCTTTCTCTACTCTGGGAAGTTATAATGAAAGGATTCATCATTTTTCCATTTTTTTTTAAAGCTTTGAGTCCCCAGCTAGGGACATTTTTGCTTTGCCAAAATACTATTGTATTGAATCTATCTTCTCTTCTCTGGAGAGGTTTCTCTCTCAACTTCTTCCCAAAATGAAATCTTAATAATAAGCATACCCAAACTAGCAAATGTTTATGATTAACACTGTTTATAAAGTAAACATTTAAAACAAAGAATGTAAATGGACTTTCCATGCCTAGAGGAAAAATTTTCAGCCTCCTATTAAGGAACTCAAAAAAGGAAATATGAAATTACTGTCTTGGGGAATGCATTTGGGGGTATTTCAGCAACAGATCATCTGTCTTGATACTCTCCATGCCTAATCCCTGAATTCTGGTCCTGTTTCTTGTGGTTGCTGCCTATTCTCATGTTTCCAGTATTTTCCAAATTCCCTGTGGCTTTTCACAGTATCTCTCCAGCTCTGGATATCTTCTAAGTATCTCATTAGGAGGTCAAAAGCTGGGTATCTTCTTTGAATGTGAATAATTGTCCTTTAAAGTTCATACTTGGACATGGCCAGTGATTATTCATTTAATAGCATTGCCCACTTCACAGTCAGAGAGAGGTGTTTTTTACTTCTTAAAGGGATAATAGGATTCTAATCTTTTATTATCTGTGATTATATCATATGAGTGTATCATCTAAACTGAAGAGAAAAACTAAATCTTCCCTTCCTTACAAATGTTCTACAGTTGTTTTTTTTAAAAAAGCAGTTAATTAGACCTGTCTTATGCTATTAAACTGAAACATCTTATGTTTTGGCTACAGATGAACAGAGTTCTCTGTTTTGTCACATAAAACCTTGTCCAAGGTTTTGCTTTCCAGGGTTTCAGTTACCTGGGGAAGGGGGAAAGGGAAGGAAGGACACAGGAAGAAGGCTGCTGGGGATGAGGGAGGGGGCCAGCATACAGTTCAAGGACATGTGGACTGGAAAGTTAAAGCAAGAACTGTTCAACATTTCAGACATCCATAGACAGTCTTCAAATATATCACCTTCATATATGAGGGCCCTACTATAATACAAAATTTTACCATCCTTACTTGTTTCTTGCTGTAGCTGTTATAAAAACAATGTCAATCTCAATAAGTGGTTGAAAAGAATTACAGGATACAGAGCTAAGTTTTGAGAAATGCTTCAAAACAAGCCCATCAAAAAATCTTAGCATCAAATTTATCTGATAAAGATCTGATAGGTTAAGATATAGAGGGAATAGAGGGAACAAACACATAAAAATGAGTCATCCCCCAATAAATGGTCAAAAGATATGAACAAGTAGTTCTTAAAAGAAGAAATGTCAGTTGTCAACCATCATTTGAAGAAATGTTCTAAATCACTATTAAGAGAAATACAAATAAAGCAATTCTAAGTTTCCATCCCATATCCATTATATTGGAAAAAATATATGAAGATAGTAATATTCTACTGACCCTGGATTTGTGAATTGACTTCAAGCATTTTGGAAAACAATTTGGCACTGTACCCAAAAAGTAATTATACTGTGCATACTCTTAGACCCACCAATACTGTTAGATATATATCCTTAAGAGATTGGTTGTTGTCCTTCATGCTCAAAGATGGTTCATAAATAAGTTGGATTTAAGTGAGGCAGGAATGGACCAAGTCATCAACCTCAATCTCTTTTCTACAGTCATCCAACTCCAGTGACAAGACAAAAGTCAAGACAACTGGTGATGGCTTGGGATGCAATGGATGTCCTGGGCTTCTTTGATATCTAACCAGATTCTAAGAACTCCATAGCACCTGCTTCCACAGCCTTCCTGGCCATTAGAAGACTTTTTTTCATTCACTTTCAGAGGGAAGAAATCTTCACATGTCTAAAGTAGACACCCCCATATCTTAAAGGCTTTGAGGTGTATGGGTTACCCTCAACCTCATTTAGCCTGCCTGCTTAGCTAGGAAGTATAGCCTGCCCAAGGGTAGACAACAGCTAGGAAGTATCTGAGGCCAGATTTGAATCTAGGACCTCCTGTCTCTAGGCCTGGCTCTCAATATACTGAGCCACCCAGCTGCCTGCCATAGAGTATATTTTTAATTTCTCTTTTGGTGGAGATCTTAAATATGGGTCCCAAACTAATCTTTAAGTCATTTTTCCCAGAAGTGTCTGGGCCATGGGACACATTCAGCTAAAGTGTGTAAGTGAAGGCATCAAATCTCTTTTTTAGAATCATTCAGAGGGGGCAGCTAGGTGGATTGAGGGCCAGGCTTAGAGACAGGAGGTCCTGGGTCCAAATCTATCCTTCCTAGCTGTGTAAGTGTGATCCCAGACAAGTCACTTATGGTAAGGGTAGTAAAAAAAAAAAAAAAAAAGAATCATTCAAGTCTTTCCAAGATTGAATTCAGTCTAAAACATGTACAAAGGTCTAGAGGTGAGAGGAGCCCCTTACTAGAGAAGAGAGGTAGCCTTAGTGCTTTAGCTGCCTTAAGTTCAGTGTTTCTCATTGTTAGATGAAAAAGAACCATTAATTTGTGGTTTTCTAAGACAATATGCAGCCTAGGGATCCATTCTATTTGATGATGAGTTATTAGGAGCCGGGTCTGGCAAACAATTTCTGTGCCCCATTTTGGGTTGCAAGTTTGCTGTGAATTTACAGTACACAATTGGCTAACATATCAACTGAGACAGACATTATTGGCAACAGGCAGATTCCACACCCATAATCTACCTACTCAGCATGTTTTCTTATTACTTCTCTAGAGCTAAACTTCATTATTATAATTACAAAGCATTTAGGTTTCTTTTTTTTTTGTTCTTTCCATTTGCATTTTTGGAATCATTGTGTGCATTTGTTTTCCTGGCTCTGCTTACTTGGCTTTTATTTTATTTTATTTTTTCATTTAACTCTTCCTCTGTTTCTGGTTTGTTTATTTTTCTTTTTCCACAGCTCAGGAATATTTCATTATATTCATGAACCATTGTTTGGGTGTATACTCATTGATGGGTGTATACTTTAGATTACTCTTTTCACAATTATGGGAAAGTGGAATTGAGCTTAGAAAACACTTGTGAAATGTTCCCTTTAAATATGGCTTAACTTTTCTTCTTTGTGAAGCTGTTGAATCTTCCTTTCCTCATCATCTTGTTTCTCAAAGCAGGAATTGTCAATAGTTGATCCAAGGGTATTTCAAGGATGTCAGTGGGAAGATGGGAAGAAAACAGTCCTCTAGTCCTCCAATCAAAATAGGACTGGGGGCAGGAAAAAACCAAAGCCAGGGCCCTTTCTGTTCTTCTCTTGTCTCCAAAAGATTCTTTCTCAGAGGTATAACTGGAATGCTCTTTCTTCCATGGCTGGGCATAAGATCTCTTGGGCATAAGATCTCTTAGGCTCAGTATATATATATATATATATATTTTTTTTTTTTTTTAAACCCTTACCTTCTGTCTTGGAGTCAATACACAGTATTGACTCCAAGGTAGAAGAGTGGTAAGGGCTAGGCAGTGGGGGTCAAGTGACTTGCCCAGGGTCATACAGCTGGAAAGTGTCTGAGGCCAGATTTGAACCTAGGACCTCCCATCTCTAGGCCTGGCTCTCAATCCACTGAGCTACCCAGCTGCCCCTTAGGCTCAACATTTTACAGATGGCCCATAGAGCATAATTAAGTTTCCTCAGTCAATCAGAACATATTTCTTATTTTATCTAGTGACATGGCTAGGACTTCTTCATATCTAGTTAACAAATAAGATGTGTTCCAACCTGTTAAATGTAATAGGGGAAGAGCATGGAATAAGTCAATTGATTTTTTCAAATATCTGTTTATTTGGGTAATTAATTCAAATTATTTGTTGACCTCCTAACTCTTACTCAGTGCTCTTCACTCCGAGGCCCTAGAGCCACGGTGGTGAACCTATGGATATATGCCAGAGGGGGCACACAGCACAGAGTTTGCCAGAGTTCATTACTAGAAAACTAGAGGGACATGGGGCCAGGCTGCTCCCTTCCTCATCTCCACAGGTACCTGAGGACATTTCTCATATAACTTGCCCCTCTAAAAGGTTCAGCATCACTGCCCTATAGTGGATAGAGAGCCTGGAAGCCAGACAGGAGGTCCTGGGTTCAACTCTGGCCTCAGATATTTACTAGGTATGTGACCCTGGGCAAGCTACTTACTGCCCATAGAACCAACACACATATTGATGTTAAGACAAAAAGGTAAGGGTTTAATTTAAAAAAAAAAAAGAGGTTTGGACTCAAGAAAATGTGAACTAGATTTGGAAGGAGCTAAATCACATAAAATGAGGGACTGGTTCTTTTTATTGAATTCTTTTGGCTCTTTACATATGCTACTCTAGAGTCCCTGGAAAAAAATGACTTATTTATTTTTAAAATTATTTTTATTGTCATGCAAAACACATTTCCATATACATTGTAAGAGCAAAGTTATATAAAACCAAAACTCCAAAACAAAAACATAAATACACTGATGTGAAAGACAACTCCAATAGTTCTTTTTCTGGAGGTGGATAGCATTCCCCATCATAAATCTTTTAGGATTGTCCCAGATCATTACATTGCTGCAAGTAGCCAAGTTTTCACAGATAATCATCATCCATTATTGTTGTTATTGTGTACAATGTTCTCCCAGTTCTGCTTATGATAAAATTATTTAAAGCGAGGCGGCTAGAAGGTTCAATGAATAGAACCAGTTCTAGAGTCAGAGAGATCTGGCTTCAAATCTCCCCATCTTCCTAGCTGTGTGACTCTGGGCAAGTCACTTAACTGCAATCACTTAGACCTTATGGCTTCTCTGTCTTGGAAACAAACCTTGGGCTTTGCTCATGTTGAGCATCTCCCCAAAATCTAAGGCCCCTCTCTCTTCTTCTTTTTTTTTTTTCTTTTTAAACCCTTGTACTTCGGTGCATTGTCTCATAGGTGGAAGAGTGGCAAGGGTGGGCAATGGGGGTCAAGTGACTTGCCCAGGGCCACACAGCTGGGAAGTGGCTGAGGCCAGGTTTGAACCTAGGACCTCCTGTCTCTAGGCCTGACTCTCACTTCACTGAGCTACCCAGCTGCCCCCTCCCTCTCTCTTCTTTTAAGGGAACTGAAATTTTAGGATAAGTAAAACCCCCATGTTAGGGTTGGTTATTCCTCAAAAGGAGGAAAAAAGGTACTATAAAATGTTGATCAGAGCTAGGACAGCTATTTATTTCCTCTATATAAAAGAAAGGCTAAAAACAAAAGACCCACAAGTCCCCATTGACAAAATACTTAAAGACATAGCAGGAATAATAATAGCTAATAATATTTGTAAAGCACATTACAAATATCTCATTTTATTCTCACAACAACCCCAAGAAATAGGTGCTGATTATGATCCTCATTTTCTAGATAAGGAGACTGAGGCAGGCAACAGTCAAGTGACTTGCCCAGGATCAGGCAATTAAAAATTTTTTTATTGATTAATTAATTTAAAATATTTTCCCATGGTTCCATGATTCACATTCTTTTCCTTCTATCCTTCTTTCCCCCTCCTCCCTCATCTTGTAGCCAACAAGCAATTCCACTGGGTTTTATGCATATCACTGATTAAGACCTATTTCCATATTATTACTATTTGCACTAGGGTGATGGATTAGAGTCAACATCCCCAATCATATCCCCATTGAACCATGTGATCAAGCAGGTGTTTTTCTTCTGCATTTTTACTCCCACAGTTCTTTCTCTGAATGTGGATAACATTCTTTCTCATAAATTCCTCTGGATTATCCTGAATCATTGCATTGCTGCTAGTAGAGAAGTCCATTATGTTTGATTGTACCACAGTATATCCGTTTCTGTGTATAATATTCTCCTGGTTCTGTTCCTTTCACTCTGCATCAATTCCTGGAGGTCATTCCAGTTCACATAGAATTCCTCCAGTTCATTATTCTTTTGATATAATAGTATTCCATCACCAACAGATACCACAGGTTGTTCAGACATTCCCCAAATGAAGGACATCTTCTCATTTTCCAATTTTTTGCCACCACAAATAGTGCGGCTATAAATATTTTTTACAAGTCTTTTTCCTTATAATCTCTTTGGGGTATAAACCCAGCAGTGTTATGGCTGGATCAAAAGTCTTTTAAAGCCCTTTGGGTATAGTTCCAAATTGCCATCCAGAATGACTGGATCAATTCACAACTCTACCAGCAATGCATTAATGTCCCAATTTTGCCACATCCCCTCCAGCATTTGTTACTTTCCTTTGCTGTCATATTAGTTAATCTGCTAGGTGTGAGGTGGTACCTCAGAGTTGTTTTGATTTGCATTTCTCTACTTATAAGAGATTTAGAACACTTTCTCATGTGCTTATTGATAGTTCTGATTTCTTTATCTGAAAATTGCCTATTCCTGTCCCTTGCCCATTTACCAACCGAGGAATGGCTTGATTTTTTTGTACAATTGATTTAGCTCCTTATATATTTGAGTAATTAGATGCCAAGAGCCCCCCCAAGGGAACGAGGTTCCATCAAGTCAGTGCAGTTTGACATGGTACTACACTGACCCCTGTGACCTAAAAACCGGCCACAGGATGGATGGAAAACCCAATCAGGCCCCTCATTGTGACTCTCTTCTGACCAACACTTATTATTGAAATTATTATACTCTATATCTTTAAAAAAAACCCAAAGTCTTATAGAAATCCCCTAAATACCCTATAATAAACCAGCATTAAATGAGTTAATAGTTCATAACCTCAGCAAAATACCAGAAGCTGCTTTAATCTCTCTGTCTCAGAAATTTGAAGGACACAGCATGGCAAATCAAAATACTTTCCTGCTTCACTACTTTCCCTTCCACTACTTCCCTGAACTTAACTCCATAAATGTAAAGGTTCTCACACTTTAACCTACCTTTTGAAATATGTTAAAGGTCTGTTATCAAAATAATAATTGGATAACTTAAGGTCTTGGTAGCCTTGAATCGGTTTAGACTAAAATGTAATCTATATGAAAAAATGTACTCTGCATGCCAATTTCTATGTAACCTTGAGCTCTACTTTTTTTAGAGAAAAAATGTAATTCACGCCAGCATCTGAGAACTTGAGAAAAAAGTATAAAAAATAAAGATGTAACAGGAAGTTCTCAGAACAGCTTCTGCAACTCCACTATGTGTCTGTCTGTCTGTCTGACTGTCTGTCTCTCTCAATCTCTGCTAAACTGATCCACCTCCCAGGGTATCTGGAGCTGCTAGCAGGCTTCAGGCAATTAGACCTTTGTCAGAGTTTTAAAGATTTTTTTCCCCCAATTTGTTGCTTCCCTTCTAATTTTGGTTGCATTGTTTGTTTGTACCAACAATATGTACATCTTGGAAAATTCAAAAAGCTAGACAGGGATCCCAAGGCCCAGGGTCAGCTGGCCTTGTTGCCATGTGCTAGCAGCCCTCATGTTGTCAGGGCTAAAGAAAGGGTGCTTTTTCTTCCCTTAAAGGCAGTCTAGAAGGGAAAGATGTAGAGTATCTGAGATTAGAACTCAGGAAAGCCATTCTGCACCCAGGGAAGTTGAAAGAAAAGAGATAAAGGACAAAATTCCTCCCTTCCTAAGGTCCTTGGAGTGAGCCATTCCTCCTGGCTCAGTGACCAATCCTAGCTGAAGCAGGTTTGATTCAGCCTCTCCCAACTCAACTACTGGGGAGTTAGATACCAAGAGTGTGCTTTGTCATTCCAAAAAGACAAACTCTAGAGATGAGCACATTTTCTTAGAAGTGATAAGGAATACGACTCCCATTATTATAATGATATGTAAGACATTTTGCTCTAGGCCATAATATTCTATGAAACCTCTTCTGATCCCAGAATATATTCACAATTTCTCCCCTACATTTTTGTAGATGCTATTGCCAAAGTGAATAAAATCACTCAGATGTCCTTCACAGCCTGATAGGAAGTTGGTGACCTCTTCCCAGCAAAAGCTCCCAACTTGAGGAACATTATGCTCCCAACCCAGAGTTCTACTCTTGGGAAAATCTCTTAAACAAAGATCAATTTAGTCTAGGTTCTTCCCAGAAGGGATTAACCTTCTAGAAAGGTACTAAATGTACTATGCATTATAATAAATTGTGTATTTCTCGTTCAGACTCTTCATGACTCCATTGGGAGTTTTCTTGGCAATGATACTTGAGTGGTTTGCCGTTTCCTTTTCTAACTCATTTTATAGATGAGAAAACTGAGGCAAACATGGTTAAATGATTTGCCCAGGATCATACAGCGAGGAAGTGTCTAAAGCCAGTTTTGAATTCAGAAAGATGAGTCTTTCTGACTCCAGGTCCATATTCTATCCATTGTACCACTTAGCTGCCCTTGATTATGTATAGAAAAACCATTTATTTCCTCCACAACAAAAGAAATGCTTAAAACACAAGACTCATAAGCACTCACTGACAAATATTTAAAACATGAAACAATAATCCATCAGTCCTATTATACTCTACTGGGAGGTAGGAAAATTTTATAGGACACTGGTAGGGTTGCTAATAGATTTCATTTTCACCTCAGGCTGTGCTCTGTAAATAACTCATTCATGGGCCATATTTCTGACCAGCCAGTCACTAGTTCCATCCTCCTAGTGCTGGCTTTCTTCTCCAAGAAAAGTATAACTTCCCACTGAACTCTCAATACCCAAACCTCTCAATGATTGTGAAGTCTGGATTCTTTGGTGGCAGCTAGGTGGTACAATGGATGAAGTGTGAGGCCTGGAATCAGGAAACCTCATCTTCATGAGTTCAAATTATTCTCAGATAATTCTTAGCTGTGTGACCTTGGGTAAGGCACTTCATTCACCCTGTTTGCCTCAGTTTCCTCATATGTAAAATGAGCTGGAGAAGGAAATGAGTTGAGTATCTTTGCCAAGAAAACCCCAAATGAGGTCAAGAAGAGTAAGACATGACCAAACAAAAACAAAAGTTCATCAAGGCTGGGAATATGACTCAAAAGTCCCTATTTGATCACCAACACTAAAGCAAAAAAACATAAAAAAGAAGCAACAGCTTCTGAGATAGTCTAATGCTCATATAGACAAATACATGCTCTCTCTGCTTCATGTGAACAGTCACTATAGCTGCTGACTGCTGGGGAAGTGGGGGGGGGTCCCTTTTCCCTTCCCTCCCAAAACTACTGGAAATCCAAAAGACAGCTCTACATACTATCTAGACAAAGAGAGAGAGTAGAAGTTATTTCTCCTTTTAAGATTACTTAATAGGTGACTCCTGCTTTAATCACCTATCTTCTTTGGCATGGACTATCTGGGTATCACCTCCTCCCAGTGAGTAAGGTTACAAGTTACCAGGAACGTAACATTTTCTTCTAGATGGAGAGGTGGAGAAAGGGTTTCCCTAATTACTTCCATTAAAGAGGGAAGAGTACCCCTATTTACCTCCATTTCATAAAGACAATAACTCTTCCTGAACCCACTTGGGATTTTCTTGGCAGATACTGGAGTGGTTTGCCATTTACCTTTCCAGCTCCTTTAAAAAAACAAAACAAGGGGTCAGCTAGGTAGCTCAGTGGATTGAGAGCTAGGCCTGGAGATGGGAGGTCCTGGGTTCAAATCTGGCCTCTGACACTTCCCAGCTGTGTGACCCTGGGCAAGTCACTTGACCCCATTGCCTACCCTTACCACTCTTCTGCCTTGGAGCCAATACACAATATTGACTCCAAGATGGAAGGTAAGGGTTTAAAAAACAAAACAAAACAAAAAACTTATCTTCCATCTTAGAATCAATACTACATATTGGTTCCAAGGTAGAAAAGTACCCAGTCCTATAGCTAGGAAATATTGGAGGCATATTTGAACCCATGAACAGTTTTTAGGTCTGGATCTCAATCTACGGAGCCACTTACCTGTCCCTTTCCAGTTTTCTTTTACAGATGAAGAAACTGAGGCAAGCAACTCAATTTATAGCACCACTTAGTTGTCTCTCAACATCAAAAAAAAATAAAATGAATGAGTTCATTGGGGAATTTGCATGCTTTCCCCAGGGCAACTGCAAGGGCTTTAAGTTTGTTAAAACCATTACTGTTAGGTGGAAGCAGTAGACTGTGTGTCTGGAGTCAGGAAGACCCGAGTTAGAATTCGAACTCAGACACTTATGAACTGTAACCTTAGGCAAGTCACTGAATCTGTTGCCTCTGTTTTCTCTTCTGTAAAATGGGGATAATAATAGCATTTACCTCCTAAGATTGCTGTGAGGATTCTATGAGATATTTGTAAAGAGCTTAGCACAGTGCCCAGCACATTGTAAGTGATATGTAAACGTTAGCTATTATTATTATTATTACTATTATTGTCACCATCATTGGAAAATTAGTTTCTGTTAGGGCAATGTTTCCCTAAAATAAGTTCTATCTCACTGACACAGTTTCCAACCTCATGAATGAGTCTTGTACGGGAGCTACACTGTCTGCTGGCCCTGGAGTGCAGAAAAGTCCCAATATAGGACGGGCTACAAATCTGCACAGCTAACCTGCAGGGCTCCAGGTTGCCAAACCCACAGGAACTGCAGTCCAGAAGTTTCCACAGCCACAGCCGCAAGGAGGCGCATTCTGCTCGAAGATCCCAAGCTTCTTCCACCCAGTTAAAATCGGGCTGAACTACTCTCCCGCCACCTGGGGGGCGTTTCCCCCGCCTCAGCACGGAGCTGTCCAAAGCGCTGCCTGGTGCCAGGGAGCGATGGGAACACTACGCGCTGCTTCGGAGCCGGAGATTTCGGAGGGATGGCTTCCAATACCTAATTAGGGAGCTACTTGTAAAGGTTCCTAGAGAGAGCATACGCGAGTATGCGCTCAAAATCTGAGGGGATTGACAGGCACTTCCGCGGCTAGTCGGGGTCCGAAGTGGGGTCCTTCGTTGGCGTAAGATCCGGGGTTCGGGCGCTGGTGGCGGCTCTAGAGCCTGCTGTTTGGGTTTATCAGACCGGCAAAATGGAGGAACTGGACGGCGACCCCACGCTCACGGTAAGGTCCATGCCATGGGGTGGACAGGGGCTAGAGTCGGCCACGAGTAATCTTGGTTTGTTCCTCTCCTTTCGCCGGAGATCGCTGCCCCGGCCCTCGGGGGGGGGGGGTGTCACTCTGCAGCTCGGGCTCACGCCCCGACGGAGCCCGGTCGCGAGTGTCGCAGGCCTGAGGCTCCTTTGTCTCTTCGCGCCTTAGCCACGCCCATATACGTGCACATGGGTGTTCCTTCTGCGTCCCCGGCCGGGCTTCCACTCTTTCCCCTTCTCTTTCCTAACCCTTCCTCCCCACCGGAGGAACCCTATTAGGCTTTCCCTTGCCTGCCCATCCTCGGGTATAGTCGTTATATTTTTTGAGCGTCACCATAGCGACGTAGCTGGTAGAGTGCTCTGCGGGTAGGATGAGTGACCTGAGTTCAAATACGGCCTCTGCCAAGTCGGCGGAGTCGCAGTTCTATGGACCCTAGGCTCCTCACTACAGCGCTTCGAGCCCTAGTTAACCCTCTTTGTAAAATAGAGGTAGTGACATCACCTATTTAGCTGGGTTGTGATTAGGAACCAGTATGATAATGTTTGTAAAGCACCTTGCAAACCCTGAACAAGCCACAAGCTCTTTCTGCCTCACTTTCCTCCTTTGTAAAAGGGAGCTAATAATAGCACCTATATTTTAGGGATGTGAGACCAGCATTCTGGTCTAATAGTCTCTCAGCAATCTGCCGTTGGTGAGATGTTATGTTGTTTTTTTTTTAAACCCTTTAACTTCGGTGTATTGTCTCATAAGTGGAAGAGTGGTAAGGGTGGGCAATGGGGTCAAGTGACTTGGCCAGGGTCACACAGCTGGGAAGTGGCTGAGGCCGGGTTTGAACCTAGGACCTCCTGTCTCTAGGCCTGACTCTTCACTCCACTGAAGCTACCCAGCTGCCCCAAGATGTTATGTTCTATTATATCTTCTCTAGATCCAATCCATTGTTTAGAATTCAACTTATAGTGATGCTTTTATTATTGGTGTGGTTTTTTTTTTGTGTTGTTTTTAAATAAAAACTCCTTACCTTCCATCTTAGATTCAATATTATGTATTGGTTCTAAGGCAGAAGAGTGGTAAGGGCTAGGCCAGGGGTTGGCAACCTTTTTGGCCGTGAGAGCCGTACAGTGCTCACCTGTAACAGCGCCTGAAAAAAAATTGACTTTATGGCTCCTGCAGAAAGAGTCATATGTTGCCGACCCCTGGTGCTAGGCAATGGGGAGTAAATGACTTGCCCAGGGTCACACAGCTAGGAAGTATCCGAGGCCAGATTTAAACCCAGGACCTCCCAACACTGGGCCTGCCTTTCAATCCATTGAGCCACCCAACTGCCCACTGTTTTTATTATTGTTGATATTGTGTATATTGTTTACTTGGTCCTGTTTATTTTGCTTTGATCAGTTCATACAAATCTTCCCACTTTTCTCTGACCTCATTTATTTATTTATTTATTTATTTTTATCCTGGGACTCCATTCAAGGAGCATAGGGCCACAACCAGTAGGCAATGGGACACATAGTCGCTCAGGGTCACCCAGCTGGGAAGTGTCTGAGCCCGGACTTGAACCTAGGACCTTTTCGTCTCTAGGCCTGGCTCTCAATCCACTGAGCTAGCCCAGCTGCCCCTACTTTAGGTTGCAGTTTCTTTAGCAGATGTAGTTTTTACAGGGTGGGGTT
This sequence comes from Gracilinanus agilis, assembly GCF_016433145.1. Lineage (NCBI taxonomy): Eukaryota > Metazoa > Chordata > Mammalia > Didelphimorphia > Didelphidae > Gracilinanus > Gracilinanus agilis. The sequence continues at coordinate 209,308,890 of NC_058133.1, read as the reverse complement.
GCTAGCTCCACGCCCAACCTTCCTCCTTTTTCATCCGGGCTAGGGACTGTCGTTGGCCCAGGAGTGGTAAGGGTGGGCAGTAGGGGTCAAGTGACTTGCCCAAGGTCACACAGCTAGGAAGTGTCCGACGCCGGACTTGAACCTAGGACCTCCAGTTTCTAGGCCTGGCTCTCAATCCACTGAGCCACTCAGCTGCCCCATGACCTCATTTATTACTGCATAGTAATTAATTACAAATTTTATAACATGGGTTTTTTAGCCAATCCCCAATCAGTGGGTACTCATTTTGACTCATTTCTTTGTTATCACCATTACTTTTCCAACATAATTCCATACTGAAATCCTAAATGATGAATTATAGCTCCAGCAGTAGTGCATTAGTCTGCTCACAGGTCTTCCATATTGACTTCCCATCGTTGCCAGTTATCTGGATGAGGTAAAACCTCAGCATTGTTTTAGTTTGTATTTTTTGTGATTATTTAATTCAGAGCATGTTTTTATGTGGTCATTTATAGTTTACCAATCTTCTGAAGACTTCATATCCTTTGCCAATTTATTTGTTGAAGCAAGTGTTATACATAATGGGATTAGCATAGTTTCCAAAGAATTAAAGTTGTGAGTCACCCAGGGGGCAGTGGAGTGAAGCATGCAAGAGAAGTGACATAAAGAGATTCATTAGAAAGACCAGAAGAGAAGGTGGAGAAATCATGTATTGAGAGCAAAGGATCACTAATGCCCACTCGCTTTTATGGTGCCCTTGAAATATCTTGGTATCTAGAGCTAATGAAAGGTCTGTAGAGGATTTATGGGAGGATATGGATGGGTGGTGTCCTATTGCAGCAATGTCAGTGATATAGATTCATCCAAATATTTTAGGCACAAGATAACAACTTGTTTGATATTATGATAGCTGACATTTATATAGCATTTTTTTGTTTTTTTTTTTAAACCCTTGTACTTCGGTGTATTGTCTCATAGGTGGAAGATTGGTAAGGGTGGGCAATGGGGGTCAAGTGACTTGCCCAGGGTCACACAGCTGGGAAGTGGCTGAGGCCGGGTTTGAACCTAGGACCTCCTGTCTCTAGGCCTGGCTCTCACTCCACTGAGCTACCCAGCTGCCCCCATTTATATAGCATTTTAAGGTTTATAAGGTCCTTTAAATAAATTTTAAATAAAAAAATTTCCCAGTTGATCCTTATATTGACTATATTGTACTACATATGACATAATACTACAGGTAAAGTACATAATACTACAGGTATAATACTACAGGTAAAGTACCCACTTTATAGATTTTAAAAAAAACTGAATCTCAGGGAAGTTGAATGGCTTCAGATAATCCACAGTCACACAATTAGTCAGCAAAGGCAAAACATACTGAATAAGGTGTATTTTAAAATATAAAAACTATTCTTAGCTTATGGGCTGTACAAAACAGGTTAGAGTTTGCTGACTCCTACAGAATAACAAAAGCCTTGAATGAAATGTATGATTCTTAAGATGGTAAAAATTGATGCTTATTTCCCTTGGTTAATATATGATGATGCTACTGACAGTTTGTGTACTCTGAGTTGTTTAGTTGGGGTCCTTATAGGATTGGTTCAATGGCCTGGCTTAAATGATTTCTTAACTAATCACCATGTACAGTACCATATCCATACAAGTCCTTAATAAGTATTTTTTTTTAAACCCTTACCTTCCCTCTTGGAGTCAAGGCAGAAGAGTGGTAAGGGTAGGCAATGGGGGTCAAGTGACTTGCCCAGGGTCACACAGCTGGGAAGTGTTTGAAGCCAGATTTGAACCTAGGACCTCCCGTCTCTAGGTCTGGCTCTCAATCCACTGAGCTACCCAGCTGCCCCCTTCATAAGTATTTTTGATTACTTATTACTGATTTTAGGATTGTGTAAAAAAAAAATCATTGAAATTTCAAGACTTCAGAGTTCTCTTATCAAGGAAAGTTTGACAGTTATGTTTTACTTCTTTCTAGTTGATTCCAGGGGTGAATTCCAAGAAGAAGCAAATGTGTTTTGATTGGGGACCTGGAGAGATGCTGGTGTGTGAAACTTTGTTCAAAAATAAAGGTAATTATTTCATGCTCTCTTCATGCAGTCACCTTGTAGACTTTATTGGCGTGTCTGTATTGTTATGCATCTTGACTAGCTTGGAACAGGAGGAATTTTGACTTTTAAATTTTGGAGGCTTTGGCAGTTGTCATTAAATAGTCATGCCTGAGAATCTCATGGAACTGAAAAACATCCAACTCATAATAAATTGTTGATGTGATTGATTTTCCATCTGAAGATGGGCATGCTTCCCGCCTGTTCTTTATTTTAATTCTTGTTCAGCAGGAGATTTTATTTTTCCTTTTTCTCTACTCACTAAAACTATAACTATGCTTCAGTCCTTATTTGAATGACACTTTCAAGATATTTTGGCTATTTCTTATTTTCTATTCATGGTATTAAATAGATTGAATATTGTTTTCTTTTTATAATCTATCTAGAGCTAAGTAGTAGCAGTATGGCCAGAGATGTCTTTATTGTCTTTATTGGGAAGAAGGCATCCTTTTATTTTTGTTGTTCTGAATATCACCAGCTATTAAAAATGGGTTCATGGGGGGGGGCAGCTGGGTAGCTCAGTGGATTGAGAGTCAGGCCTAGAGACGGGAGGTCCTAGGTTCAAATCTGGCCTCAGACACTTCCCAGCTGTGTGACCCTGGGCAAGTCACTTGACCCCCATTGCTTACCCTTACCACTCTTCTGCCTTGGAGCCAATACACAGTATTGACTCCAAGGCGGAAGGTAAGGGTTTAAAAAAAAAAAAAAAATGGGTTCATGGGGCAGTTGGGTGGCTCAGTGGATTGAGAGCCAGACCTAGAGACAAGAGGTCCTAGGTTCAAATCTGGCCTTAGACACTTCCTATCTGTGTGACCCTGGGCAAATCACTTAACCACCATTGCTCACCCTTTCCTCTCTTCTGCCTTGGAACCAATACACAGTATTGATTCTAAAATGGAAGGTAAGAGTTTTTTTTAATGGGTTCAATATATTCAATGAAGATTTTACAGCAGTAGTGTAATCAACTTAAAAAAAAGTTATTATACTGCTTGCTAACAACAAGGTACCTCTTAGAGAGATTTTCTTATGTCTTTGAGGAAACATTATTAAAATATATAGAGTTTCTTCCTTTATTGCAAGAACTATATCAGGTCTAATGAAAGACTTATTTGTGGAAGATTGAGTAAAATTATCGGTTTTTCAATTTAACTAATTCTTTTTTTTTATTTTAATTTTTAGAAAATTTTTCCATGGTTACATGATTCATGTTCTTACTCTCCCCTCCACCTATCTCACCCTCCCCACCCACCCCATCCCCATAGCCAACGCGCATTTCCACTGGTTTTTACATGTATCATCGATCAAGACTATATTGTTGATAGTTGCACTTGGGGTGGTTGTTTAGAGTCTACATCCCAAATCATATCGACATCAACCCATGTGTTCAAGCAGTTGTTTTTCTTCTGTGTTTCTATTGCCATAGTTCTTCCTCTGAATGTGGATAGTGTTCTTTTTCATAATTCCTCAGAATTGTCCTGGATCATTGCATTACTGCTAGTATAGAAGTCCATTACATTTGATTGTACCACAGTGTATCAGTCTCTGTGTATAATCTCCTGGTTCTGCTCCTTTCACTCTGCATCAGTTCCTGGAGGTCATTCCAGTTCACATGGAATTCCTCCAGTTCATTATTCCTTTGAGCATAATAGTATTCCATCACCAGCAGATACCACAATTTGTTCACCCATTCCCCAATTGAAGGGCATTCCCTAATTTTCCATTTTTTTTGTAACTACAAAGAGTGTAGCTATGAATATTTTTGTACAAGACTTTTTCCTTATGATGTCTTTGGGGTATACACCCAGCAATGTATCAAAGGTAGTGCCCTTTGGGCATAGTTCCAAATTGCCATCCAGAATGGTTGGATCAATTCACAACTCCACCAGCAATGCATTAATGTGCCAATTTTGTCACATCCTTCTCCAACATTCACCACTTTCCTTTGCTGTCATGTTAGCCAATCTAATTTAACTAATTCTTGAGAGCTATTTTTTCTTAATTTTCTAGTTTAAAATGTCTGTTCTCTTTGCTATATCCCTAGCAGGAAATTTGGGCATTGTAAGACTGCAGTTACCACGTAAGGGACCCACTTAGGACAATCTTATAGAAAATGCATCCAGATGGCCCTTTTACATATTTAAGAGAGAAAAACTTCTCAGCACTTTTAGCACATTATGTTTTGGGTGGAAACTCATGAGTCTAGGCCACACGTTCTTTTCTGCTTTTTGTTTTGCTCATTGCAGACCACTGAACAACAACACAACATGTTCTAGAAATAGTTCTTGTATAAGAAAGTTATGTAGACTTGTAGTTTCTAATTTTTAAATCATCATGCATTGGTTGCATTTGCTGATAAAACATTATCTGATGGTTAACTTCTGTCATCTATGAGGTGTGTGTGTGTACTATTAAAAATACTATTAAAATTTTCTATTTTAGAGAACATTACATTACTTTGGCAACAGATTCACCTTCATTAACTGTGTTTTGTACAAATTAATATTAGCTTTTAATCACATACCTGATTATTGAGAACTGACAGATATAGCCCATTGAAAGTTGAGAGAGAGCTTACATACTTTGTTGTGCATGCAATAGTGATTACAAGTTTACCATGAATAATTTATATGTAGATGATTGATAAATAACTGTACTCTTTTATATATTTTTTGTATATATTTTATATATTGCTTTGAGTTTCTTTAGTGGGACTAGCAGCAAATTAATAAAATTGTAATAGTTAAATAGAGGCAAGATGGCATTGTGGATAAAGAACTGGCCTTTAAGCCAGGAAGCCCAGGCTGGGGTTAGATCTTTCCTCTGATGCATATTGTTTGTGTGACCTTGGGCAAACCATTGAATTTCGGTGTCCTAGATAGCTCTACTTCATAAGTGTAGACATACATTGGCTTTTGTTATAACATCTCTCCTCTTTTTCCCCTAATCTTTGATAATAATGTGGCCCTTCTTGTCAAGATGGAGGGAATTTGATTTCTCACAGATGTACCCTATACCAATGAAATCGTGGATTCAGTATCTATCCCTATAGCTAGATATTTGGTTTGATTATTTGGGTTTTATGACTTTACTTTGTTCCATTTCAGAGAAAGAAGAGAAGGTGCCAGGCTGTCCTTTAATCTATATTGTTCGGAAGGATATAGATGTTTACTCTCGGATCCTGCGAAAACTTTTCAATGAGTCCCATGGCATCTTTGTAGGACTACAGAGGATTGAGGAAGAATCAACAGGAAAATCTCGGAAAGCTCAGTAAGTAGCTTGTTGGAGGAACATTTATCTAACTCTTCACAATATCCCTTGAAGTAGTTAATGCTTACATGATACCCATTTTGTAGAGGAGAAAACCTAGACTCAGGTTAAATGACTCCCCTAATGCTACACAGTGTTAGAATTTGGATTGAAACACACTAAATCAGGCTCTCTTTCCATTATGCCAGGTTGACTATGAAATAACTCCCAATTGATTTTGTAAGTTGAATTTTTTGCAATGAAGAAGGACATCTTATAGGTTCAAGTTTGTTTCCTGGACTTTGAAAAGTGTAAATTATCTGAAAAAGAGATGATCTTAATAGTATGCCTCTGAATTACTTATGTGTTATCCCAGGCCATTTTTCTTCCTTTTTTAAAAATTTTATTTTTATTGTCATGCAAAACATACTTCCATATTGGCCATTGTTGTAAGAGCACACTTGTATATAACCAGAACCCCAAAATAAAACCAAAGATATAGTGATGTGAAAGATGACTCCAACAGTTCTTTCTCTGGATGTAGATAGCATTCCCCCATCATGTCTTTCAGGATTGTCCCAGATCACTGCATCGTTGAGAGTAGCCAAGTTTCCAGATAATCATTGTTCAATGTTGCCATTATCGTGTGTGATGTTCTCCCAGTTCTGCATCAGTTCCTGTAGATCTTGCCAACTTTTTCTGAAATCATCTTCTTACATCATTTCTTATAGCACAATAGTATTACCAACATGTACCACAGTTTGTTCATTCATTCCCCAATTGATGGACATCCCCTCAATTTCCAATTCTTTGCCATTCCAAAAAAGCTGCTATCAATGTTTTTGTACAAGTAGGTCCTTTCCCCTTTTTTATTATCTCTTTGGGTTACAGACCCAGTAGTAGTATTACCATATTAAAGGGTATGCACAGTTTTATAGCCTTTTGGCATAGTTCCAAATCGCCCTCCTGAATGGTTGGATCAAGTCACAACTCCATCAGCAATGCATTAGTGTCCTAATATAGGCCGTCTTCTTCTACGTTATTAAATTTAGTTGGAGCTATATTGGGTGAATGGAAATTTAATCACAAAAGGGATCAGTTCTTTAAAGTGTGTTTTTTTAGTCTATAATCCTCTCATAACCAAAGAATAGAAAACTAGAACACAGTCATTGCCCCTGTATTGTGTTAAGGTTAGTTACCAGATGGTACCAGTAATGAGGGCAGTTACCTATTAAGCCAGTAAGATTTCTTTAAATAGAAAAATAACTGTAGATTGTATCCTAGCCAGCTTTTTTATAAATACTTAAGTTTTGTCCTCAGGGAGCCACAACTGGAAAATAACTTAACCGTTCAGATCTTATGTGTATCACTTTTGTATGTCCTATCCTGTGAACTTTGAAATTAAATATCCTTGGTGTTTTGTTTTATTTTATTTTTGTAAGGTGGAGTAGGGAAAAGGAAATAACAAGGAATTGGATTTTATGGTCTTTTTTTTTTTTTTAAATATGCACGTCATTAAAAAATTTTGTTTTAGCATGATATATACTTCCTAACCAATACCCAAACAAGTCCCTCATAGAATATATTTTTCAAAAACCAGTTAAGTGGGGTAGCACTGGATGGAGAAACAGGACTAGAGAGCAGAAGTGCTGACCCAAACACTTCCTACCTGTGTGACCATGAACAAGTCACTTAATCCCAACTGTCTAGCTTTTATTGCTCTTCTTCCTGGGAACTGATACTTAATATTGTTTCTAAGACAGAAGGTAAGGATTTTTTAAAAAACAGTTAAGCAAAATTGCATAATAGAGTAATTGAGGTTGATAATACATATCACTTTATAATTTATAGTTTACTCTTTAGTAACAGAAATTTAGTGATAACATTGCTCATTTTATTTCACCTGACTTTGACCTTAAAAAATTTATTTTTCATTTACATTGATATAGCTACATTTATTCTTTGGGCTCTGCTTTTTTCTTATATATATTTCACAAATCCTTGCTGAATGTTATTTTTTAAAGACCGTTGTATTCTTTATAGATTGGTTCGAGTAAGTAAAAACTATCGTTCAGTTATAAGGGCCTGTATGGAAGAAATGCATCAAGTAGCAAGTAAGTAATTTTGTGATGGAATTTGAGATAATATTTTTTAGGCCAATATGAAATTACTTTTCTTATAGCATCTGTCTTTTTTTCCTCATCTCTGATGAGGCTAACCCTTCTCTATATGCCCTTGATTCTGTTACCTTCCTTTTCCAGCAAATTGCCCCCTTAGTCATTCTTTTTTCCCCCTCTAATTTAAAATTCTTCTACCACCTTCAAATATACCCAGGTCTCCCCTATCCTTAAAAAAAACTTCATTAGACTCTACCATCCCCTCTAGGTATCTTTCTTCCTTTTCTCAGCCAAACTTAATAGAAACTGCTGTTTGCACTTATTGCTGCCACTTTCTCTCATTACAACTGTAGCTTCTGACCTCATCATTCAACTGAATTTCTCTAGTTACCAACAATGTCTTAATTGTCAAATCTGATTTTTTTTTTTGTCTTTACTCTCCTTGACTTCTGTGTACTATTGATGACTTCTTCCTATTGGAGTCTCACTACTCTCTTTTTGATTCTCTTCCTACCTTGTTTGAGATCTCCTTAATCTCCTTTGTTAGTTCATCTAGCATGCCTGCTAAAAGTAAGTATTCACCAATTGCTTATTGGACATTTCAAACTGAATGTCCCACAGACATCCCAAACTTAATATATCTAAAACAGCTTGTCATCTTTTTTTCTTCAAAAACAGATATTCCAATATTCCTAAAGTTTCCAGGTTTGTAACTTTAGTCTTATCTTCAGTTCCTTACTCTCCCTCATCTTACATATCCATAGCCAGTTGCCAAATTTTGCCATCTCTCCCTCTGTAACATCTTTTGCATTGACCCCTTCTCTCCTCATAAGAACACTATACCAGGTCTGGCTCTTAACACTTCTTGCCTAGTCTATTGCAGTGGCCATCCTCCACCCATTTGTCAAAGGACTTTTTCTTAAGTACAAATTTGACCATATCACTGTCCTGCTAATGGATCTCTTTCTTCTTTCTGCACCTTTGTACTGGCTTTCCCCCATGACTCAAATATATGCACTCATCACCTCTGCCTGATAGCATCTCTTCCTTCAAAGGGGTAGCTCAAATGATACCTTTTGCTGAAGTGTTCCCCAATCCAACTGCTAGATCACCCTCTCTCCTAGTATCTTATATTTCTTTTGTATTCATTCTGTATGTGTTTATATATGTACGTGTTGTCTCACTTGAAAGAACATAATGTCTTTGAAGGTAGGAATTGTTTCATGTTTTGTCTTTGTATCCTCAGTGCCTGGCATAGCAGGTATTTAATAATAAATGCTTTTTGACTGATTTATTAGAATTACAGAAATCAGATCTGGTTTGCACTTCTTTAAATCCACAATCTCCCTTTCAGTGATGTTGGCCCCTTAGAATCTGATTTTTTGGGGGACAGTAATCTTAGTTACATTTTTCCAAGGTAGAGCCTATAGAATTGACAAATAATTGACACATAAGGCAAAAGGGCAGTGGTGCTCAAAGTTATGAGTTTTGTTGACATCTGCAAAACCTTTAGTCAGAAGAGCCAGAAAATTACTGTGTACCCTATAGAGAGTTCAGTGTAATATAATACTCTGTTACAGGAAACTTGAGAGCCACAGTTTTCATATCACTGACCTACAGTAAAAGAGTGTAAGTTATGTTAAAAAATATCTATAGTGAATATACTTACTTAAATGAATATATTACCTTATCAACATATCACTCCACAAATAATAATGTGAGACCTAATGCTTTCTCTCTCATCTTGAGAAATTCTTGTCTATGTCTTTCCACAAATCCTTCATGGAGAGATCTATCCAGAGCACTAGACACTTTTTCATGAGTCTTTTAATATTTTGTGGTACCAGGGAAGACTTGGGCTGTCCATCTGCTATCCTTTGGCCTGGTTCTTTAAGCATGCTGAACCTAATATAGTGGGAGAAAGGTACCATAGGTCCATGGTTATGACCTGTCTGGTAAGTGATTTGGGAAAAAAGTTATCCATATGGTGTCAGTGAATGACTTCTTGTAAAATTGAAACCAATATCTGCTACATTTGCTACATCTATACTACCAATTCTTTTTGCATCTATTTTATATTCTTATCTTCTTTGGCAGTCATAGACCAGCCCTCTACCTCCTCTCTAAGGCATACTTGTTCTTGGCGATGTCTTTTATGCCAGTTCTTGAATGCTAGTCCTTGCAGGTACGATGTTACTTAACCTCTATTTTTATTTTTCTTCTTAAAAAAGTTCAAATTTAATTTTTTAAATGAAAATCTGTCTTTCCTACTTCCCACTTTCCCTCTTCTTTTCACTGAGAAAGCAAAAAACAACAACAACAAAACCCCTATAACACGGATAGTCAAGCAAAACAAATTCACACAAATTTAGCCATGTCAAAAAAAAAAAAAGTCCCATTCTGCATTCTGAGACTGTCACCTCTTTATCAGGAAGTTTAGGTAGCATGAGTCCTCTAGAATTGATGGTTCATTGTGTTGAACTGTGTTCTTAAGTCTTTCAAAGTTTTTTGTCCTTATGATAGTTATTATATAAATTATTCTTTTACTCACCTCCTTTGTTATTTTTTATAGTACAATAGTATTTTATTACATTCCTATACCATACCTTGTCTAGCCATTCTCTAGTTTAATAGGCACCCTCTCAGTTTCCAATTCTTTACTACTACAATGAATATTTTTGTATGCATGGGTCCTTGCCCCTTTCTTTGATCTCTTTGGGGTATAGACCTAGTAGTATCGAGCTAACTGTCTTTCCTTTGCCCTTTGAGTCACCTGAAATTTGCATTTTTCTGAGATAATAGTGTAACAACAAATAAAAAATAATCAAAAGAAGAAATTCTAGATTCTAGTAATAGCACAGAGAGAAGTATTATAACAGCATTCTAGGGAAACCAGTAAAATTGCTGCTCATTGAAAATGTCTTTGTTTTTTGTTCATTTTTGTCAGTTGCTGCTCAAGATCCGATCTGTGGGCGTCAATATAGTAGTCAGGTACAGATGTTTCTATTATATCTATACCACTAACTTTTATCTATTGTAAATTCTTTGAATTCTTACATAGTTATAGTTATTGGCTGACCATTCTTTCTAACTCAATTTTAAGATCTTAGAGAGCAGAGCTTGTCTTATGTTTTCTTCCCTGAAACTTTGCATATAATAGGTACTATTATAGTTAATTAAGAGTTAATTAATTACTTGGACTAATTAGAGATTCTTGGTAAGTAGGAATAGGTTGATTGGCTAGAGAAAGAGAATTGAAGGGTTACCTTAAGAAGCCAGCTAGAATCTTCATGGAGGTTTCTTAAAAGAATTCATTACAGTACTAAACCCTTACCTTCTGTCTTCTAATCAAAACTGTATAATGGTTCCAAGGCAGAATAGTTGTAAGGGCTAAGTAATGGCAGTTAAGTGACTTACCCAGGTCACACAGCTAGGAAGTGTTTAAAGTCAAATTTGAACCCCAGGACCTCTAGCCCTGGCTCAAAATCCACTGAGCCACTTCCCTGCTCCCTTTGTTGATTGATTCTTACTCAACAAGTCAACCAGTGGAAATACTTATCTTAGATTTTCTAGATGGATATGATTTGATGTTGGATGGAGAGTTGAGTTCTTAGGTAGCCACACAGTTAGTACCTATTTCCAGATCTGTTGTTTTAATAAAATATCTTAGTCTTGAACTGGGGACTGAAATAGAAGTGTTCTACTTTCTCTTTTCTTTTATTATTAGATTTTAATTTACCCTGCCTGGAGCAAGAAGATTAATTTGTATTCTATCTTAATAATGATCTGGTTGTTTTCTACCCTGCAAACTCAGCAAAGCATTTATTTTGTCATGCATGAGCTAACATCATTTGATCTTTCTGACCACTTTGTGGTTCATTTCCTGCTCTGTTCCATTGTTACCACAGAGTGTTTTTTCTCAATCCAGATTTGTTTTTGATTCTTCCCCTAGGTTTCTATTCTTTCTGCCATGGAGTTAATCTGGAACCTTTGTGAGATCCTCTTTATTGAAGTAGCCCCAGGTGAGAATAGTTGGATGCTTATGTAACATAAAAATTATTTAGGACATTGCTCTTCCCCTGCCTTTACCTTTTCATTGTTTCTATCTATTTTATAGGATTCCTTGCTTAAACTATTTCCCCCATCTTTCATCGTTTTCCTTAGTTGAATGTAAGCTGCTTAAAGACAGGGGCTTTTTGCTTTTTTGTCCCTAGTGTCTATTACAGTGTCTTTCACATAGCATTTATGTGATAAATATTTGTTGATTTTGTTGGTGAATTTTCCACCTCATTCTCATAAGCACTTCAATACTCAAAGGTATGTGGTATTTTGCATATCACTGAATGGGAAGAATAGTAAAGTTGAGACCTGTCAGGAGATTAAAATATTAGACAAATTCTCTGTTCCCCCAACTGAAAATTTGTTCTTCCTTCTGATATTTTTTATAGAATGTTCTCCATTGTCCTCATATTTTACCTTTATATAGAGAGAGATTTGTGTCTGTGTCTTAACCCTCTTATTTGATTATAAATTGGTAGGTTGATAAAATCTTGTTTTTCATGCTTGTATCCCTTGTTCCTGGTATCATGCCCTATACACAAAAAGCACTTAATTACTATATGTTGAATTGAATTCAGGTTGAGATCTAGAGAATTGGGGGGTTCATATAATTAAGAGGAACATAGGGATATTAGTTACACTTGATTGTGATAAATTGTTGGAGTGCAAAATTGTGGGTTTTGTGGTCAAGATAACTATGAAGTTGCAAAGGACTAATTGGTATTTCATCTTATAGCTGGGGCATTTGCCAGTGACCCACATCTCTATATTAATGGCCATGGGTTTAATTTGATAGCTAAAAATCAGTAAATAGAGGCCATATATGTGTCAGTGTCAATTCTGCCTCCGGCACAGTCCTCTTTTGGAGAGCTATTTACACTAAGCCTATGCTGTGCCATTAATATTAATTGATAATCTTCTGTAATCAGCCTCTCTATCTTAACTTATTTTACATCTAATGTTGGGAAAGTAGAAGTTATGGATTATATTGACTATAGTTTTTGCTCCCAGCTGGCCCTCTACTCCTTCACCTCCTTGATTGGGTCCGACTACACGTGTGTGAAATGGATGGTTTGTCAGCAGATGTTCTTGGTAGTGAAAATCCAAACAAACACGAAAACTTCTGGAATTTGGTGAGAATTGAATTCAGGCTGAGCCTCTCTTCAGAACATTGGTACTAGATGCTCAGGTGGGCCTGCAAGCCAGATTCCATATCTTGTAGATAGTCTGACCAGTTGAAATCACTGATTAGAGAAATATTTTCTTTTATCCTTTTCCTCCTGTTCAGAGAAAATAACTGCAACTCTGAGAGGTAGTTGGAATGTTGACATTTTCCTTTTCTCTCTCTCTCTTTACCCTTGCCTGTGTAGAATGGAGAAAACTGGACTAGATATTTATGATTTTGAAGATTCCCATGAGCCCATGATCTTAATTAGATCCCTTTGACTATTCCTGAACCTCAGAGAAATCTTGTCAGGGTAGGGAAGAAATCAGGACAATATGTGAGCTTTCATAGCTTTCTTGGATATTATTGAAAGATAATTAAGAATTGATTTCTTAAAAACACCCTTACTTTTCTCTCTTAGAATCAATATTGCATATTGATTCTAAGGCAGAATAGCTGTAAGGGCAAGCAGTGAAGGTTAAGTGACTTGCCCAGGGTCACACAACTAGGAAGTACCTGAATCCAGATTTGAACCCAAGACCTCCTCTCTCTAGGCCTGGCTCTCAATCCACTGAGCCACCTAACTGCCCCCTTGAAATTCTGTTTAAAAACTGGAACTTGGCAAAGGGGTTAATATCTGCCTTCAGGACCTTGGGGCTGTTCCTGATTCTTTCTTCTTCTGAGAAAGAATCCTTGTTGAACTGGAGAAATAAATCCTTTGGATTCTTGGAGCTAAAGAATTTATTTAGGGAGATAGAATCCCCCACTGGGAACCTGAGATTGGTACTTGGGCCCTCCCTGAGGCTAGATGGGTTTGGGGTCTCTTGCAGGCGACTCTCTTCGTGCTACAGGGCCGCCTGGACGAGGCGAGGCAAATGCTGTCCAAAGAAGCTGATGCTAACCCTGCTTCAGCCAACATGTGCAGAATCCTGGGGGACCTGATGAGGACGATGCCTATTCTCAGTGTATGTAGGAATAGCCTTAATACTGGGCAACACATCCATAACAGAAAACAAAACTAAGTGGGGCTATGGGGAAATTACTTTTTAAAAAGTTTTATAGATGTTCTTTTTCACATTGTTTTCATTTTCCATTGATGCACTTTCCCTCTCATGTATTAGAAGCCTCCCTCACTAAAATACAGTTAAGTAAAACAGGTCATCACATTGGCTGTGACAAAAAATTTCCTTATTCTTCACCTATAATCTGCAGAGAAATGGAAGGAGACCTACGAAGGCCTCACTACTCCCTGCTATGATGAGAATCCTAAAGCTTTTCAGGCTTGTTTTCCTTTACATTATAGTCATTGTGTAAATGGTTCACTTGGTTTTGCTTACAGTTCCTAGAAACCAGATTTCTCTTGATTCTTCATATTTGTAGTTTCTTGCAACAAAGATATTCTGTTACATACATGAACCACAGTTTGTTTCACCATTTCCTAATTAGTGGCCATCTGTTTTGTTTCCGGTTCTCTATTATAAAAAGTGCTACTATACATATTTTTGCATATAAAAGACCTTTTTAAAAAATCTATTTGGGATATATTCCTAGTAGTGTTATTGCTGGGCCAAAGCAGGGAGGAAGGGAACTTCTCAAAGCAAGACCTTTCCTTCTGTAGCCTGGCAACACACAGACATTGACAGAGCTGGAGCTGAAATGGCAGCACTGGCATGAGGAATGTGAGCGACATCTTCAAGATGGCACCTTTGCTTCTAACCCCCACTTGGAATCCCTCTGTAAGGTGTGTAGGCTGGAGGCTTGGGTAGACTATCAATGAATTTGTTGCCCAAAGGTTCATCTTCTTAGTGGTCTGGGGAAGTCTAGGGAAGTATTCTGAAAATAATGTTTTTAAAAGCATAAAATTATGTAGGATAACAGGGGGAAAAAGTTGTACTGAAAAACATCTAAACATTTTTTAAAACAAGTTCATAATCCTCTGGGTAAGAACGCCTTCTCTGCTTGGTTAGGCGGCCCCCACAGTAAAGATAGAGCCCTTGTCCTTCAGAGAAGGCTTTTCTGGGACCATCCCTTTCCTGGGGGAAATTTGCATCTTCCCTTGTCTTGGGGGTGAGAACTTGTCCTAAGTGTACTGAGCTCCCAACTCCCTGAGCTGAGAGAAAAGCCTCTTCCCTTAGATCATGCTGGGAGACGACAATGCTTTACTGGAGCAGAAGGAACTTCTCAGTAATTGGTATCATTTTCTAGTGACTCGGCTTCTCTACTCTCACCCCACAGTGAAACCCATTGAATTGCACTTCTATGCCCAGGTAAGTCTGAGGGCACCACTTCAAGGGAGAAGGCTATGGGGTTTGTTTTTTTAAAGAATGTTTTATTGTTGGTTCTTCTTTCTGTCACAGTTGTTACTTCCCCATTTCTATCAGTCCTTATGTTGTAACAAAGAAAAACAAGCATCTGATATAGAAACCTTAACCTTCTTGAATATTCTATTCTGGTAGATGCCCATGTCTGTACTGTGAGAGAAGGGGTATGTTTCATTATCTTCCCCAGGACAAAGCAGGGTGGTTTTGTGTTGTGTTTTTTTCCTTCAGTTGTTCCCTAATCGATGGGTGTTCACTTTGTTTCCAATTCTTTGCTACAGTCGAGAATGCTGTTAGGAAGGTTTTGGCATCCATTTCTGTCATTGTCTTCACTGGGGTATGTGCCCAGGGATGGGATTGCTGGATATGGACTACTTAGTTACTTTTTCCATATAATTCCTGCTTGAAATCCAGAAGGTTAGACCATTTCACAACTCCAATAGTGCATTAATAAGCCTATCTTCCCCCAGCCTCATCAACATTTATGGTTCTTATCTTTCTTCATTTCTACCAACTTGGGGAGAGTGAGTTGAAGCCTCAAATTTGTTTTATGTTTATCTTACTATTAGTGATTTAGAGCAGGCTTTTATTGTGTATGTGGTCATTAGTTTGCAAAACTTCTTTTGAAGTATGCTAATATCCTTTGATCACTTTTCTGTTCAGGAATGGCTTTTGTGGTCAATTCCCTGTATATTTTGGGTATCAGACTTTTCTTGATGATTTTATTTTTATTTTTTAAATCTGTTGATTTTATTAGGACAAAAGCTCTTAAATTTTATATAGTGAAAATTTGCTATTTTGTTTTTCATAAAATTTTCTTTCTCTCTTGTTTTATTAAGAATCATTCTCTAACCATAGTTGAGAAAGATACTTGGTCTTGTTCTCTTCTGATTTTTTTTTTTTAATGAATGACCTTTTACATTCAGATCATATGGTATAAATGTTGGTCTCATTCTGACTTCTGACAGACTTCCTTCCAGTTTTCCTAGCAGTTGTTTTCCAAAAAAGGATTAGATTCCAAGGTGGTCTAATGGGATAATCTTTGGAGAAATCCTATCTCCTTTCTTTGGGATTCCCAACTTTGCACCTTAATTTTGCCTTTCTTCAAGAACTTTTATCCACTCTTATAATTGAGTTCATTTTGTGGTCCTCTTACAGTCCAGCCTAGATCTCTTTCTGGGAGGCGATAGTAGTCCAGAACCTCTGGACAATATTTTGATGGCAGCCTTTGAATTTGATATTCATCAAGTCATCAAGGAGTGCAGGTAGGAAATCTTCCTGGTTCCCTCTGCTTCTCATCTCTTGCCAATGTGCCTCCCTCCTAAGTCAGCAAGTGATAACTTTACCTTGTAACAGGGGCAGTCTGGGTAGAAATAAATGGGGCTCTTCATATCCAAAAGTTGGAAATATCTTTGTTTTATTTTTTTTTTAAACCCTTACTTTCTGTCTTAGAATTAATGCTAAGTATTGGTTCCAAGGCAAAAGTGTAGTAAGAACTAATCAGTTGGGGTTAAGTGACTTGTCCAGGATTACACAGCTAAGAAGTGTCTTGAGACCAGATTTAAACCCAAGTCCTATCATCTGGTGCTCTTTTCGCTGATCCACTAGCTGCCTCTAGGAAATAACTTTTTTTTAAAATCCATACCTTCTGTCTTGGCATCAATAATATGTTTTGGTTCCAAGGCAGAGGAGAGGTAAGTACTAGGCGATGGCTTAAGTGACTTGCCCAGGGTCACACAGCTAGAGAGTGTCTGAGGTCAGATTTGCACCCAGGGTCTCCCATCTTTAGGCTTGGTTCTCAGTCCACTGAGCCACATAGCTGCTCCCACTAGGAAATAGTTTTTAAGAAAAAGCTGCCTATATTGAGATTGTTTTCATATCTCTTCTGAACTATCCACCCTAACTGTCTTCCTTTTTGCATTGACATCTGCCTCTACAGCATTGCCCTGAGCAATTGGTGGTTTGTTGCTCACTTGACAGACCTACTTGATCACTGCAAACTTCTCCATTCTCACAACCTCTAGTAAGTGGCAGAGGGTGGTGGCAAGGAGTAGGCAACTGTTTGACATTCCTGAGGGAAGGGGTGGGTTGAATGAGCAGGGATGGGAATGGAGTCTGGCTAAGGATTAGAACCTAGAAAGGAGAAAAGGCCTTGGTTGCTAATAATCTTACAGTGAGTTTTATTTCAGTTTTGGTTCTAATATGCGAGAATTCCTTCTGCTTGAATATGCATCAGGATTGTTTGCTCATCATAGGTAAGAATACTTGGAAAGATTGGGGTTTTCTGGTGAAGCTGGGAGAGGAAGGGTGGCCTGAACTATTTTCTTCTGTAGCCAGAGCTACCCACTAGTAATAGGGGCTATGAAGGACATAGTTCAGATGTTAGTGCCCACTTTGGGTTGCCCCACACTTCTCTCCCTTTGGGGATTTTGTTTTCAGCCTATGGCAGCTAGGTGTGGATTACTTTGACCATTGTCCAGAGCTGGGCAGGGTTTACCTGGAGCTACATATTGAGCGGATTCCACTAAACACAGAGCAGAAGGCCCTCAAAGTACTTCGGATCTGTGAGAGGCGGCAGATGACTGAACAAGGTAAGGTAGGCCCAGTGAGCCAGTGTAGCTGTCACTGCCACTGCAGCCTAACATCAGGGGATGATTAGGTAGTTTGGAGATCTCTTCCTTGTCAGTTTGTACCAGCTTGGAAAATGAGTAGGCAAAGTACAGAAGAATCAGCAATCAACTACAAATAATAACATGCTCATAGCTATAGTCAGTCAGGGAGCAGGCTTCCGGAACACATTCTGCCTTTGTATAAACAGCCTGATTTTCATGGCAATGTATATCGGGCAGCCTCAGGTAGAGCTTCTGCAGCATGGCCTAATGGAGAGAATGCTGCTTTTGGAGTCATACATACTTAGGGGTCAGGTCTATTTCTGATGCTGCTGCAGGCCTCAGTAAAGATAGTCCATGAAAACAAGGGAAAATGGATATTCCGGGAGGTATCTAGAATCTGCTGTTTATCTTCTTCCCTTTGGAAAGTTCGAAGCATCTGCAAGATTCTTGCCATGAAAGCTGTCTGCAACAACCGCCTGGGCTCTGCCTTGTCCTGGAGTATCCGAGCCAAAGATGCAGCTTTTGCCACTCTTGTCTCTGATAGGTGCGTCTGGACGGGGTTTTCTTCCTCTTTCTTATAACAATTGGCTAGAGGGTGGGGCTGCCAGCCTTTCTTAGGAACTAATGGGCTACATGAGGGCGAGTACCGGCTGCCCTGGATTTCACCTGAGATATTTCTCTGTAGGTTCCTGAAGGATTACTGTGAACGGGGCAGTTTCTCAGACTTGGATCTCATTGACAACCTGGGCCCGGCTATGATGCTTAGTGACCGTCTGACTTTCCTAGGTATCTCTTGGGCTGCTCATTGTACCTGGAAGAGGGTGCAGATCCTAAGTCCATCAGTGTCTGCCTGGACTTGGATGATCAGAAACATCCTCTACTCCAGGAAAAGATGTTAGGACCTTGGAGCCACCCCTCGCTCCATGTAGAGGCCTTTGGGGGGTGGGGGGTGGCAGCTTTCTGCTATATGAGAATGTTCTCTTGTTATAGTAGCACCTATAGTTTCCCTGCAAGCACAATCCCACCAGGGTTTGTCACTGATCAATAGGAAAGTACCGCGAGTTTCACCGGTTGTATGGAGAAAAGCGCTTTGCTGATGCTGCCTCCCTGCTGCTGTCACTGATGACTTCCCAAATTGCCCCTCGATCCTTCTGGATGACGCTACTGACTGATGCCCTTCCTCTACTAGAACAGAAACAGGTATCAGCCCACAGTGGTCTTTTCCTTCTATGAATTTTTGTACTTCAAAAGCTATATTGCAGTCCAATTATTAAAATTTGCCCTTTTCAGGACTTAAATGCAACACTAGGTACAGATTGAATGTTTCTTCCTTTTAAACTGATTTGCCTGATAGAGGGCATCTGGCAGTTGAGACCCTGCCCTAGAATTGCTGACAGAGCTCCAGAAGGGTGTGGACTTGGGGGGTTGGTATAGAGTGTGAATTTAGGAGCTGTCAGGTTCTGCCCGACTGACTGTACCTCTCCATCCTCCTTTGAGAATTATAGGGTTGACCTTTATGCCCAGCTCCTCATAAGGAATGTAACCCTCCTAAAACTTCCTTAGGTCATCTTTGCTGCTGAGCAAACCTATGAGCTGATGCAGTGCCTTGAGGACCTGACAATGGGAAGACCAGAGCCCAGAAAGCTCGGGGGCCAGAGATCCCAGGTACCTGGATCCCAGTTAAGGTGGGAGGTTTGCAGAGGGGTAGGAGGGGCTTCTCCTAACAAACTGTACTTCTAGGAGGATGACGTCGAGACGACCAAAGTGGAAATGCTGAGACTTGCTCTTGCACGAAACCTTGCACGGGCAATTGTGAAGGAAGGAACCTTGGAAGGCTCATGAAACCGTATGGTGGTAGATGTTTTTTCCTAAAAATAAATGCTTTCTTTTACAAATAAAAGGACATCCCTTTGTCTAGTCAGTAAAGATGATGTGAGTCATGAGAGGGAGAAGACACAATTTCATTTTCAGTGGTCCTGGTGTAATTTTGGCCTAGGGTTCCACTGTTATCGTAGCTGGATCATTTGTTCATATGGATCATTATCTCTGGGAACCCTTTTCTCCTATAAATACATATTAAGGCTTCCAAGAAGAGTCAAATCTACAGAAAATGTTTATTTGACATGCAGCAAAACCAGTGCATCAGAGACAGAATGTATAGTTCAGCTGCAACCTCAACATACAAACAAATTACATTCATTAGGTTCAGTGCCTGAAGCTTCTACATTGCCACACCATTAAACTGTCTTTCCTGGGTAGGGGTGGAACAGCCGTCAGAAAAGCTCGGGTATTCCTTATCTGTCATTTCATTCACTTCTATAATGAACAGGGAAACCTGCTTTCTAAGTGAGCATACAGAAGCTAAACTGAGATTTAATGTTGGCTGGGAAAGAACAGAAGGGATGTAGTTAGCTAGCCCTTTGGGGGCAGATGTACCATTTGTCCTCTTTTTTCCCAACTCTGCAGAAAGGCAGGGCCAGTTGTTGGCAGGTGAGCTCCAATGAATCTCTCCTTTCATCAGCTTCTTCCTCCAGGTCCAGCACCTTGCTGATGGTGCCCACAGACACTTGCAAGGAGGGTGGAGGGGCCAGACAGTTCACTTGTAGCTTTGGACATGGACAAAGCCTAGTGCAACTTGCTGATATTATTACTAATTCTATACATCCAAGTGTGCTACAGAGTGTATGGAGAAGCATTCTTCAGAAGCCTGAGTGGCAGGATAGGGAGCCAGTTCTTTATTCTGCACTAAGCAGAGGGAAGAGGTATCATTTCTATACCAGAGTTCATTGGCCCAGGCCTAGAACTAGGTTCCCCTATCCCTGCATTGGGGGAACACTGGTTGCTTTATCTTTCTCTGCTGTCTAGTTAGCTCTCTTGCTATAATAACTATAGCACAGAGCCAGCAGACACCGGAAATAATACAAGACAGCTCATTACCCTTGTGACATTTCCCATCGACTTCCAGCCTATAACACTGAGGAAGTAGTTGGAGGGTTTGGTCAGAATACTCCCTGTGCCAAGGGTCTTTGGTGGTATTAACAAACCAGGTGTTAATTTGAGGACAGAAGATCTGGAAACATCTTTCTCTACAGGCAGAGTTCTCCGCATGGAACTGTGTAGTGAAGAAAATTATCCAGGCCAGATATTGCTTAGGAGAGGAGGGAACCACCCACCTCGGCAGTTGGCTGTACTTTGCGCCTCAACTGTACTGTTTTTTCAAGTTATTATTAGAGTAGAAGTAGGAAAAAAGAGGTCGGGGTGGGGTGGGGTGGTTCCCTTCAAGACCAAGAAGTGGCCAGTTTAGCACTGTCCAGGTCTCATGTTCTATTCTTAAGCACTCTGCACTCAAGCACTGTGGTCAGGCCATAGGAACAAAGCAGGACTGTACTGAGGCATGTATGTGATCCTCTTCCTTTCTGGTGTAGCTGGCAGCATCCCTCATCCACCTGGCAGTGATCATAGCTGTCCTGACAGGTCATAGGTTCCCCCATTGCTCCACTGGGGGAAACTGGTCCACTTCACCCACTTCTGTGCTAAGCTGATCCCCAAGGGCAAAAGTCAGCCGGTAACGTAGCCTTACCTTCTCCTAAAGGAGGGACAGAATAAGTCAATAACAGCTTTAGAAACTTAAGTTTTAAGAGTCCCTATCTTAATACCCTAGGAGGAATATTGAGTGTCTTTTTTCTTACTGGAGGTAATAAAGAAGGGCCTCTACCAGTCAAACACTCCTCTCTCATCTTTAGTTTTCATTGCCTCAGCACTTTAGGCATGGCTCTTAACAGCAGACTGTCATTTTATAAATGAAGATTCTTAACTTGGTTACAGTTAACTTTTTTTTTTTTTTTACTAGGCCTATGGCTGCTTATTTTATTTTTAAAAATATTTTTATTATCATGCAAAACATGATTCCATATTGGTCACTATAAAAGCTATAAAACCAAAACTCCAAAATAATAAGGTTAACTTTTTTGAAAATTATTTTGATGTTTGCTTTGCAATCCTATTTTATGTATTTAAAAACATTCTGAGGAAGAAAAATGAATGTGCTCTAAATAGACCTGGTTTTGCTCAACTTACCTTCAGTGGGTTGGCCAGCAACATAACCTGGGTTATGGCTGCAGGTGGCTGGATAGGGTTGAATGGTGATAGTTCTATTCCTGATGGAGGCTGCAGCTTTACCTTCATGGACTACAAAGTAGAAGAGAAATTGTGAGAAAGGGAAAGCTAAGTGGCTGGAATGGGATGATGTACTGGCCACACGCACAGAGAAGGGAACCCAGCTACATGGTACTGAAGTGAAGGAAAGACACGCCATATTGAAAATGAGCCAATTCTGCCTGGAGGCGGGCCTGGAAAATATTTCCACCTCAGGAGGGGCTCAGGGCCAGCAGCAAAGGCCCGGAGTACCTTGGGCACTGCTGCCTGAAGTACAATGCTCTTGACAGGCAATGGAGCTGTGTTCAGCATGGACACTACGACAACTAGCACATCAGGCCGCCCAGGTGGACACTCCTTGGCAAAGTGAAAGAGGATGCGGAAGCCATTTTTGTCATAGGCTGTCACTGGAAGAGCACTGCCTACAAGAGAAAAAAGAACATAGGCATATTTGGTGAGAACAGAAAGCATGATGCCTTGCTCTTCCTCCTAAGTGGGGAGACTGCAAAAGGTTTAGTCAACACCCGCAGCTTTAGAAAAATGGCCCAGATTCTGCTCCCAGCAATATAAAAATGTCTTAACCCTTTTCTACCTGGAAAATGCCCAACCCACCAGCTGCCAAGATACCTACTAGGTTTGATGGATTCCAATGGGACGTGGACATTGGTCAGGGAGACTTCATTTCCCTTCAGAGGGCTTCCCTGCTGGAATGGCAGTGGTTGGAACAAAGGGCTACCAGACCCAGTAGAGAAGGAGACGGGTGGCCCCACTGGAGTGTTGCTGGGGATGATTGGGGAGGTGACCCCAGGGTGGAAGCTGGAGGAGATAGGTTTTACCAAGCCTGATGGCCTGGGCAAGAACAATATACTATAATTACAGCAGGTTCACTACCTTGACTTTCTCAACCCCCAGACTGGGTCACTTTACCCACTGCCATTTTCTAGTTTCTAAGATCTGAGCCAGACTGGAACTGGACTCCCCCTACTCCCACACTGGTTCCTCCCAGAATCCCAAAGACCAGCCCCCAACTCCTTCCAATCCTGCTCCCTCTGCTAAAGAATCTTTTACCACCATTCCCCCTCCCTATCCCCTTACCCTCCTCCCAATTCATTACCCTTTGGTCTCTTCCAGAAGCTGGTTGAGAACATCCAACTGGTACAGGGAACTATCACCCACAGTTGAGCTGATGTACCCTGGGGCTGGTGGCCCCACCTTTTGGGGTGTAGCCGTGGCCAGTCCCATGGAGAACAAGAATGAGCCTGTGTTGGGGGCAGGGACGCTGGCCTTGGTAGCAGGAGCCGTAAAGGGAGGAGGAGGCAGTGGGGCTGGGGAGCTGTTCAAGGGCTGTGTAGAGGACTGGAGGAAAGGGCTGTCCTGGGAGTTGTAGACAATAGTCAACAGCTTTGGGCTGAAAAATCCTACATCTGACTATTATGCCACAAAATTAAATGGTGCGTTGAACCCTTGGGCTCCTGGGAACTTGGGGGACACAACCCTCCACACCCTTTTTTTCCCCCTAGAGAAGTTTTTCATTTTCCTAAATTTCCCCCTAAATTGGGATATCCCAAATGTTTGGATCCAGGCCTTTTTCTTTCCATTCTAGTACTAGATAATAATGCTTAGAGTAAGGTTCCACAATGAACATTCAAAAGGAGGTAATTGCTTTCTGCTATATTCTACTTGAAACTGACTACTAAGGCAAGGCTCTCAAGGGCGTCCCCATCATCTGCCCACCCAGGTTAAGATCAGTTCTCCTACCTGGTACAGGTTCCACGGGCTGTTCCCTGTTGACTCTTTGGGAGCAGCACTAGGGGCTGGGTCAGCAAGGCCTGGTCACAGAATAGTTGGAAATTGGGAAAAGCACTGGATAAAATTGCCCAGGAGCCTCAAATCCAGCTTCCCTTGTGGTAGGATTAAGACCTAGCCTCATCCTGAAACCCAACTGAAGGCTATCTCCACCAGCCAGATCTTGAGGTGATGGGAACTGCTCAGAGGACCAAGAACAGCCTCCAGAGCAGGCAGGAAACACTTTGAGAAGCCACTGGGAGAGGAGGAGAGCAACACATTCAGAAACTACAGATTATATAACTCCAAATCCTCCCTTGGCAACATGCTAAAAATTAGGTGGTATGATAATATGCTTTACTATGTCAGTTATTCAAATGAAGTTTTTGCAACAAGCCAGATTTAGGAATTTATGTGAGGAGGATCAGATCCTCTTTACTCCACATGTTATTACTGAATGTAACATAGCTGACTCTGATCAGGTGTTAGCATTTCTTTTCAGGGCCCTTACAAATAACCTAGGTCAGCATTGTCGAAGTACTGGCATGTATGCTGTTTTTTTTTTTTTTTTTGGGGGGGGGGAGCTGCTCCCATTCCCCCTCTTCCTAGCACCCAAGACCATTTTTTTGCATGTCCCTCTGTCCAGCCACCTCATTCTCTGGTAGTTGGGGGGGCAGGGGGAGGGGAAGAAGGGGAGGAAGAGGCTCACAGGCAGTTTGGGCATGTGAACTTGAAAACCTTCGCCAACACTGACCTAGGTTAAACCTCGACACTCCTCAAAGGTTTTACCTAAGCACAACAGCTCTTCATCCAACAAGGAGAGGGAGTTGGTCACACTGCTGGCCCCAGGGGAGGCTTCGGTCTGACTAGATGAGCAGCTTCGTGGAGGGGGTGGAAGGATAGGGATGTCTGAGGAGGGGGGGGCAGGTTGTGGAGCCAGCACCAGGGGCGGGCTGCTGGATATGTCCAGTTCAGCAAGATCAATGAGGGTGTTGAGGTTACTGGAGGTGTTGCTTCCTAAATGAGGAGGAGAAAATGGTGGTGAAGATGGTTAGAGGGTATAACAGAACTCTAAGGCTGTTTGCAGAGCCCAGACTCATACTAGTGCAGGCCTGCAGAGATAATAGGGAAAAGTAGCAGGGATAGAAAAGCCATTTTCCAACAGGTCCACTGATACTATTGCTCTCTATTTCTCAAAAGTAAGGATTTTTACTCAGTTCTTTCATTGGCTTTGGATATCCCAGATGAATTGGAGTGCTCTCCTAATCCCACATGGCAATTTGTAAATCATAGATGATTTGAAATAGGAATCAAGGCAGGGCTAGAGGAAAAAAGTCACCAGGATTGTGAGGACCACAATATTTACCTTCAGGGACAGATATGGCTAGGGAAGCCACCTCACCATTAATGACCTGTCCTTCAATAATTTTTTTATAGGAGTTGATAACCCGTGAAAGATTGTCACTGGCTTGCAGGATGTCTCCTAGAGTAGGGAAGAGAAGACCAGAGTTAATATCTCCCTTATGAACATCCAAACTCCTGGGGTTCTCTGTTGACCATCCCTCCCTTCTCACTCACCTAAACTGCTATCATTGTCTTCAGTCTCACTGGCCAATTTGAACAATGTTCTCCTCTTGGTTTCACACTGATCATAAAGCTCCTGGAAGAAAGCAGGTTAGGGCCATAGAATCTATATTTAAAAGGAACCTTAAATATCTAGTCTAATTCCCTCATTTTTATAGGTGGGGAAATTAAGATCCAGAGAAGTAATTTTTCCAAGAACACACAGCTGCTAGTTAATTATTTAAGTAGAAATAGGACCTGTGTCTTTTAATTCCTAGACTAGAGCTCCTTCTATTGAATGCCTCATATTGCTAAGCTTTGGTACTAAAAAAGTCTGTCACTGGCTCCATAAACAAGATTTGATCTATATTTATAAAAGGGCCCCAGGTTGCAGTTTGAGTATTATAAGGATGATAACAGAAATTAAATCTTATTATATTAGTTTAGAAGTAAGAAGAAGAAGCTGGCTTGAGAAAGAACTGGAGTTTAAAAAGATCTGAGACAGTGTCAGTTTCAAATGTTGACAGTTAAACGGTTTTTCTGTGACACTCTCTCTTCTGAGATGAGGTGACATCTTTTATCTCTCTTATCTGAGGTAGAAGGAAAGGAGAGGAAAACCTCAAGGAGCTAAATGATTTCCTTTTCCAACCTGGGAAACACTAGTGACTGTCTATTGCTGGTTCATAAATTGTTTTTATATCTGAGAAGACCAAAGAAAGGCTCAGAGTTCTAACTTGGTTCTTGCTGAGACTCAGCCAGCTGATCTTTGTTATTTTTATAACTTCTTTTAAGGATAATAGTGTTAGTTTATTGCAGAACAGGGAAAATTTGGGTCAGCCCAGAAAGGATCAGTGTAGCCTATGGAAACAGGAGAAGTGGTTCCTTGCAGAACCAGGGAGTTTTATTTGAGTGGAGTGAGAAATCCTGTTTTATCCTTATATTCTCAATAAATAGTTTATTTTTATGTAACAAGAGTCTACTTAGTGTCCTTGTGCCTGGTCCTGAAGAGAAGTTCACTTATGAGCTTCACTTATATAAACTGAAGATACTTTGTAAGCACAGCAAGCAGAGTATCTTATCAGTTTATAATCAATAATCAATTCACTGCCTATTATTTTTACAGTTTTGGTGAGTTCAATAGGAAAAAGAATCAGAAAATCTGATTTTAAGGGGCCAACTGTCAACTTGGGCAGTTGAAACCATTATCCCACACAACAGGGGGTCTGTGGAAGGAGCTAGAGCTGATAGTTTAACTGTGGGCTGTAGTAACAGTGAGCTGAACTCTAGGTGGCTCCAAAACCCATCTCCCAGTCAACTTGATTCAAAGGCTCTGAGCTCTCAGAAAAGCTGGTGAATTAGCTACATAAAATCACCATGGGGCTTTTTCTGTTAGATGTGGCTTTTCTGCCATATCTTTTTCTGCATTATACCAGATTATAAACAAAATTTACTTGCCTATGACTTTCTAATGCCACTGACACTCCTGGAACTAATCTCTTATATCCTTGTGCTAGTATTATTTTTCTTGTGCTTTTACATGATGATTGAGTCTTTGGCAGTCATTTTTAAACATTTAAAAGCAAACATCAAGCAAGCTACTGCAAAGAATGATCTAACGTTAAAAGTGAACTATTTAGATACTAAACTGGATGGAATGGAAACTCAATATGAGGAATTACTCAGATCTAAAGGGACAATGGCAGAAAGCAAAGAACATGAAGAAACTAAATTAGAGGGTACAACTAAATCAGATAAACCAACTAAATTAGAAATGGAAAATGAAGCATTAGAAAGTACACCAGCTCATATGTTTCCTTTAAGGGAGGTACCCATAGTGTCCCCATAGCGTGGTGTACTGAATTTCATATGCCACAAAAGGTTTACACAAGCTGATATAGACAGTTTTAAGAAAAATACTCAAAAATATGAAGAACCAATGGGAGTTGTAAAGCAATTCAAGCACTTAGTTAAGCTTTACAAACCTTCTTATTTGGACTTTGACATCCTTATGGATGAATTATTGTCAAAGAGGGAGAAACAGCATATTATAGAGGACACTAATAGGAACCCCTGAATTGCCAATTGGCCAACCAAGGATCCTGAGTGGGAAGCTAACTCATCTGTGGGGTTCAGAGACTGAATTACAGCCAGGGAGGCAATAACTGAAACTATGAAGCAAAATTCTAGATGCCCAAGAACCTGGTCTAAATTTGAATGCCTAAAGCAGGAAGTGGAAGAGACTCCCTCCACTTTCCTTGATAGAATTATTGACTGTGCTAAAAAATGGATTGGGTAGGATATTTTAACAGAGGAAAACATAAATCACATTTGCAGGCAGTTTGTGAAAAAATGTATGCCCTGTGATCTGAAATTATTTTCCAAGTAACTGTCCAAATTAGATTGATATGGATCTTGACGAAATTTGGAGAATAATTGCTAACTATGTTTTCCAAGATGAGAAAGACAGGCAATCAGAAGAGAAAAACGATATAATTGATAACTTAACCAAAGAAATCAGAGAGCTTAAACAAAAACTGAAATCCAATGAAGTGCAGGAAAAAACCAGTAGCTGTACTTATAGACAACCCAAAAATAACACAACCCCAGACATTAGAGAGAAACCCCAAGATGTTATCTTTGTGACAGACGTGGTCATCTCATGAGAGAGTGCAGATTTAGGGGATAATTCATTGGACAATGAATTCAGGGGAAACAGAGGCAATAGGTTTAATCACTTTAATGGATTCAGGCAAAATGGATATGGAAATTATGGGTTTAACAACAGATTAAATAATGGTTTTAATAATGCATTCCAATATGGGAAACCAAACTACCTAAATTATTTTGATACTGGATGCTACCATAATTCACAACAAGCCTCAGACCTGAATTCCATGGCAAGACTTTATCAAAACAGGTACCTGTCCAAAATATTATCTAAGTCTGTCACTAGCTCCATAAACAAGATTTGATCTATATTTAAAAGGCACCCAGGTTGCAGTATAAGAGTCATAAGTATGAGAGTCATCAAATATCCCTGGATTAGCTAACAGCATCCTGCCTTCAATTAGAAATGCTCCCTGATTTTTAGTCCTACTAAGAATGATTACCTTCATGAGTTCCTTATCTGCCTCTGATGAGTCTTCCTTACTATAATGAACCAGCATCTCATTGAGAAGTTTTACATTGTTGTTGACTTCCTCGAGAGTATGTAGTCTTTTGGTCACTTTCTGGATCCTAGCTTCATCCTGAATCACAAGAGGATGGAGAAAAAGATTTTTTAAAAAACTCCGATTATCAGTGCCTTAATTTATTTCTTAAATTCTTATTATTCTGCTTTTAATATGCCTCCTTTTCCCACTATATCCATTCTCTCCCAGAAATCCACTGTTAAAATAAATTTTTAAAAAACAGGTAAGTGAAATTAACATATCAACCAAATTCTATTATCAATATGCTTAATTAATAACCTCCTCCCCCCAACTTCCCCAATCTTTACAAAGAAGGGAAAGAGGTAGATTCTCTTATTTATTCTTTGGTGCCAAGACTGGTCACAATTTCACAGCTTTTAGTTTTACTTTTTTTTTGGTAACCATTCTATTTACAATGCTGAGAAATGCAAATACAAATAACTAAAGTCTTATCCTACACCCCAAATATTGACAAAGAGAAAAAAAATCAATAATCAATACTGATGAGTTTGTAAAAAGGCAAACTCCAAAAAAAAAACCACAAGTATTTAATAATAAAAAGGAAAATATAAGCACACACTATTTGGGGAGGCATGAAAATTCTGGAAAGCACATTTGGAATTATGCTAAGAAGTCAACTAAATCTTAAATATCTTTTGACCCACAGTTCCAATTGCTAAGTATAAACCCCAAGGAAGTTAATGATAAAAAGAAAGATTCCCATATATACCCAAAATATTTATAGCAGCATTTTTTTGTAGGGGCAAAAAACAAAGTGAATGCCTACTAACTGAAGCATTGCTTTATTATTTTATTTTTCAAACCCAGCAAGTATTATTTAATTAGAGTATTTTTATATGGTTACAAGATTCATGTTCTTTCCCAACCTTCCCCCAACTCCTGCCCATAGCCAACATGCAATCCCACTGGGTTTAACTGAAGCATTGCTGATAGAACATAAAACATGAAAAGACATAGGAACTGATCCAAAGTGAAGTAAACAGACCATGAAAATTATAGACTGACTGTAACTGTAAAAAAAAAAAACCCTAAAAATTTAAAAAGATTTTTCAAAGCAGAGATCTCTCTATCTCCCAGAATTTCACTCAGAATCCAGTTGTGAATCCCAGGGCACTCAGGGCACCCACAAAGTAAAGAAAAGCTCTTTGGCCTTTGCCTTCTTGGACAGTAGAAAGAGAATTTACTGCCAAAGCACATTGTTATGTATGAATTCAGGTCCCTGTGAGCTGATCTGACATTGCTTCCCTACTTCCACCCTTTTCAGATATAATAATGCTAATCCTTCTAACTCAATCTAGATCTCCCTCAAGACCAATGTATTGACATACACCAAGAAGCTGCTGACAAGAATGAATAAGTATAATGCTGAGAAGGAAAAAAGACTGTTGCTTCATGACAAATGCTATGTCAAAGCATCAAGTTTGCTCACCTCCTTCACCATGGATTTGATCAACTTGTTGGCCTCTTGAAGATCATCTGGATTTTTGCTCTTCAACAACTTGGCTAGGAGCTATAAAAGACATCAAAGACAAGATTACTGTAAAAATGACATTCCAGGGGCAGCTGAGTGACTCAGTGAATTGAGAGTCAGGTCTAGAGATGGAAGGGAGGTCCTGGATTCTAATTTGGCCTCAGACACTTCCTAGCTGTGTGACCCTGGACAAGTCACTTCACCCCCATTGCCTAGCCCTTACCACTCTTCTGACTTAGAACCAAGATCAATCAGTATTGATTCTAAGATGGAAGGTAAGGGTTTCTTAAAATGACATTCCACTTTGCTGTAAAGTTCAGTCTAGTACTTGATTTCATATTGCTTAGCCTTTCTTGACTCTGGATTGCCACGGGCAGGCTGTACCTTACCTTGGATTTCTCCTCATCATCAAAAACAGGATTCTTGGGACGAGGTGGTGGGGAGGGGATTAGTGTCCGATCCATAGGAATCAGTGGGTCAGACTGCACAATCCCTGAAATGAGACCCACAGAATAAGGGTATTTACTGATACCAAGGACAAAAACTTTTCTTCTTTTCCCTCCCTTTCCTGAGAGAATCAGATCAACAAGGTTAAAAGTAGTTCAAGGTACAGTTCATAGTACTTCTCACATCCCTCCCTGGTGAATGAACACAGCTGCTTCAACAACTTAAGTTCTTTCAAGTAACAGTGATAACTCACATTTAAATAGCACCTTAACAGTCATGAAAATTTTCCTCATAAAAACCAGATGAGATCTTATTTACCCCCATTTTATGAATGATATAACTGAGGGCTATAACAATTAAGAAGTGAGTGACTAGGATTAGAGCCAGAAAGTGTCAGATTTGAGGCTCTAAGTCAGTTTCCTAACTCCGAAAGCCGTGTTCTTTCCTGCATCCCCTTGAAATATCAAGTCTTGGGTCAAAGGATTTGGGTGATTTTATAAGCTCCTTCACTCTGCTGATCTGCTGAAACATAAATTCCTTCTATTACCTGGTTTTGAGAGAGAGGAAAAGTGAATGCAATGAGACACTCACCCTGTCTTTTAAGCATCTGGTAGGCATCCTTGATTTTTGATTCCTCTGGCAGGGCCACTGTCCAGCTATATAGCAGCTCAATGACTTTCGTTTTCACTTTCTCTGAGATCCTGTCCCCCAAGTACTGAGATTAAAAGTGAAATAGGAAAGCCTAGTAACTGCAATCTGAAGGCAGGAAAAGTGGTAAGGCTCTTGACTGTAATTAACTGGCTGCTAATTAGCACTAGTCCTCAAGCCTACTAAAAGACATCAGGCTTTAAAGGTATGTGTGAGAGAAAGAGGAGGGATAAGAGAGGCAACTACCTGTGGCATATCTGTATCAATCTGGGATACAGCCTGTAGTTAGGCAGGGGCCAGGACTTCTTGTTACTGTCATTTCCATGCATAATCTGCCAGAAACACAACTGCATTTTATCTTGAAGGAGTTAAAGGGAATTTCTTTAATAAGATATAACAGGTCCCAATGGTCCTTCATGGTAGTGTCCAGAGCTAGGTGATACTGACTCAATAGGACCTATCCCAGAAGGTTAATACCTAAATTTTATGAGCCACATAAGTTAACAACTGATGCCTGTAAAAACCCCAGGAATCTAGTGGTGCTGGGTCTATCAAATAGGAACACATCTCTCTCACACACTTTTTTGCTTAAACTGGGAATTAATCAAAAAAAGATTGTCCCTAGGTTCCACAAAGTCCTTATTCTCAACCAGAATAGAGGAATCCTGTTTCGTGGAGGAGATATTGGTTGTTTAGGGAAAGCTGATGAAGCAGGGGACAGGGAAGGCACAAAAAGGATGTGACTATGAGGTAAGACAACCAACTGCTAACTGACCTTGGGAGAGACGACTTTGATTAACTCATTCAAAAAACGGAACTTCCCCACTTCATTATGAAACCTCCTCCCGCAGTTCTTCATACATGCTTCCAGCACCTATGGCCAGGTAAGAGAGGGGTGTGAATGGGGAGACAAAGGGGGAGGCATAGCTAGAAAAAAGTTTGTTTAAAAAAGATCTTGTGGGGGAAAAAAAGATTTGGGATTCTTAGTAGACTGCCAATTCTCTATAAATCAACAGTGTAACAAAATATCCCCAAAAGTCAACATGGTAAGTGACATTTAGGGAATAAAGAGCCCTATGACTTCCTCATGTAGTCAAGATGAAGGATTCTGAAGGGAGGTGACAGTCCCTCTAGATTCTTCTTTTTTTTTTAATCATTACTTTCATCCTAGTAACAACTCTAAGATAGAAAAGTGGTAAGGACTAGGCAATAGGGTTAAGTGACTTGCCCAAGGTCACAAAGCTAAGAAGTGTCAGGTCAGGTTTGAAGCCAGGTCCTCTTTAGGCCTGGCTCTCTATCTATTGTGCTACCCAGCTGCCCATAGCTTTTCCAGATTCTGCAGACCAAAACATGGTTGTGTTTGTACACATATTAGAATTGACATTCACAAACTAGAACATGTCGAGTGTAAGATAACAAGAATGGTGAAGGGACTAGAAAATATGGTAACATGAAATCGATTTAAACTAATAAGCACTTAATAAGTACCCATCATGTACAAAGCACTGTGCAGGGGAACGAAGAGATAAAGATAAAAATGAAGCATACCTAGAAGATTAGGAAGGGACACCTGAACTGAATCTTAAAGAAAGCTAGAGACTATGAGAATTGAAAGTGAGGAAGGACTAAATTCTAGAAATGGATACAAGATGGAATGCTGAGTTTGGGGAATAGCCAATTTGGTTGGAATGTAGAGAAAATAAAGGGGCCTATGAAATGTGTGAAAAATTAGGTGGAAACTAGATTGTGGAAGACTTTAAATGCCAGGCCCAGTAGTTTTGGTGGTGTTTTTTTTTTTTTTTAATCACAGAAGTAAAAGGGTGTCCCTAAAGATTTGTGAATGGCAAAGTGATATAAGGTAGGGTTGGGGGAATCAGTCAGATTGGAGGCATTCAGTCTTAAAAGATCTAAGAGAGACAAAATATCTATCTGAGTTCAATGTCTTGCACAGAGTAGATGCTTAAATATTCTTTAACCCCAGAAGTTAGAACTAGAACCACTGTGTGGCAGTTGCAAAGGGGAGTATTTAGACTTGATTTAAGGAAAATCTTCGTAACAATTAGGGTTGTCTAAAAGCAGAATGGGTTGTCATGGAAAATAGCAACCCTCCTTCCCCAAAGGTCTTCAAATGAAGGTTGGATGACCAATCTTGGGGATGCTGTCAAAAGAGTAACTGCTGACGTAAAGACTGCACTAAATGACCTGAATGGGTATAATAATAACACCTACCTCCCACAATTGTTGTGAGGATCAAATGAAGATCCTATCATAAAACACTTAGCACAGTACTTGGTACACAGCAGTTGCCATATAAATGTTAGCTGTTGTTATTATTTTTATTCCTTCTAACTCGCAGATTCTGTTATTCCATGACTTCTGAAAGATCTACATAAGTCTCCTATAGTAGAGGAAGTAGGGGAAAATCCAAGTCTAGACCAATTTGGTTTTGTAAGTATTTATTACATGCAAGACTGGAGAAGTGAAGACAAAGATTTTCTGCCACCAAGGAGGTTATATTCTTTTTTAAAAATTAATCTATCTTTTCAGATACATGTAGAAACAATTTTTGACAGTTGTTTTCTGTCATTTTAGGATCCATATTGTCTGATTACCAGAACTTTCATGCAATGCATATTTCCATATGTTGTGAAGGACATATATCACACATATAATAAAAATCTCATGAAGGAAATAAAATAGAAGAGGACATGCTTTTATCTGCCTCAGATTCCAATAGTAAGTAGGTCATATTCCTCAGAATCTATTTTTCTGGTTCAATTTAGAGGACCATAAAGATCCACAGCAACAAATTTTTTTCACCAAAAAAGCAAGCTTCTAGGTCCTAAGTTCTGGAAACCTCCATAAATGATATTACATAAGCATAGAGAAAAATAAATGCCCTGGCATTCTACCCCACCAAATGAGAAGCCCTCATGACAGTGAAATGGGGTTTTAGAAAAGAAGAAATGCTACCTACCGTTAAGGCTTGGATTGCCTCCCATTCCTGTGGGGATTGGATTTTGTGGGCAAGCAGCCGGACTGCAATCTGAGGCCTGAGAAACATAAGCAATCCATACTGCCAATCACAATTAAACCATAAATCCCTAGATAGCTTTCCTGAATCAAAGCCTTTGATTTTCTTAAGAGATGTAGTTCTCACCTACTGATGCACCCTCTATAGCAGTGGTTCCCAAACTTTTTTGGCCTACTGCCCCCTTTCCAGAAAAAATATTACTTAGTGACCCCTGTCACATACTATCACTACCCCCTTACAGTTATTCACGGCTCCCAAATGCACGGTGGCCATCACTGTTCCCCCCCCCCTCCGTGGCACCCACTTTGGGAATCACTGGTCTATAGCTTTGGGACTTACCCTTCAAGCTCCTTGTTGATTTGATCACAGAAGCCAATAATGTACTCCCAGTCCTCCTGGCGGTTGGAAGGATTGGTGGCTTTATCTTTGTACAAAAAAGAACCAGAAATTTTTCATGATGAATACAGGAGTAGAGGAGAAAAGAATACCTTAAGTAGATGGGACCTCAACTCTGGCTAAAGATATGCTTCTAAATATGTAAGTATAATTTCATCAGGCCAGTCAGTTACTGATGTCATTCTGAAAGCTTATTGTATGCATGGTTTTCCAATAGGTACAATGAAGAGTTACAAAGGAAAAATAAAAATTCATTTGCCTTCATAGTACTTATTGTCTGCTCAGCTAGGTGGCACAATGGAGAGAAAGTCAGGCCTGGAGTCAGGAAGATTCATCTTCTTCAGTTCAAATCTGGCCTTAGACACTTACTGTGTGACACTGGGCAAGTCACTTAACTCTGCCTCAGTTTCCTCATCTGTCAAATGAAC
Source organism: Gracilinanus agilis (assembly GCF_016433145.1). Classification (NCBI taxonomy): domain Eukaryota; kingdom Metazoa; phylum Chordata; class Mammalia; order Didelphimorphia; family Didelphidae; genus Gracilinanus; species Gracilinanus agilis. The sequence continues at coordinate 209,274,117 of NC_058133.1, read as the reverse complement.
TGGAGAAGCAAATGGCAAACTCTTTCAGTATCTGCCAAGAAAACCTCAAATGAGATTATGAAGAACTGGACAATTGACCAAGAGAGACATCTATTAAAAAAAAATGCAGCAAACACTTGTCTAAAATATAACTGATTATTCCCCAATTGATACTGTTAAAGGATATGAATAGGCAGTTTTCAGATAAGAAATCAAAGCTATCAATAATCATGTGAAAAAAATGTTCTAAATCCCTCCTGATTAGAGAAATGCAAATTAAAACAACTCTGAAGTACCACCTCACAGCAATCAGATTGGCCAATATGGCAGTAAAGGAAAGTGATAAATTTTGGAGGGAATATGGCAAAATTGGGACATTACTGCATTGCTGGTAGAGTTGTGAACTGATCCAGCCATTCTGGAGGACAATTTGGAATTATGCCCAAAGGGCTATAAAAAATGCGTACCTTTTTATCTATTAATACCTCTACTAGGTCTGTTTCCCGAAGAGAAAAAAAAAAAGGACCTGTTTGCACAAAAATATTTATAGCTGTTCTTTTTGTGGTGACAAAGAATTGGAAACTAAAGGGATGTCTCTCAATTGGTGAATGGGTAAACAAATTGTGTTATATGTTGGTGATGGAATACTACTGAGCTATAAGGAAAAATGAACAGAAAGATTTCAGAAATAGCTAGAAAGAGCTACATGAACTGATGCAGAGTAAAATAAGCAGAACCAAGAGAATACTATACTCTGTACCTGCAATATTATGGAATGATTAAATTGATAAGACTTTGCTACAGATAGCAATACAACCATCCAGGACAATTCTGAGGAACTTAAGAAAAAGAATGCTTTCCACCTCCAGAGAAAGAACTATTGGAGAAGAACTGCAGATGAAAACATATGATTTATCACTTGTTTATTTGGGTATATGTTTGGGGTTTTAGTTTTAAAAAATTATACACTTACAAAAATGAGTAATAGCAATAATTGTGTGAAAATACATGTATAACCCAAATTTAATTGCTTGTCAGCTCCAGGAGTAAGGAGGAAAGAAGTAAGGGAGACAAATGGACCATATGACTTCAGAAAACTTATATGGAATTTTGTTATTAAAAGAAAAAAGATATTAAGTTAAAATAAAACATAAGTGATCAAAACACAAATATTTACCATAACCACAAATATACGAACTAAAAAGAAATGAATATGTAAAAATACAGCAATACAGAGATGTTTAAAAAGTCAAAAAGGAAGAAACCAGAGTTGTTGAGGTGAGAAAGAATTTACTGGAAGCCAGGTGGCACTACTTCAACAATGACTCAATCTTTAAAAAGGCCTCTTTGTGGCGGCAAAAAAATTGGAAAACGAGGGGATGTCCTTTAATTGGGGAATGGCTGAACAAATTATGGTATCTGTTGGTGAAGGAATACTATTGTGCTCAAAGGAATAAACTGGAGGAATTCCATGTGAACTGGAATGACCTCCAGGAATTGATGCAGAGTGAAAGGAACAAAACCAGGAGAACATTGTACACAGAGATGGATATACTGTGGCACAATTGAATGTAATAGACTTCTCTACTAGCAGTAATGCAATGACCCAAGATCTGAGGGACTTATGAGAAAGAACGCTATCCATATGCAGAGAAAGAACTGTGGGAGCAGAAACACAGAAGAAAAACAACTGCTTGAAAACATGGGTTGATGGGGACATGATTTGGGATATAGACTCTAAATGATCACTCTAGTGCAATTATCAACATTATGGAAATAGGTCTCGATCAAAGATACATGTAAAACCCAGTGGAATTGGGGGCAGGCAAGGGCACTAGTCCAGAAGGAGTGCCTTACTGGCACAGCTGCGCCAGGTTCGGGGAGTTGAACATAAATGGCAGGGAGGCAGTTGGAGGAGAAGTGCAGAGAGGGCAGCCTAGTCACAGCCAAAACACTCCATCTTGCCCTCCCCTTTCTCCAGGTTTTGTCCTCAGGGCACATCCAGCTCTGCAGATCAACTCCACCTTGGTTTAATCTTATCAATAATAGGGCAGATATGAAGTCTTCAGGGAAGCTCCAACATCCCTCTCCCACAGACTGCAGGGAAAGTAGCTATAATCACATCTTCAGTTTCTGCTGCCAGCTAGGGAAGATCTGACCTTAGGGCTCATTAACCTAGTCAATTAGCAGAGCAGAGAAGTCCCTTCAGGACAGAAGAGCCCAAACCCACAGATCCAGCAAATAAAAGGAGCAAGATTATAGCCATTGGGGGGGGGGGAGGGAGTGGGAGAAGAAGGAAAAAATATAAGTAAACAACAGAAAAAGAAATTGCAATTGACAGCTTCTATCCAAGAAATGAACAAATTGCAAATGGAACAGAGGAGGACCAAGGAACACCAAGCAAAAGCACAAAAACTCCAGTGAATTGGACACAGGTTTTGGAAGAACTCAAAATTCAATTAACTCAAGAACTCAAAAAACAATCAAGAGAGGCTTAAGACAATTGAGAAAAGAAAATACATGAACTAAAATAAGAATTGAAAGCCAAAACTGACCAGCTTGAAAAAGAGGCAAAGAAAGATAACCTACAAAGAAAATCAGATCAGAAGGAGAAGGGCAACCAAAAAGCCAGGGATGAAATTCAGTCTTTTAAAATTAGAATCCAACAACTAGAAGCAAATTACTTCATAAGGCAGCAAGAATCTATAAAATAAAATCAAAAGAATAAAAAAATTGAGGAAAATATGAAACACCTAATTGACAAAACCTTGGATCTTGAAAGCATATTGAAGAGAGACAATTTAAGAATTATTGTACTACTAGAAGATCATGACAAAAGGAAAAGCCTGGACATCATCCTATAAGAAATTATCCAAGAAAACTGCCCCAACATTCTCGAACGAGAGGGAAAAGTGGAGATTGAAAGAATCCATAGGTCACCTCCTACATTTAATTCCCAATTGACAACACCCAGGAATTTTATAGCCAAAACTACCAGATCAAGGAAAAAATATTACAAGCTGCTAAGAAGTCATTCAGATACCATGGAACCACAGTTAGGATAACATCTACATGGAAGGACTGGAAGGCATGGAATATAATATTCTGGAAAGAAGGGAACTAGGCCCATAACCAAGAATCAACTACCCAGCAAAACTGACTATATTATGTAGTCAAAAACAGAAGGGAAACAACAAATTGGGAAAAAATCTTTATAACAAAAAACTCTGACAGGGGTCTAATTACTCAAATATACAAGGAGTTAAATCAATTGTATAAAAAATCAAGCCATTCCCCAATTGATAAATGGGCAAGAGACATGAATAGGCAATTTTCAGGTAAAGAAATCAAAACTATCAATAAGCACATGAGAAAGTGTTCTAAATCTCCAATAATTAGAGAAATGCAAATCAAAACAACTCTGAGGTATCACTTCACACCTAGCAGATTGGCTAAAATGAAAAAAGGGGAGAGTAATGAATGCTGGAGGGGATGTGGCAAAATTGGGACATTAATGCATTGCTGGTGGAGTTGTGAACTGATCCAACCATTCTGGCTGGCAATTTGGAATCATGCTCAAAGGGCTATAAAAAATGCCTGCCCTTTGATCCAGCCATACCATTGTTGGGTTTGTACCCCAAAGAGATCATAAATAAACAGACTTGTATGAAAATATTTATAGCTGCGCTTTTTGTGGTGGCAAAGAACTGGAAAAGGAGGGTATGTCCTTCAATTGGGGAATGGCTGAACAAATTGTGGTATATGCTGGTGATGGAATACTATTGTGCTCAAAGGAATAATAAACTGGAGGAGTTCCAGGTGAACTGGAAAGACCTCCAGGAACTGATGCAGAGTGAAAGGAGCAGAGCCAGAAGAACACTGTACACAGAGACTGATATACTATGGTAAAATCGAATGTAATGGACTTCTGTACCAGCAGAAAGCAATGACACAAGACAGCTCTGAGGGATTTATGGTAAAGAACGCTACCCACAGTCAGAGGAAGGACTGCAGGAGAGGAAACATATAAGAAAAACAAATGCTTGAACGCATGGGCTGAGGAGGACATGATTGGGGATGTGGACTCAAAACTACCACATCAATGCAACTAACAACAATTTGGAAATAGGTCTTGATCAAGGACACATGTTAAAACCAGTGGAAATGTGCATTGGCCATGGGTGGGGGGAGAGTGGAGGGGGGGGGTGAAGGGGAAAGTAGGAGCATGAATCATGTAACCATGTTAAAAATGAATATTAATAAATGTTTAAAAAATAAAAAAAAAAAAAACCCAACAAAACCTGACTATATTCTTGCAGGGGAAAGTATGGTCATTTAATAAAATAGAAGACTTCCAAGCATTCATAAAGAAAAGACCAGACAAATAGAAAATTTGATGTCTAAATACAGAACTCAAGAGAATCACCAAAAGGTAATTGGGGGGGGGGGGGACGGACAAAAGAACATGAGCTACTTGAAAAAGGAACTGTCTGACTCCTACACACATCCCCATCACTTAGCACAGTGCTTTGGACATAAGGAACCCATAACAAATACTTCCCTCCCTCCCTGTTTGCTTGCTTGCTTGCTTGCTTTCTTGCTTCCTTCCTAGAAGAGCTCTCTAGAGGGCATTTAAAGAAACAGACCAATGAATTAACAACATGAATTGAGTATAACTGTACCATGTTACCTGTGTTGAGCTTCAACCTGCCTTTCCAAACTTATTTCATATTACTCTTCTCTCCCAAACACATATACTTTATGTTCTAGCCAAATAGATTTACTTGGCTTTTTCCAACATATGACATTCTTTCTTCTTTCTTGGAGTCTATGGATAGGCTTAGATGCTCTGCCTTCTTTGAATCCCAAATTGCCGATGGAGCATAGCCTAGGTCCTATCAACTATATGAGGCAGTGATCCCCAGCCCCTCTGTTAGTGCCCTTCTAATCTAAATCCTTTGGTATTTACTTTGTACATATTTTGCTCTTACTCATCATCAATTGTTTCCTCCAAATTTAAACTCCCTGACCTGAGAACAGGAATTGTTTTGAATTTTTGTCTATAGCTCTAACACACAGCACAGTGTCTAGCATTTAGTATGCATGTAATATGTGCTTGTTGAATAAATTAAGATATGTTATCTTCTTAATTAAATTATTAATTATTGATTTATTTTTATTATTGATTATAATTTTATTATATTATATATGCTATAAATTACACATTAATTAATTTAATTAATTTAAAAATCTCTGCTTCTTAATTCTTTTGGTCCTGACTTGTTAAAAGCTAAGAGTTTTTGGTGAAATTTTGCCTCATTTGGTATGTTTCTATTGATAGCAATTGCTTATGACAAAATTTTCTAAAATTATCAGCCTTCTCTTGCCTTTCAGATCTGCTAAATGCCTATACATTTGTACATAAAGGCTTTATTTCTAAGTGTCTTTTCTCTTGTTCCTCTAGGATCCATGATCAAATCATTTAATTCTGAGACTCTCTCTACTCCCTCTCCCTTCCTCACAAACATACTGTCCCCTAACCAAGCACATACTGGCTCTCTGTTCTGCAGCTTCTTCCATCTAAAACTATCCCTCTTCTATTTACTTCTCTGACTCATAGACTCCATCTATTTTCAGATTTCTTCTCAAAGCCTAATTCCCTTTGGTATATGCATCTGTACATTTTCTGTTATCATTTTCAGTTTAATTATATCACTAACTTTGGTGGTCTTTGGAACCTTATCCAAATAATAAATAGTATAAAGGATAAATTTACAAGCACCTAGTAGTTATGGAGGAAGCAACCTTTGCCATTGGTCTATTTACTGCCTAATAACTATGGATAGTCCTAAAGTGACAAACTCACTTCCTGCTCAACTACTGCATTACAAATGATTTAGAACTAAGCAAAGGCAAGATGTACTATACAATACTAATTTTTTTGAGAACAATGAACTTAAAAGCTTTTGTGAAAAAAGATTACCAACAGATATGCAACAATTAGCATATAATAAAAAACTAAATGATGTAAGGAAATTCAACATCTAACATCAAATCTGGTCTCTTATAAAATAAGACTCCTTCCTGATTTCTAATTTTTGCTAATAAGACCACAATAGATCCAGCCACCCCAGCTTGAAACCTGGATTGTCACTGGCTCCTTCCTCTTCCTCCATACTTGGATCCATTCCAAACCCTGGGATAGAACTGAATATGGTGTGACTACAGCAGAGGGTATGAAGCAGTCAGAAATATCAGTCACAGTATAAAGAGCCTTGATAGCCATAAAGGGGAATAGGCATTTAAGAGAGTGAAAAATAAAACAAATATAGGTTTCTGAAAAAAGGAGTGACATGATTAATGGAAAAGCTAGTAGGCCAGTTTGGTTGAAACACAGTGTGTGAAGGAGGAGGGAAGAGGAGTAATAAATAAACCTAGAAAGTCTGGTGAGAAACAGCCTGGGGAGGGCTTTCAACCTCAAGCTAAGTAATTTAATTTTATGAGAGAGGAAATATAGGCAACAAGATATTAAGGCAGGGAGAGATAGTCTAGTGACATCAAAGTCCTGGTTACTGTGAGGATAATATATCTATATCTATATATCTCAGTACAGCTCTCCCTCATCAAGAATTCACAGTGCATAGTCCTGAGGCTCAGTCTTTATCACTGTGCTCACCTAATTTGCTATGTCACCATAGAGAAGTCATTTTACTTCTCCATTAGACAACAAACACTTAGCCTATCATCACCTAGCACTGTACCCAGCACTTATGGCTTGATAAATACTTGTTGAATTGCAAGGTACTGTGACCAAGCAGCTAGGTAGACTCAAATGGGCCACTGATCACACGAGTTTGTATATTCCCTCTAATGATATAATTCAAACAATCCATGCCCATTCATCTCATGTTTCTTAATCATGACCTCCCTTATGTTTGCTGTGTAGGACATCCATCCAACATACCAGAAACCTTTCTTGCTTTCTCCTAACATCTCAAAGATACCAGTGGACTAACTAGACTGTCCATTTGTCATCCCTTGCCCTTGACACATGACCAGCCTATCTTGTCTTCTTCTTACCATAGATTCCCTTAGAAAGCCTTTGATTCCTATTCTTTGAAGCTCCTTATTGGTAATATGTTGCAACCTCTTAATACCACTTTATTTTTCTCCATTGTCTTGTGTCACTTTTAATTCTTTGGAGGCTGTTGTGTTCTATGTCTTTCCGTTACATAATATTGGTAAAACTTTAATATGAAAAAGATGTGCCTTTGTTTCCAGAAGTCTAGGGTCATTAAAGGAGCTCTGTAATTTCATAAAGGCAACCTAGCTCTCTCTCTCTTCCTTCTGTTATTATTAATTTTAGTTTAAACTCAGTTAACATTTATACTATCTGCCCCCAAATAGATTCAAATGGACAAGTTCTACAGGTTGGTTGCAACTGCACATGATAATGCGAACAAGAGATCTTTATTCATTGGTCTTTCCTGCATGGATGGTTAGTGGAAATTCTTTTGAGTGGTGAGAGAGCTAAGAGGTACTACAATGTCCAGTGTGTGTTCGCAAGAATGACTGGAGGGTCTCACTGCTTAAAGCAATCCCTTTTCGACTGCTGGATATTTATCCTCCACAGTCGTGGCCCACGTATCCATGTATATAATTGTATGCCTCATCTTTTGTTTAAGATCAATGTATCCCTGAACAGTTATTTCTGTTGTTATATGTGAAAGAGAATTCTTTACTCTAATGTCTATCCTGAGTTAACATTAACTTAAGTACCACTTCTTAGTACCTCACTAGACTGAAGACAGGATTAACTCCCCCTTTGTCTACTTTTAAATTGAATCAACAGAAGATTAAACACCCTACTTAGTACTAGGTGTGAAGTTAGCCAGGTACTTAGAGAATTCACACCCTTAGAAATTCAATCAAATCAGGAAACTGTGAGCCTTTTTGATTCAATCAGCCAGAAATCTGTGAATCTTTTTGATGAGTACTTAACCTTCAGAAGGTGAGAAGCTGATCCTATAGACACTGCCCCCTGGGCAGTGCTAGACAATTTGGAAACTGTGACTGGCCCCTGTGAAGAGGGGAAGGGACAAGAAGTCACCATAAAAAGCAAGCCCTGAGCTCCTTCAGGGCAGATTGAGAAAATAATCTTAAGAGATTGTCTTCTGGAGATAGTCTTAGATAGTCTTCAAGGGAGCTTTGCTGGAGACTATGGTCTGGATCATGGCCTCAGAGCACGGCTTCTACTTGGACTCTGACTCTTGGACTATTTCATTGGGTGAGTAAAAGGCTGACCCCTTTCCTAGCTTCTGGAGAGACTAGCTTCCATCTTGGAGGAGGCTGCAGTGATTACTAACTACCAGCCTTTCTGGTTGAGAGCTAATTAATTTCTACCTGGATTAAGCAGACCTGGAGCAAAACATTTAGGTTGATAGGATAGATCATTTCTCTATCCCCCTCACATTTCTCTTCTTTATTGTTTCCTCTCTACTTGTATATATTTGTAAATAAATTTCTGACTCAAGATATGATACTGGCGACCACATAATTTCATATAATCATCATCCAACCATTAATTTTAACCTTTATATATATCTATCATTCAAGACATTCTGAATGATATTGGAAGTATTGTATGGAAGACAAACTTTACAGCTGCAGCATTGAATTCTATGGAATCAAATGCTTTTCATAATTAACTATCACTAAATACAACAGGATCTTGTCTTTCAGTGAACTAAGAAATGGTAAAGGTATGTAGTCCATTGTAGAATATTGCTAGCACAAGCCTGATTATTCCACAATAACCTTAGCAAGAATGCCTTTGATCTGTACAAAGAGTAAGGATATATATCAGTAGTAGTGGATGTTCTCTAGTACACCTTTTTTTAATAGTAAGTTCCAAGATTTTATTCATTGATTTGTATCTTCCACTCCTTTAATGAATCAATCCCTCAATGACCTCTCACAATTGGGCTGTCTCCAAAACAGAAGTCTTCTCTACATATACTTAGTCCAGTTGCCAACTTTGCCTCTTTGGGGCCATTTTTATTTCTCCTATAAGCATGTCTGAATCTATACTGTCATTGTGTAAATATGGTGACTTAATGATGAAAGCTTGTTACAAAAACCTTGGCCAGCTGGAGGGGTAAAGGGAAGGAGGAAAGGAAGAAGGGCAGGTAGGAAGAAAGGATGGAAGGCGGGAAACAAGGAAAAAAGCTAAAGAAGGAAAGAGGCCTTGTTTTCAAGTTTACAGCTTACTGGAATGTTATTCTCTCAGGACTCACCTTTCTTGCCTGGATTCCAGGATTCCAGTTTTCCAGTCCTTTAATCAGTCCTCTATATTTCAGTTGATTATCTAAGGGGGCTCCATACTTCCTGCTACCTCCTGCTCAGCTTTGAAGGCAGCAAAGAGCTTTAAAAATGCCTCACTAGCATTCTGAGAACATTAATCCTGATAAAATATCCACAAAGGAAACTGAGCTTTTTAAAGAATAGTCCTATCTATCGGGAAGTCAGGTTTGCAAATGCATATTCTGCTGTTTTCTTCTCACTCAATATGAAAGAAACCACCAGCTTCAGAAGGCAGGATTGAGACCAATGCCTTTCCACTTGTGCTATGTTGTCCAAATAATGTAGACAAATATGCTTTTCCCCTTGAATTATCTGAGTAACTGCTTAAATTTTCCATTTCAACTTGTGTATTTATATACTAGACCTTGTGTAACTTGATTTTGACAGCAAAATATCATTTTTGTAAAATTATTTCATTTTTACAAATCTGAGACATCATAATGTCCACAATATGCAATACTATTATATTTTTAAAAATCCTTTAAATAGTCAATGAACTTTAGCAAATGTTTTTCAGCTGATTGCTTTTAAGATAAAGGATTTTTTTCATCTTTTTATTTTTAAATTTTATTTATTTTAAAATATTTTTCCATGGTTACATGATTCATTTTCTCTCCCTTCCCACTCCCGGAGCTGACAAGCAATTCCAATGGATTATACATGTGTTAAGATAAGGGATATTTTAAGAACTGCCAAGATGTTATTATAATTTTTAAAAATAGTTATTCTTATCTGTAGAGGAAGCAGTAAGACAGTGGAAACTCAATATTTAGCTTCTTGATCCACTTCATTATTTACTTAATGAATATTTGTCTGCTTCTGTTCTAATTTAGTACTCACTTTTCTGGGAAATTTATTAAAAAAAAAATAAATTATCTGTAACTCCCTGGAGCACAGCAGCTGAATCTCCTTCTAAAAAGAGATCTTTTAGTAGGACTATGCTTAGGTATCACTTTTCTATGATTATCTAGTCCAACCTGTGCCTAAACTCAACGATCCTTAAGACAGAGCCACAAGTGGTCAGTGCCTACAGCAGTTGATACAGAGCTTCTGTGATCCCCACTAAATAAAATATAAAATTCTAACTATACTCGATTTAAAAGAATTCATAATCTAACTTCAAGCTATCCAATCTTACCTCATACTACATCCTTTTCACATATTTTACATTATTTTCTGTTCCCTGCTCCCCACTTCTAATTCTGCCCTATCTCACAGCTTACATACCATCTCCTAAAACTGGAATAGAATCACATCCCTTCACCCCCTCAAAAACACACAAAACAAAAAACCAAATTATTTATGCTTCCAGATCTTTTCTCTTCCTTCAAGCCTCAACTAAAATGCCATCTCTTCCATTAAATTCCTCTCTGATTCCTCTAGGTGAAAATGGAATCTAATGTCTCAATTTTCTCAGTATCTCTCTCCCTTGCTTGACAACAGGAACTGTGTCATAGCTATCTTTGTATCCCTGGTGACTTTGCAAAGCATTATGTCTACTGAAATGAACCCTCATATCCTACCTACTTAAAAAAAAAAAAAAAGTTTCACAATTTCATTCCCTCTGAAGAACACAGGAAGAATACACCTGTCAAATCCCATTCCTGGCACTAATTACCAGTGTGACCTGGGCAAGTCACTTGCCCCAGGACCTCAGTTTCCTCATCTATGGAATAAGAGAATTGCACTAGATGGCCTTTGAGGTCCCTTCCAATTTTAAATCTACAGACCAATCATCTACGAAGGGTGTGTGAAGCTATAGCATTTAGAAAATAACACAGTGACACTTTTTTGTAGTTGTACCCCAAGTCTAACAAGTATAGTTCCCTACAAAGGAATAATGATAAACAAGAGCCTCCAATTAAGACATAACTGTCCAGGTGAGTAAATATTTAATCCCAAGAGCATAACAGACTCTTCTTTGTTCCGACTTTTAAATGAAAAGAGAAAGCTTGCATTTCTCCTTTTAAGAGTCAATCCCTTTCAAAATTCTCCTCCAGATCTCGTCTAAATTTTCTTCTGTGTCCAGGGAATACTATGTGTTTGTGTATCTTCCTAGGATGAATGTATGTGCCTGTGTGTGTTATCCCTGGGATGCCTGTATGTCCCTGGGATGAAGGGTGTATTTGCTGGGACAAGGGTATGTGTGTATGTGTTGTCTCCATTAAATAAGGATGTATGTGTGTCACTGGGATGAGTGTACATGTATGCATGTGTCCCTAGGATAGCTGTATACGTGTATGTATGGTACCCTCTCACTCCCAGGCCTAGTGCTCCCGTTCCTGGGGCGGGGCCTGGCCGGAATGAGGCGGGCTTTAGAACCGGACAAGCCGGGGAGCCAGGGGACCGTGGGGCCTGAGACAGAACGCGGGTACCGGAGCGGCGTCAGGGAACCCGGCTCGAAGGAGGAATGCGGAGCCACGAACGGCAAGAGTGGGGGGATTGGTGGACACCCGAACTTAATGGGGCCGAGACGCCGGGGAGCCCCAGGGGTCGGGGTAGGGCCGCGGTTACTCACTCAGCCAGGACTCCAGGCTTTCCCCTTCGGCCTCCGCCATATTGCAGCCTCCCGGCCTGGGAGCCCCAGAACTCGCGAGAGTCACCGGAAAAACAGCAGGGAGAGGGGAGGGGAAAGGACAAGAGGAGCGCGCGGTCTCTGACGAATCGGATCCCCCGCCCTTCCGGGATATGGGCGGGGCCAGAGCTCCCAGTGGTTATTCAGCCTTTTCGGGGAGTGAGGCAACGTCGAAACTCTGAGTGGCTTCCCCCACTCCCCTGCGAAATCTGCAGCTAATTCTGACTACTGTGAAGGCTGGACGAAGGCCTGGGGCTGGATGGCGAAAGTTTCTTTCCCGTACCTCCCGGGCTTAATTCTAAGTGCACCTCAGACACGTATTCTCTAAGTCCTCTCTCCCAGACCATCGCCATTAATCCTCCAGGTGGTTTCCCCTGATTCTCTCTGGTCTCTCCTTTCTCCAAACCGTATGCCCCCAGAATCACTCCCACAATTAAAGTCACTCAGGAGCTCAAGAATGCTTAGGTGCTACCTAATGTCTCTGGAATAAAATGCAAACACCTCAGTTCCTTTCCAGGCTTATTTTCTCTTACATTACACTGAGTTATAGCTAGTTTCAAGTCCTGATTCTCTTCTGAATTCTTGCTATCTTATGGGCTTTCTGCACAGGAATGCTTACCCTTTCATCTCTGCCTTTTAGAGGAAGCCCTTTCTAATCCTTCTAGTTGCTAATGCTCTCTCCTTTTCAAATTACCTTTTATACTCCCCGTCCCAGTTTTCAAGGGAGGGTAGGTCCTGGTGGGAAAGAGCTGCTTTGTTCCTGTATCTCCAGCTTAAGGATACTTTCTTGACAAATAACTGGGTACTTGGTAGGACAAGGGCTAAGGCCTGTGAAGTTCACTGGTATAGGGAACTCCGAATTGAGGAAATTCAACTTCTTTGACAAAAGCAAGTTGGCACTCTCCTTTTGTCATAGGGGTGCAAACGATGAACCCCTGGGTTCAGGAAGGAAACCATTCTCAAGAATGAGAGGACTCCAAGCTTATCTTAAAAGTAAAAAGAAAGATTTATTAGTAAGATAGGATTAATGGCCAGAAAGACAGCATGAGTGGAACAGCCATGGGAGGCTGCCCCCTGAATCCCTCAATTATATACTTTTACAACCGTGGGGACATGATGCTGTGTCATGATGAGGATGTGATTCTAGAGTGGTAAACACTCAGGTATTCGGTGCGGGGTTTGGTCATCTGATCAGGGTCTGCCTGGAGACGTAGGGGATGACCCTCATAGTTTAGGGGACAGATGGATGTCGGAGATACAACTTGATATTGAGGAGGTATATCTCTTTGTCTATCTAAACTTAAAGGAATTCCAAGGATAATGGTCTTTGCCTCGGGGGTCACAAGGGCAGGAAGGGGGAAGGGAATTCCCCTGTTCACAGCCTGCTTGAGTTAAGGGCTACAGGGTCCCTGCCATCTCTGCACAATCCCTATGTCACTTTGAAATTTGTAGTTTCAGTCACTCTCTGAAAAACAGCAAAGCTTTCTTAAATCCTTTGTTGACTTAGAAAAAACACAGAACTATTAAATAGTCATAAAAGTCACTCTTTAATTAAGGAAAAGGGGAAACAGGGCTGACTAGGCCTCCACTCAGAGCAGGGAGCCACATGCCTTATGCAGAGTCCCAGGATTGAACTCTGCTTGCTCTGGTCCCTGACCCCCTGGGAGTGTCACTGCACTAGATGACACTAGATGATGCTAGATGATGACTCCAAGGAACAAAAGAAATTGGGGAACTTATATACCATTTGGGAAGATCCAGGGGCTGGGAAAGATGATTGAAAGGGCCCAGGGCAGAACCCTGAAGGACACTTACTATTAGAGGACATGGTCTGGAGGAGGATCCAGCAAAGGAGAGAGAAGGAACTGTCAGATAGGTAGGAGAACCAGGGAAGACTGGTGTTTAGAAAACTTAAAGAAATGAGTCCAGGAGGAGAGTGATCAAAGGTCAAAGAGAATCAGGATAGAAAAGAGGCCATTGGATTTGGCAACTAAGAGATAACTGGTAACAGTTTCAGTGGAATAAGGGAAGAAGTTGGATTGTAAGGAGTTAGAAATTAGAGGAGAGAAGGGTTCTAGCCCAATGGAAATATGCAGAGAGAAGTAGTATAAAATATAGTATAATTAAACTACTTCATAGGATTTGAAGTAATTGGGTATTAATAGAGGGAAGTCACTAGAACTAAATAGTATAGAAGGCTTCCAGTATCCAGTAGAAGGTAGAGAGGAGGGATATTAGCTGGGATTTCCAGGAAGTCAAGAGACAAGAGATGAAGAGGGATGGCATTCTAGGCATCAGGGACAGCCAGGAAAATGCTTGGAATCAAGCGATGGAAGTTTTGTCAGAGGAACAGCAAAGAGAACAATGTCATTAAATCAAGGGAGGGAGATTGGAGAGAGTTAAGGTGTGTGTGTGTGTGTGCGGTGGAGGAGGGAGTAAGTTATGATCTGTCTAGAGTTCCATAAGCAGGATGTGTAAAAGGGAACACTTGAACTCTTGAACTTGGCTCTCCGTAGCTTCCAGATCGACTCCTAAAGAAAGGCCAGGTCCTAATAAATCATCTTTCTGTAGGATTGGACGGCTATGGACTTTATGTTAAAAAGCTGATGGGGGCGGGCTCAACGAAAGATCGCGAGAGTTCTCAAAACTGCTCAGGCAATCCAGCAGGCATTCCTCTCCGGCTTGTGGGGTCCTAGAACCAGCCATGATGGTTGTCCCCTCTGTCAACTCGGCGCGTTTCTTCTGGGCTTTGGGGCCCAGGGTGCGGAAGACACTCCGGGCGATTCCAGGGTGAGAAAACCAGCGTCGGGGGAGCCAAGGTCTTTTGTGCTTGACCGAGGTGGCGGGCAGCCGAGCCCTTTTCGATCTGCGTCGGGGTTTTGGTAGGGGAGCAAGCGAAGACTTTTCTTTCACCCCAGCCTCTTTCCAGATCCGCTTAGTGCAACCTGGTCTTGGGGCGAATGGGGCCTGGGAGGCCCGCCCTAGTACGACCTGGCCTAGGGGCAGGTGTGTGAAACTGGGTTGAGAGGAGGCCAAGGGACTTTGGAGATCATGAAGTCCCCCCACCCCTTTTACAAGTTGTTGGCCAGGTCCCTATACTAGCAGAGGCTGCAACCGCTTGGGTTAGATTGGTGCATGGCCTATCGCCGCGGAGGGGATCTGCGCCCACTGAAGGCGTTATATAAATACTAACTAGGAAGAGGCAAGTGATTTTTTTCTGTGTCCATATGTAAACCATACTTTGTGTAGTGCCTAGCACATAGTAGACGCTTGATTTCTTCTTGGTAGCAGCAACAATTAGCTTTGATATTGCGTCTCAAGGGGTGTGTGTGTGAATCATGATCTCCATGATCACAATGGAGAAAATGTTTTTGAAGTAAATGTTGCAGCATTTCATAAAAGAGAACTGGGATATCATGAAAAGAAGTTGCCCACTCCATCACAAACAGCTAGATTTATCTTTTTGTTTCTTTAGTTTTTTCTCCCAATGGGAAAAAATGCAACTTTTTCTTTAAAAACAACAATATCCCTACTGAAAACTCTTATTTTCCCACGATAAGACTGAAGAGGAAAGGTACAACTCTTTAACTGAGAAAGCTAATAATAGGACTACTGGAAAGGGACCCATAGGAAACAGTGCCTGCCATTATCTTTTACCTCAGATACCTACAGTCAGTGAAAGCCTCTGGATGGAGTGGGATAGGACCACCCAGGGCCCAAAGGATGCCCTGGAGTGGAATTGGGGTCTTCTCTAAAAAAAAATCAGAATGCCAGGACTTTACTGCTCCCTATATATATTTAACTGGATTTTATTGTGTATCATATGCACTCTTTACATGTATGTATATATATGCATATACCATAATGACTGACTTCCCTGGGAAATTTTGCACATGCGTACTTTAAAACACTTAATGTATAGTAATAAAAGTAAATAGAATAATGCAAGGCAAAAAAATATATGCATATGTCTTTTGATCCTCACAACCTTGGGATTTTGTTTTTATTATCTTCATTTTACAGTTGAGGAAATGGAGTTAATAAATAAGTTTAGTGATTTATCTTGAATCACAACTAGTAAGTTAGTGCCTGAGGCTGGAGTTAGACTCAGGTCTTCCCTGAGTCCAGGGCCAGTTTTCTACATTACACACCATTCAGCTTCCTTTACACCATGACAGGTCACCTCCAACCCCTTAGTTTTTTCATCTGCAAAATAAAGGTTGATACTGTGGCCTCAATTACAGAGAATCCTAGCTTGATAAGACTTTATTACTGCAAAGCTTTGTGGAGCTGAGTGAACAAACCCTTGAATAGGAACTTGAGACTGCACAGATCTAAGGCAGCTTTAATGTTTCTTTGATTCTGTGAGATGCCAGGAACCCTCCTTTACCCAAGGTCCTAAAAGAGGAGAGAGGGGGCAACAGGAAATGTTATGGAATCATAAATGTCGAGTTTAAGGGAGCTTTGAGGCCATTTCACTACTTGGTACATAGAAAGCATTTAAGTGTTTATTGACTAGTTAACCAATCTGGTCTAGCCCCCTCACTTTACAGATGAGGAAACTGAGGCCTAGATAGGTTAAGTAACTTGCTCAAAGCTACAGAGGCAGCAAATGCAGGATTGGAACCTTGATTTGGTTACTGATCTGTTTGTGCTGAGAGTAGGGGAAATATCTTGTGCTTCTAGAAAGGATCATTGATGCTCCCTATCACTAGGGGTTTTAAAGTATATTTTAATGTGGGGGCCACACCCTGAGGCTAGATAGCCAGAATTCCTTCTGCTTAAATTCAGTTGGCCTCACATCTAGTCTTCTGGCTTTCATGGAGGAACATTAAACCAAAAAGCCAAGCCAAATTTGGAAATCGGGGACCTGATCTTACAGCCCAATTCTGCCCCATCCTGCTTTTTGCCTGACCTTGGGCAAGTAAATTATAGTCCTTACTCTCCTCACTTGCAGAATGAAAGATTTGGACTCAGTGATCTTGAGTCACTTTTAGCTCTAAATTCTTCTATCTTATGACTTCTTATCCCCATTCCTCCCCTTCCAGATTGACCCAGGTAAGATGGAGCCGATATGATGTGAATTACAAAGAACCTCAACTTGATAAAGACTTCTACCGTAAGCCCGTAGAGGAGCTGACTGAAGAGGAGAAATTTGAGAGGGATCTCAGAACCACACAGGTCTTCAAGGCTCCCCCAGCGTCAAAGACAAGCTCTTTGTTTGAGGACCCAATGATCAGGTTAGATCCATATACTTTCTTCTCTCAGTGGGCAATGACCATTTCTAGGGAGGGTCTAAAATAAGTGTGTTCTATTAGAGGCTTGAATATTTTGCTTTTCTCCTTGAAGTAAATTCACCAACATGATGATGAAAGGAGGAAACAAAATACTGGCCAGATCCCTGATGACTGAGGTAAAGATGACATTCCCTGTCCCTCCTTTTCCTCTCTTGTCCCTTTTTTCCTTGATTCCCTCAACCCAGTCCCAAAGGAGACATTAGTGCATGTGGCGCCAGGGTGGGGGGATTATGTCAACAGCAACCACAAACTGTTACCAGAATAGACTGATGAGCGTCTCAATTCAGAGCATCTTTAGAAAAGGGCTTTTAAGTTGGCATAGCTTGCACAGCTTTAAGAGGGGAGGGGGATCTGTAGTGGGGAAGAGAGGAGGGGGAGACTAGAAATAGACTAATATGGAGAAGTCCCAAGAGAGATAGTGAAAGGCCCAAATAAACCAAAAGGAGTTTTCAGCTAAGCCAGACTAATTAACCCTTCTAGGAATTTCAGAGGGTCTCATTACATTTCTCTTCCAGACTCTGGAAATTCTCAAGAGAAAGCAGTTTCAGAAGTACCATGCAGCCCCAGCTGAGGAGAGGGAGACCATTGAGTGCAACCCCTACACCATCTTTCATCAGGCCCTAAACAACTGTCAACCTGTCCTTGGCCTGGTCAGCATCCTTAAAGGTGGCCACTTCTATCAGGTGAGCAAGAGGGAATGGTGGTCCTCCCGGTTGCCCCATGGTCTGATGTGACTGAAGGTTTTTCAGGGATGCCTGCTCTCAGTCATTGTGCTGTTTTTGTGTGTCCACGTACAAAAGGAGGGGAGACAAATGCAAACCTAATTCTTCTTTTTGGAAAGCTTAGTCTAAACAAGACCAATTGTTTACATCCTCCCAAATGGTGTGATTTATGGGGACAGAGAATAGTTTTGCTGCTGCTGTTCTCCAGATTTTATCCTTTCACACTCTGAAGTGTTGTTTCAGACTTGCCCGTTGATGGTTCCTAGTCTGCAGCCCATCTCCCTTCTGTGCTTTTGCTCTTCCCCTTCATCTCTGTTCCTTAGGATCTATAGCCCCTCCGAACTCAAAGATCATTTAGCAGGGCATTCTTCCCCTGGCTTACTGTGTACATGGTTTTGTATTTACTTATGTGACAGGTATATGGATTATTGCTGATAGCACATTGGCTTCTTGAGGGCAGGGACTATTGTTTTTGTGCCTGATATATAGGAGGTATCTAATACATGCTTATTCAGTAAATAATAGACATTAAATTTATGTTGCTTTGGCTTCTCTTAGATCATGCTCTTTGCCTGTGGCAGGCTCAACTCCTCCTTCACTTGCTTGGCTTTTCTCATCTTACTATTCCTCCCTCAACTCTCTCAAAATAGGTCCCAGCCCCGCTGAGTGAAAAGCGCCGACGCTTCCTGGCCATGAAATGGATGATTCAAGAATGCCGGGAAAAGAAGCCCCGGAGAATGCTAATGCCAGAAAAACTGTCTCATGAATTACTGGAAGCCTTCCACAACCAAGGCCCTGTGGTCAAGAAGAAACATGACCTGCACAAGATGGCAGAGGCTAACCGAGCCTTTGCCCACTACCGCTGGTGGTAGAGGGTAGGAAGGCTGGAGCCACAAGGTGAGAGTTGGGCAATATTGCTCAGCCTTCTATCCTTCTGCTGCTGGAAAGGTCAACCTGAGTAAAGGAGGGTCATTAATTTTTTACTATTGGGGGCCAGGGACACTAACAAGGCAGGTTTCAGATTGGAGTAGTGGGAGCTTAGAATGCATTCTCTTCAAGATTCCCCTTGTAGCCTTGTCACTATTTACTGGTCTTGCCAGAAATTAGAGTAAAACATCCATTTGGTTCCTGTTTGTAACATGCATGTTAAAGGGTGGGGAGGCATCTGAATGGGGAATCACTCAAGCTGTGCCATCCTGGGTGCCATACCCCTTCCCCCCAACATTTGTCACATTTAACTTCCGTTCAGAGGAAGAACACATGCTTGGGCTCTGCACATGAACTCAGTAAAGCTGTTTCCAATACCTCAGTTCTAGTTGAGCCTTTGGGTTTTGGAAAAAAAAGAAGCAGCGTTCACTTTAGAAAAGGTTTACTAGAAAAGTCCTACACTGGTTCATAATAAATTACATATATATGTTTATATATTTTTAAATCCCACACTGAACCAGTGTTTTGGTCAGCAGCTCATTAAAACTTGTCTGGATAAAATACCCTTGTTTCCCAAGTCATTTTTGTACAAAAATTATAAAAAGCAATAAACTCAGTTTTTAGCATACTCCTTATGCTCTGATGCCTTGGCCTCTTTACCTGGCATTAACCTCTTGGCTTTGGAAACCTCCTTTTCATGCAGGTCATTCAAAGACTAGGCCTCAGTTCTATTATCTGATTCTTAGATTTCTCCTTCTGTATTTTATCCTATAAAGATGTCAAAGCATCCTAATACTAAGTCACCATTTTACAAATCAGGAAACTGAGGTATCAAGATAGATGATGCACTGAAGTCTGTTGGGGAAGTAGCCCCATTCAGTTGAGTTGGGTATTCTAAATAGTGCATTGGATTTGAAATCAGGAAGACCTAGGTTTGAATGCTGTTTCAGACACTTAATCTGTGTAACCCCTGGGCAAATCATTTAATGTTTCTGGGCCTCAGTTTCCTTATTTGTAAAGTGAAGGAGTTGAGCTTATTGTCTTCTGAGGTTCCTTCTAACTGTATCTGTGCTTTTCTGTAGTTGAATGCAGTGGGCCAGGGTACTGCTTTCTGTCACCTTTCTGGAGAAGTTAAAAGATCAGAAGTGCCGAATTAAGTGAGTAGGGGGCAGGAAGAAAGTTGCTTAGGGCTGGACTGATGTAAGCCCAGAGTCTGAAGTTGGGTAGTACCCCTAGTAGCAGACAGATTGGAACAGAGAAATCTTTTAATACAAGTTCAGGTGTGTGAGCCTGAGCCTGGGGCTCTGTCTTAGGGTGAATTATGTGTAGATAGAAACCTCCTGGAAGGTGCTGGTGAGTGGGGCCTGAGGCTGGGGCAGCCTAATCCAAAACCTCGCTGTAATAATATTTCTGGGCAGCAGGAGTGGTTCTCCAGCCAGCAGCCCGGAATTCAATAAGCTCCAGGAGCAAGAGCTGGGACAGGGAGCTGAGCCCCTCCTGAAGCAGGAAGCCATCACGCAGCAGACCAAACAGCTCATCCATCCTCTGCCCATTCATTTTCTCCAGCTGCTCTCCAATTCGGTGCAGTTGCAACACCAGGCAGTCCACCTGAAGGAGTTGGGGAGGGATTCCCCAGTTTTTCATGCCCCAGTCACCCTTCTCCCTCTCTGCCTAATTCCATTTCTGGGACCCTATGATCCCTCAACTCATCCATGCTCCCACACCAGGGCTCTGCCCTTTCCCATAAGACTAATTCTCCTTAGTTGGGTGGTTCCTACTGCTCTTTCTAGTGACCTAAACCCTTCTCTCCCTGTGCCCTCCCCAATTTGTTTGCTTTCTGTCCTGGGTGGGTTGTGACTCTGGTACCATTCTGTTAGAGAGCAAATTGCAAAACTGACCACAAAGCCTTAAATTCCTAAGAGGGTCCCCCCTCTCCCTGCTCTCCTGACAGCTCTAGCATGCAGCACTTCCTTTCCCCCTCACCTCCTCCTCCTTGTGCAGGCTGTCCGGCTGTGCCAGTCGGAAAAGGCAGTCATAGACAGGGTTGACCAATGCCATCATAGGCATGTTGTTCACCTGATGGAGGAGGGACCCAAGCACCACTGTTAGTAGGGACAGATGGTCCCATTCCCCAGTTCTAGAAACAATCCTGTACATAGGCAGAGACTGGCATGAAGCAGACCTAGAAACCACCTAAAACATCAAGTTTGGAGTAAGAGCCCTTGGTGCCAAGAGCACAGGGCTGCAGAGCCTCAAAGAGTTCCTGAGGCCTCTGCCTCCAGCTCTTAGCCTAACCTTCCCTTGATCAGGGTGAGGCAGGAGCCATGGCCACAGCCCTGAAAACTGAGCATGGTTTGCTTTAGAGTAGGGATGCCACAGGGGCAAAGGAAGTGGGAGCTTCTCACTGGCCTCACCCTCAGGTAGTCAAAGATGTTGCAGATGAAGGTGACATAGCAGACCCAGCCCTGCAGGGATCGGGCTCGGAGCTGCTCCCGGGCCTGGTACTCCTGCTGCAGCCGATTGAGGAGGCCCCGACGAAAGACGCTCTGGCTGGCTTGCTTGCTCTCTGCCTGTGACCCAGGGAAGGTGAGGTGAGCCCAGGGTATGTGGGGGCTTTTCCCAGGATGGCTGCCACTGAAATCCTCCCTTCCTTGGTCTTCCCTCTGCTCCTACTCTGACACCTATGCTAGAGACACTGAGGTCTCAGGGCAGAATGGTTTCTGTAAGGGGCCTTTGGAAGCTGCTTTCCTGCCTTCCCTCAGCTAGCCAGGAGTTCTCTGTTCATTCCCTAGAGTCTCTTTGTGGGGCAACTCCCCCAGCCCCCAACAGCCCCAGGGCCTCTCCCCACCCCAAGACCTGAATGATGGTGTAGCAGATGCGTCCAGCTTCCTTGCTGAACACACAGTCTTTCAGGGATTGGTCCACAATCACATTGGCCACTTTCTCCAAATCCACAGCACCAGGTTCTAAGGATAAGGTAAGAGAGGTAGTCCACTGATAGAAGTGCTCTTCCTATCTGCAATGTACCCAGGAACCCTGCCGCGGGGGTAGCTGCTGAGTGCCCCAAGACATAGAGTGTTGGCTTTGGAGTTCCAGTCCTGCCCCGAGAACCAGCTGTGTGGACCTGGGCAGACTCCCTAGCCTCTGGGTGCCTCAGCTTCCCTCTCTGTACCCTCTGCCTCACAGGGTGGTTGTGAGGATCCACTGAGATAATGTTAAGCTCTTTGCAACCCTTACATTGCATACAGTCTGTGCACTGCCTCTTCCATGGGTGAGCCACTGGACCTTTCGTCATTGAAGATCTCATTTTAGGAAATAAAGGGGGAAGAGGGGACCTAAGGAGAGATGGGTACGTTATGGCAAAAGCTGACGGTAAAGCTATAAATGCCTCAAGATCAGTGACTGTCTTCTCTTATCTACGAGGGTTCTGGGTCAATGAGCCAATAAAAAACAAAAAAATCAAATTCCCTTGGCATGGGTGCTACTTCATTGGTAAAAACCACCACTTTTCTTTGACTTCAGTGGTGGCCTTTGAGGTAGCGTGGTTGAAAAGTTTATTGGTCCATGTTAGAAGCTCATACAGATCTGCTTCTTGGCTGGTCCTTGGACAGACCCAAAACCCATCCCCAGACCCATTAATATTCAAGGTCTTAGGAGAGCTCTTGTTCTGTTGGCATACCTGCTGAGATTATAGTTATCTTCATGCTGGATTATAAAAGCACATTATTCCCCCTTTAAAATGCTGGCTTAAATTTCTCTAGTAGCTTCTCTTTTATGGCTTTTGTTTTTCAAATGCTTCTGTCTTAGACACTATATCAGTTCTGGTAAGGGCCAGGAAAATGGAGTTAAGTGACTTGCCCAGGGTCACACAGCTAGGAAGTATCGGGCCAGAGTTGAACCCAGGACTCCCATCTGAGTCTGGCTCTTGATCCATTGAGCTACCCAACTGTCCCTCTAGTATTTTCTAATTTGATGGTTCCCTTAGCTTTTTTAATATATATATATATATATACCATTACCTTCCAACATGGAATCAATACTAAATATTGGTTCCAAGAGAGAGAAGAGAGGAAAGGGTTAGGCAATTGTAAGGGCTAGGCAATTAGGGTTAAGTGACTTGCCCCGGGTCACACAGCTAGGAAGTGTCAGGCCACATTTAAACCCAGGTCCTCCTGTCTCCATGCCTTGGCACTCTGTCCACTGAGCTATCCAGTTTCCCCTGTTCTTTTGGGTTTTTAAAGACCACCTTCTTGGAAACTCATGCTTGAGAGAAGGAGGCAACAACATGGCACAAGACCTGCTCACTTCAGGATTAAGTGATTTCAGCCAAGTTGGTACTCCCTCTATTAAAGCAGATCACCACGGCCCCAAGTTTTACACATAGCTGGGGGTGGAGGTATTAATTGTTGAATTTGTATGTTATTATGAGTTATGTGGCAAAGAAGTTAAGCCCCTGCTGGCCAACCCTCTCCAATCAGACAGCCAACAAGCATTTGTTAAGAGTCTGATGGGCCAGGTACTGGAGTTAGAGAAGTTTCTATTCTATAAGCCTGAGTTGGTGGCCTGCTCTGCTGGGATGGACTTCAGCAAACTAGGGTCAGCTCCACAGCACCATGAAGCACCAAAGGAGACTTGGAGCGGAGGCTCAAACTGTCAGATCTAAAATGAGCATGCCCTGGTTCCCAATTCAAGACCTTAAGGCTTTAAATTCACTAATAAATGGAGAATTAAAGTGATGAAACCAGGGACTCGGGCTCCATTTCTTTGTCAGTGTGATTAAGAGGGGATTAAGAAGGTCTGCCCTGGTTCAGAGCCCAATCCACATTCCTTCTTACCTTTGAGGGCAGTCTTCAGTAATCTCTGGGTCTCAGCATCAAAGGACTGAATTTCATACTCTTCATGGCCTGGTTCACCCATGACTGCCCAGCCACCCCCAGCTGAGAAGCAGGGGAGAGCTGGCAGCACCTGATGAGGAGATGAGGAGAGAGGAATGGGCACAAAATCAACGAGGCACCCAACTGCTACTAAATGCCTACTGTGTTTGGATAGAAGTACAAAGAAGGGAATAATCTCTACTCAACAAGTGAGTTTACATTCTGGTGGGGAAGGGGACTAGAAATATGTATAAAACTATATGCATTGTAAATAAACAATTTTACACACGGTAGTCTGGGAGGGAAAGGAACGCTATATGGGGGATAAGAAAAGGCTTCATGAGGAAGATTTTTAATTTAGATGTTCAAGGTCATCAAGGCCAACCAACCCCAGTTTACAGAGTTGGCACCCGGAGACGGGGGTAAAAGGCGTCTCAGAGCCGGTAAGTAAGAGCGGGGAGACTCCAACCCCAGGTCTTCCTGGCTAGTTCAGTGTCTACCTGCTCACCAGGCTTCAGTTAAGTCACGTCTACCCCCAGGTGGACAGGAGCAAAGGTGCCGGACTCACAGATTGTTTACAACAAAACAAAAATGGATCCTCTGCTGGCCTGGCCCCTAGGCTGAGGGAAGACCCTCACACGGAACTCCCACCAGAAGCTGGGAAGGACAATGCCCCGGCCGCTCATTTCTGGAAATCCCTATCTACTACTTCTTAAATGAGAGACGAGGTTTAGGATGAACAGAGATAACCCTCCGGACCTTGGAAGGGGCGGCAGAGCACTTTCTAGGCGGATGCCAGGATAGCTTTCCGGGTGCCCACAATCCTGGCCCGCGGCGGCGAAGCGTAGACAAACAACATAGTTATCTAGGCGGATACCTGTAACTCCACCTCAGCCTGGAAGCCCCGCCCCGGCCACGCTCCACGCACCACAAATCACAGAGCTCAGCACAATTCTAAGCTTCGGATTCACCCTCACTCCCGAGAGTGGAACTTGGTAACGGGAATGGCCTCAGCTTGGGACCACCTACTCGTTAGGCTTCCAATACTTGGACTCCACAGGTCCTGCCTGTCCCGCTCGGGATGTGCGAGGTCTCTCTCCGCACCTCGCCCGACCCTCATCAGAGCTCACTGAACTAAAGAGGGCCTTGCAACAGATCGTCCACAAAAGGTCCCTTTCCGTTCATGGGAACTTCTCTGTGGTCACTTGAGCCCCAAATCCCACTCTCTTGCTAGCTTCTCCCCAGAGGCCCTCAACGCCAGATTGGCTCTCCTTCCCTCCCCCCCTCCCCAGCGCCAGGCACCGGCTGTACCTCGAAACAGGTCTGGTTCCTAGGGCGTCAGCCTGTGCACTCCTAACTTTAGGGTTGTGGGGGCGAGGGGGAAGACTGGCCAGGGAAGGCTGGGACTTCCAGTTTGGGGCCCCCGCTGTGGGCAGCGTCCGCCATCTCTAGCCTTCGGGGTCCCTGTTCCCTAAGGAACTCCGGGGCGGGTTTGCCGATTCCTTCCAACACCCCTGTCCTCTCCATCCCCCAACACGACTGCGCCGGCGGAACAGCTGGAAACGCGCGCGGAAGCAGCGCCGGCAGCCGGACAAGGGTGGAAGGAAAGAACGCTCCCGGGCGCCCGCTGGAACCACCACCCACCTGCCGAGCCGAGACCGTCCCTATCTTCCCGCCGCCCGCGGATGCCGGATCAGCGTGGACATGGTGCACTCCTTCGGCGGCGGCGGCTAGCAGCCACAGCCAGCATTCAGCTTGACCCAGCGTCTCCGGTTAGGTCATTTCCGAACGCGCCTGGGGAGCTCCAAGGACCCAGCGTTGGGCGAGCGGGGCGGAGCCAGAGCCTGAGGCGCCTCGCCAGCGCCGTCTGCCGGACCACGAGGTCGGTGCGCCCGGTCCCGCTCCCCAATGGGCTTAGACTTCGGCCTAACCGGAGGCAGTGGAGCTCTTAGTTGGCTCACCAGGCCCGGCTAAGACACATGGGCTCAACCGAATAGCAGTGAACTCTGGAGAAAGGGACTCGTATTCGTGGGGGTAGCGGCGACACGGCCAAACCCCTGGCCTGGTGGGAGAAATCTGCCCAGGATGTCCCCTACAGGATCCCAGGGCGCTTCTCAGAGCAGCCTCATGGCCTTTCTTCAGTGTCCCGGCTGCTACCACAGAGAGGCGGGCATGGGAGTCACTGAGGAGGGAGGGGAGTTACAATCAGTCACTGCTCTTCTGGGACTAAATCAGCCTGGAAGATAGGTGGATGCGGAGGACCACAGCTTCTGACATCATCTGACACTGCAGTTCTCGACCTTCTGGGTCAGGGACCATTTTCAGAATAGTGTTAAACTAACTGAAGGAAAAGCCATGATAGAGGTTAATGAAGATTAATATTCCCTCCCCCCCATTCAAGTTCACTATCCAAAGACCTCCATGGTGACCTAGATCAAAGGTACGGGGATCTAGTTCAGCCCCCTTCCTCCTTCAGGCTAATGGACTGATTGAATTAATGAGACTTAGGCACTTCAGCAAAGAGAAATCCCTGCCCCGAGCCCAACCCGTGGCAGACGGCAAAGTCTCTTATATACCCTGAGTCCCCAGTCTTAGGAGAGTTTTGAGCTTTGATGAAGCGCCAACTGCACTAAGACTTTTGGGACACTCCATGTATTGCACAGGGAATTTCACTATCCCCTGGGGTCGGATTTTAAGGCTTCCTCTTCTTCCAAAGCCAGTGTCGGCTCTGACATTAGAGTTGTTTGGCTCCAAGCCACAACAGCTCTGAGTCTGTTAACTGTAAAATGGGGTCACAGGATCCTAGACTGAGAGGGGGAAGGGACCTCTGGTGCCTTCTAATCCAAACCTCTTCATTTTAAAGATAAAGAAATGGAGGCCAGAGCAGTTCGGCCAGGTCCCACAGTATTAGATTCTGAATCCTTCCTCTCTCATTGTGAATATAGTCTCACCACCTACCTCCCAGGTTTGTTGTAGAGAAAAGGGTTCATGGTCAAAGTACTACATACACACATGAGTTGTAATTATACAGAAAAATGCCATTCCCTGCTCAAGCTGCTCCCTCTGGCCTTTATTATCTAGGCTGGAGGAGAAAGAAGATGGTTGTGCCTCTTGCCAGCAGCCCAGGCCAACAGGGAAAGTCTGATGGTAGATGGTAAAGTTTCTTTTTTAAGGTGGAGGAGTCATCAGAAAGGAGAGAGATAATAAGGAACTGGCAAAAAGCAAATAATTCAGGCCAAGCTGGTGAGAATAGAATTTTACTGGTTGAGCACAGATGTGTTGACTTTGGAAGTATATAAAATACATTCAGGGAGCTGCCTTCCCAGCAGCTCCAAAGAGCCAAAGCCTTGGTAGCCAGGCCAGGGCCCCTGATGTGAAGGCTTTCTATAGCAGCTTCTGCTCACTCACATAACAGCATCCAGGGGGGAGGAAAAGATTTTCAGGAAAGTAAAGTTTCCCATCCTCCAGGACTGCTGAGTGTATCATGAAACAGAAATGATAAACCAGTTATCAAAGACCACCCCATTAGCTGTGGTCCTCTAAGGGCTGAGAGGATTTAGATCAGTGCATATTCTGCAGCTGGGAAGAGTTGGCACCTGGGGGGAGAGGGGGAGCACCGGGCACAGCTAAGGCCCCCTTTCCAGGATCTGCTGATCAAGGTAACCCTTCTGGTTTCCTCTACTAAACCTCAGTATGAAGAAAAAACCAAAATTGTCCTTATTTGGGTAGGATTCTCCCCCTACTGAGCAAGCCTCTGGGGCTAGGGTCCTAGAACACCAGGTGAATATGACTGTGGTCAAGGGTAAAAGCAAGGAGTCCAGCAGTTATGGTCTGTCTCATCTGTCTCCACCTCCCACACACCCAACTTTGCAGTTTCCTCTGTGATTCTAAATAAATATCAATTGTGGGCTCCCCTATCTTCACCCCACAGGGCTGTGAACCCTGCCCTCAGCAGAACACCTCACGAGAACAGTCATCTCTGCTCAAGCTGCCACGGGCCCACAAAAGGTCATCACCACAACCTTGGATCAAATCTGAACACCAGAGTGGTAACAGCCTCTGCTCCCCCAAATCCAGAGCCCCAAATTTCCTTGCAAGTGTTATTGTAGAGAATGAGTATTTGATATATCCAATGAGAAGGGGGAAATGAAATCCTAGGGAGTTTGCAGCTTCTCCCCTGCTCTTCCACACCCATCTGCTGACATTGTCCAAATCCCTGCCATCTTTTACTCCCCCAGAAAACCTGTTCCCACAGCCCATAAGAGGAGGCTGTCAGGGAACAGTCTTGTCCATGCAGAGAAAACACTAAAATTGTATCTCTCCACGGAATCAAGGTCCCGGCATCTGGGGATATGAGGGTCACTCAATTTGGCACTAATTCTCCTTAAAGTAAAAAAGCAAAGCTAATTTGGAAGATGAAAGCTACAATGGAGGAGGATAAATGCTATTCAGAAAATGGAGCTTGGAGAAGGCCAGGACTGCCTTTTCCCCCTCAGACCTTCAGGCTAACTTTAGAATGGCTGAAGACATAGTAATTTCTTCCTTTTAGCAATATAGGGAGAATAATGAATTACAGAAATTGTGGAGGTGGCTTGGGAGATAAGGAAAAAAGCAGGTATGTGGGCAGAGATGATAGAAAACCAAGGATATAATTTCAATGCTAAAGTCTGATGACTAAAATAGGATGAGGACCACCTAGTGTGGGACATAGGTCCTAAAATTGCTCAAAGCGAGTCTAGGGGTGCAGATATAGTACCTTGCCTGTTCTTTTCAAGTGTCTAGTGGATGAAGATAAAACAAGGAAGTTGAGTCCTCTTCCTACCCCTTGGTCTAATGGAGGCCAAAGTACACATGCCAATCCCCAGGCTTTCCCTGGAGACCTTAAAAAATAAAACTAGTTCTCTTGTTGGCAATATATGGACTGAGTGGAGATGGGTACTTGTACCCTATCAGGTGTTCAGAGTTTATGGCTAGGAGGTAATGGATGAAGAGACACCCTGCAGTGCAATAGATAAGTTTTCTTTCTCTTTTGAGTCCCCTGAAGCCCAAGGCCTTCAGCCTACTTGCCCTGTCTTCTGGTTGTCTGAGGTCTTCTTACAGTTGAAGAGGTTACAGAACATTTCATACAAGAAGAAAATTAAGCCAGTTGACATAGCAGCCTTCAGCAAGCTGGGAGTGAGGCCTTTAAAGAAGCCCTGTGCACCCTCTTCTTGGAGAATCTTCCTGGCACAGTCCAGGAAGCTCTCATATTTTCGCACCTAGAGAAGAAAGACACATGAAAATCCTGTGAACATCTGAGGAGGCCAGGGACAGATGGAAAAGTGGCACCAAGTTTGGGACTCCTAGGATTCCCACCCTTGGGCAGCATGAGGTCTTCCACTTTCAAATGTTTTACTCAGATCTAACCAGAGTGCCTCGAAATCGTAAGATGCAATAAGCCATTCAATTCTGCCAAATTTTCCAATCAGTACCCTTTATTTCCCCCTTTTTTTGGGGAAAAAAAGATTATTGCTCTCTTTTGTTTTTTTTTTAATATTACCTTGGCTCCCCCAATATACTCCTACTCCCCCTATCCCCAGCTGTGCCCTGTGATTAAGAAAAAAGAAGGGAAAAATCATTCCTGCCAAAGTGAGACATTGACCAAGACTGATGGTATATGCAACAGAGACATGATTTATAACCAACAGAACATTTTAAAAGGTCTGGTGTGAAGAGTGCAGGAGTCAGGAGAGAGAAGACCAGGATAAAGCCTGCGGTGGAGATGGAGTCACAGATGTCAAGAGCCCCTCATTAGAACTCTCTCCACCACAGGGATTCAGACAAATCAAGCCTTTCTCTCTTTTAGTTTCAAATGCATCTGGAGAACTCTGGTCAAGGCCCTTGAGCACCAGTATGGGCATTTTGTAGTAACATCTCCATCTGCTACAGTAAGAAGGAGAAGCAGAAAGTCTGTCTTCCTTGACCAACTCATCCCTTCTCTTCATCCCCTCCATACTGGGGTCTGCTGCTTGTATTGCAGAGGAGCCCCTTTCTGAAAGGGTTAGAGCAAAGCTGGCAACAGTTGGGCCTACTATGGAAGAGACAGGCACACTCTGGTTTTTTGTTTTTATAAACAAATCCACATACTTTTAATGGCAGAAAATTCTACTCTCTCTGACATAGGCATTTATTTTGTGATAAAACTAAGAAGGCAGCATAATTGAAATGGCCAGGGCCTCCTCTGCTGGATAGCAATGCACAAGGAGAGGGATTTTTAAACCCAGGGAAGCACAAATTTTCAAACCATGCTGGCTGGCAACACATATCTCAAGTCTCTCTGGGAATTCCTTTTAATGACTATGGAGGGGAAAGACAGAAGGAAGAGTCAGCCAATAAGGTCCCCAATTTTTCTCAGGCCTAAGTCCTCCTTTTCATTTACGGTGCTATCACCCTAGTGCAGGCTCTATCAACCAATACCTCTAAGTGTGGCCTATTTTGGTCTCTTTGAATTCAGTTCCTTTCCCCTGATCCACCCTACATACCAGTGGCAGATCATTGTTCCCCAAGAACATTTCTGATTATAGTTTTTCTCCTTTCTGATCCGCACCCAAAATTTTGACTCAATCTACCTATCTGGACTTTCTCTATCTATTGCCTCACCACCCACAGCTCTAATCAAGGCTCCCCAATACACACTGGGCTCACCCACCCCTCCACATCTTAGCTGGGGTCACCCCTTTCATCTCAAAGGGCTCTACTCTATACTCTGTTTACTAAAACCCTACTCATCTTTCAAGTGCCAACCCGATTTTTCCTCTTTCAGGAAGCCTTTCCTGATTACTCCATATGGTAGTGCTATCTCCCTCTTCTGATCTTCTCCACCTGGCCCTCTAGGGACTGAATTGCATAAGACTTTTCCTTTAACTGAAGGGAAGCTTACACAACTAGGTATGTATGTATGTATGTATGTACATCTGCAACTGGGCCCTTACAAAAGCAAGGCAACCCTTTGACTTCTCCCTAATTGGTTTATTTTCTATCCTGCTCCCCATGCCTCAGACCTTCTCTCTTCCAGCCTCCCATGCCACTCCCTACCCCATCCTCTCAAAGAAGGCACTTCCTTCACTGCTGACTGAAGAAAAAAAGCCATTTACTTGAATTTCCTCATTTTGCTTTTGGTACATTTCAGAACCCTTTGACATCACCCCACATCCTCTCTGGTCTCTGATGAAGAGATGGTCTTCCTCCAAGGCAAGTCCAACCCTGCTATTTGGACCCTTATTTCTATCTCCTTCCATTTCATTCATTCATTCAGACAAGCCCAGGTCTCCTCTAGCCTTTAAAAACTCTTCACTGGACCCTACCACTCTCTCAGAGTACTGTCCTATATGACTCCTCCCTTTCCCAAACAAACTGCTTGAAAATGTTGTATCTACACTTGTTAATGATACTTCCTCTCCTCCCTACTCCTGAAGCTTTGCAATCTGATTTTGGATTTCATTGCCTGACTAAAGCAGCTCTCTCTCAAGATACCAGTGATCTCTTAATGCCAAATCCAATGGCCCTTTCTCAGGCTTTATACTTCTTCATCACCTGACACTCCTCTCTTCTCACAAGGGTTTCATGACCCTACTTTCTCGTCCAACTAATCTCGAGTCCTCCTTTTTAGGATCTTTTGCTGGATTGTCATCTATATTCCACTTCCCATGAGTATATCCCAAGGTATATCTGTTGGCATATACCAAGGTACCCGGGTCTAGCTGCTGTGGGTAGCTCTGTTACAGCCTCTCTGTCCCAATGATCTCATTAGCACTCACGGGCCTAAATATCATCTCTAAACAGAAGACTCTCAGATCCATCTCTCCAACCCTCCTCTTTCTCCTGAGTTCCAGTTCCTCTCACCAACTGCACAGTAGCATCTCAAGTTGGATGTCTGTGGTAATAAAATTAAATCTACCCAGCCAATTCTCAAATCTAATCATCAAAGGTGTAAACACCAGCACTTAATTGTCAAGTGGGGAGGTCTGTGACCCACATGTGAAAGAGTGGGTGATGAATCAGAATTGACTGACTGCCCTTGAGGCAGTCCTAAGCAAATCATCTGTTGTGATT
The DNA here is from genome assembly GCF_016433145.1 of Gracilinanus agilis. NCBI lineage: Eukaryota > Metazoa > Chordata > Mammalia > Didelphimorphia > Didelphidae > Gracilinanus > Gracilinanus agilis. Next base: position 209,242,289 of record NC_058133.1, on the reverse strand, counting down.
GGACATGTAAACTAGGAGGAAGGCACAAAAAGTGATGAAAAAGAAGCGCTTTTAAAAGGGAGTGACAACTTCCTGTTGCTCTCTTCTGGTTTGTGTCTTGGACCTGAAGGAGCTCTTCTTGTTCATGTCTTGGACTTGGAGGAGCGCTGGCTAAGACCTTGGACTAGGTGAGACTGCTCTTAATCTCTCCCTTGGAATTACACGTGGTGAGTGTAATGACTAAATCTTCCTGGATTTCTCTGAAGGAACTCTCCTTTCAAGAGAGAACTGGAGACTGAAGCTTTTGCTTCATTTATCCTCAGCCCTCGGGCCTCAGGAACTCTCAGTTCAGCTCTCTCTGATTGAGGATTAGTTAAACCTGCCTGGGTTGAACCAGGGGTCAGAGCAAATTACTCAGTCTATTAGATTACTTATCCTATCCTATCCTCTCTCTGATTTTCTTACTTTCTCTCCCTCCTCTCATTTGTAAATAAACTACCATAAAAGTCATTTTGATTTGAGGATTTTTTTTTATTGGGGATTGAAATTTATTCAATTCCCTGGCAACCATCCCTTTTAATATACCCAATAAAAAAAAACCCTTTTTTCCTCTTTACATGTCACAGAGGCTTCTCAAACTCAACATGTCCAAAACAGAACCACTTTTTTTGCTGAGGACACCATCATCTTTCCACGCACTCCATTCACCTTGATTGTTGTTCAGTGGTATCTGAATCCTCATGACCCCATAGACCAGATCACACCCAGTATTATCTAGGGATTTTCTTCACAAAGATATTGGGCTGGTTTGTGAGTCCCTTCTCCAGTGGATTGAGGCAGGCAATGGTTAAATGACTTGCCCAGATTTGAATTTAGGTTTTCCTGACTCTAGGCCCAAAATTCTAGTCAATGAGTCATGTAGCTGTCTCCTCATAATCTCAGAGCCATCCTCAACTCTTTCCACATATTCAATCAGTTGCAAAATCTTGTTTCTCCCTCCTTCACATCATTCATGGTAGTTCTCTTCATTCTTTGCATACAACCACCAACATCTTAGCCCAAGCTCACTTCTTGAATGACTATTAGAAGAAAATGGTCTTCCTGCCTCCCCCTAATTCATCCTCCACATACCTGTCACAGTGACATTCCTATGAAACAGGTCTGATGTCACTCTCTTGTTCAATAGACTCCTTCCTGAATACTTCAGACAAGCTATGCTATTCACATCATATTCCATCTGCCAAACCATGGTTTTTCACAAGCAATGCTCCTTGCTTGGTATGTACTCCTTCTTCACCTACACATCCCCCTACCTCTGGTTCTCTTCAAAGATGAGCTTGATCAAAACCGCCCACATGAAGTTCTTCCTATGTCAGATGGCAAGGTTTCCTCCTGAAAACTACTTTGTACTTATTCTGCAAAGATTTTCAGATAGTTCTTGCTTTGGGTAAATGGACTTTTCCACAGACCTCTATGTAGGGAGATTTCTACATAATGCAAATATCCCAGTGGATATAGGGAAGGGAGAGAAGGAGGAAGAAAGGGCACATGGGTGCCTGGCTGGAATTGGGAGGAAAAACCTACTTGGGGCAGACACTCAATGGCCAGACATGGACAGAGACCCATGTAACACATTTTTTCAGATTTCTTCACATAAAGTCAAATTTGTATAATGCAAATTTAAGTAAAGCAAGAACTGTCTGTGCACATTTCTTGCCCTAAGGAATGAAATCAGGGATGTCTTCATTTTGGTTTTTACCCCCTTTGCCTATCAGAGCACCTGGCACACAGAAGCACATACTTCATAAATAAAAAAGACTATATCATCAGCCCTTTGGAGATGGGCCAATGTTTACTTTTGATTACACCTTTGTATCTCCTATAGGAACTAGAATAGGAGCTTGCACATAGTAGGTGATCAAGAAATGTTTCTTGAAAGAAGAAAATGAAAACAAATACATTAGGGAACAAAGTACAGGCTTTAACAAAATAATTCCTTTAAACTCATTGTAGGGCATGCAATATATTTAAACCCCCTTTTAAGGCAAACACTTAGATTAGGACTTCATTTTTTTTTTTTAACCCTTGTACTTCGGTGTATTGTCTCATAGGTGGAAGATTGGTAAGGGTGGGCAATGGGGGTCAAGTGACTTGCCCAGGGTCACACAGCTGGGAAGTGGCTGAGGCCGGGTTTGAACCTAGGACCTCCTGTCTCTAGGCCTGACTCTCACTCCACTGAGCTACCCAGCTGCCCTAGGACTTCATTTTAAGTGACCAATACATTCCAAATCCCTTTGTCTATGTTGAGAATCATAATAGCAAATTCAATTATTTAATAAGTATTTCCTATACAAACATACATAGGCACTTAATAACTTTTATTAGGTTTATCAGAGCTACCAGCATCACGACTCTTGTATTTTGGGGCCATAATTAATAGCTAAAGAATGTTAATGAAACAAAGAGAAGGCCTGTAATGACAGACATATCTTGTTACAAGCCAGAACTCAAGACAAAGACAGATTCATGAGGTAATGTTTGATGCAAAACAATGTAATGACTTAACACTAATGCTTCTCAGAATGAGAATGAGAGTGAGTGACTGGGTGAACTCCTGAGAGGCTTTACATTGCTTGGGAAAATGGTGAGGATTTAGTACATAATTTAAAATTTCAATTTACATTTTTTTTGCATTTCTATTGCCAATCATGTCTGCCTGAATTTGTGTGTGCTGAGTTTAAGACAATGTCCTGCTGTATTTAATTCTTATTTCAACACTTCAACAATCTATAATTTGTTTCATGAGAGTGAGTACTCCCTCCATCAACACTGAACACAATTCCTGAAATTCTTGAAAAATTACTCTGAAGCTAACACTGACAAATGCCTTCCCAGATAATTGAGGCTGGTCCTCAGACAACAGACCACTTTTCACTGGGCCCATTTCTCCAAACTTTTCTCCAGTCTACCAAGAGCTTTCCACTCTTTGGGAAACCTGAGTCAGTTCTAGGCCACATCGGGCAATAGAATCCTTTCTTTTTTCTCAGTAAAACCAAAAAAAAAAAAAAAAAAAAAAGAGGATTAAGCATTAACTATATACAAGGCAATGTTCTAAGCAACCTGCATAAAGATGGATATGTCAAAGGCGATGCTCTCAAAAAGCTTCCAGTCTAATAAGAGATAACGACTAAACACAATAATTACAGAAAAAGATAGTGATAGACTGGCAGGTTCCCAAGGACAGACCATGAGTCCTTCTTCCTTCCTCTATGTCCATGCACCCTACTGTCTACAATTTGAACTGCTGAGGGTCCTCCAATCATCCTCACAAACAAGAGCTTTGGGTCTAGGAAGTGCTTAGTACATGAGGGGGGGGCCATGAGCAGGGAGCTGCCATTACTTAAGTCAGGTATGCTCCTCATATCTCACTAAGTCATCGAGGTCAGAGCAGAAATTCTCTAGCCAATCATTCACCAGGTTCTATGGGTTTGACTTGAGACCATTCAATCCTTTTATACATCCCCTGCTTTCCATTCCCACTGCCAACACCCTCATTCAGGCACTTGTCACTTCTAGTCAGTTACTATTGTACAATTATCCTTGCCTTTGGGCTCACCTCTAAATCTGTCCCATACATATCACTGCCAGATTAATATTCCTTAGTAATTAAAATCTGAGGATATTACTTCCTGTACTCAAAACATTCCCAAGATCCCCTTTGAGAGAGCTTCTCACCTGTCCGAAGGTTGCCCGGGCCTCTTCAAACCCACCCACTTGTAACCTCTTCTTAAAGAGGTCCAAAGGATATGTAAGAGTCTTGCTGATGACCCCAGCTCCACTGCCACACAGCAGGTTTTTGATGTTTGCTGCAATAAAAGTGAAAGGTAGCAAGAGAAAGAAAAGAAAAAATGTAATCTAAGGTTTTCATCCTAGTAGGCACCCCAGAACAGCCTACTTCACCTGATTCAGAAGAACAAATCCTAAAAATTTCCTTCAGTCATAAGAAAGGATTTGTTTAATAAGAGAAATGCGAACAGCAGCCAATTTCTACAAGGATAGTAATTAACTGCAGATTAGCACTAGCTGATGTCTGGATGGGAGCAATTCCTCCCCTCAAAAAATTCTACTAAAAACTGCTTGTTGACTATGGGAGGGAGTGAGGGTGAGAGAAGGGGAGGGAAAGAACATGAATCATGTAACCATGGAAAGATATTCTAAATCAGTTAATTAAATAAATTTTTTCAAATAAAAAAATTCTACCAAAGGTCAAACGAGGTTACTCTAATCACAAAGAGGTTCAAGTACGGGCCCAAAAGAAGGCAGAAGATGGGCAAATTAGGCCATGGAACCAGTCTCCTGAAGGCCCTAGAATGGCAAACAGAAGAGGTGGCCAGCAAGGCTTCAGGAGGAAGTGAGAAAAATCTACTGAGCAGTAAAGGTGAGTCTACATGTTGTAGGCCTCTGATACTGTGTCGTGGCCAAGGCAGAAACACGATGGGCCATGCACTCACCAAAGAGACAGCCCCCCACTCACCATTTTTCTTTCTGTCCCCTGGCATAGCCCATTCATAGGCCTGCTTCAGCATCTTGTAAAAGGAGAACTGGAAGCCCGCGTAGGGAAAAATGGCAATAATAGTTGGTGGCAAGCCTTTGTAGAAAGCCAACAGGCCTTCAGTCTTGTACATCATCTTCATACCATGACGGAGGTTTCTGTAGATCTGCAAGTGAGCACAGGTTGCTCTGGTGAACTCACAGGGTCAAAGGATCTTAGGTTTAGAGCTGGATGGGATTTTAGAAGCTATCAAGCCCAACCACCAATTTCACCAATAGGAAACTGAAGCAGAGAAGTGACTTGCTGACTCAGATCACAGTGTCCTGAGGCAGGATTTAAACCCAAGTCTTCCTGACCTCGTATCCAATGCCCACTATACTGCACTGCCTCTATGGGCTTTATTCCTCCTAACCACAAGTAATAACAGAACTAACAAATACATCACTTCTGCTGTCAAAGTCAATTAAACTTGCCAAAAAAAAAAAACCACCCAAGGGAAACCCAAAGGATGCAGACTAACAGTGGATGACAAATGGGGATCGGTAGGGTTTTCCATTGTTTGCCCTCTTTCTTCAACTTCTATTTAAACACAATCGGTAAAATTGAGTCACAAATTGTCACAGAAACCTAATGCTAGAACAATTTCAAAACTTCATGTAGGTTGCCCTATTCCTCAGACAAGTAGTTCTCCATCTACTAGCCTTGTGAGGTCTTTACTCCTAGCCAGTGCATAATAGGCTAGTACCACCTACTAAAAGGCATAAGTAGAAATGCAAACATGGCCCAGTTTCCTGCCTATCTCAAACAGCTCCCATTCTGGGAGAGCATTAGAGCTCGAGCAGCTCAAAGCAGTTCCTGTGTGCACCTTGCGATTTGCTTCAGTAATCCTGAGATTTGGGGGTGGGGGGAGTGATTTATCTTCCTATGTCCCTTTGCCATTTTGGCCTGCCCAGTCTCTACGATACACCCAACATGGGATTCGTCCACACTATACCCAGTGCAGGTATGGGGAACTCCAGAGGTAGGACCAAAGGAATCAAGACAGATGATGATACTGGGGAGGGTAAGGAACCTTAAGGAGTCTGGAGGTGAATTTTTAGCTTTTCAGACTCCATTGTTAACTGTTTTAGTTTGTTCTCCTCCAAATAGTGAAGAAGTCTCTGTAACGCAGCTATTGGAATTGAAGAAAAGGACTCAAATTCAGTGCTTGTATCCTGTCACATATATTGTATTTGCTGATTGTTTGCTTTAAGATTTAATTTTGGTTTTTTTAAGTTCACATATTAATCTAATCCAGTGGTTCCCAAACTTTTTTGGCCTACTGCCCCCTTTCCAGAAAAAATATTACTTAGCCCCCTGGAAATTAATTTTTTTTAAATTTTAATAGCAATTAATAGGAAAGATAAATGCACCTGTGGCCATCACTGCCCCCCGGATCACGGCAGCACCCACTGGGGGCGGTAGCGCCCACTTTGGGAATCACTGATCTAATCTAATACATTCTGTTATACTATATCATTTTCAGCTACTACATTTTGGCCATTTAGCTACATATTCTGTTACGTTGTCTTTATTTGTACCTCCCCTATGCCTGGACTGGAGAAAATACCATTGTAAAAGCCCATAGTCTATTTACGCAAACCCTTTTCCATGGCAAAACCGTAGGTCCTTATGGATGCTGAGTTTATCACTAGATCCATCAAGGTAACATGTGGCCTTTTGTTCCTTTTTGCCTTTGTCAAATGTCACATAGAGATGATGGATGGACTCCATCAAACTGATTACAACCTGTATACAACCTTTGGAGAATTTAATGACCTAAAAATTTATATTGATTTTAAGGGGTCTTCATAAATGATTTTTCAGGATATGTAGGAACACCACTACCTGTGATTGATCATTTGCCCACTTTTGAGTTGTTTGTAACAAAAGGTAAGGGTCCATTTAGTAGATGAAGTGCAGTGCAATAGCACTATTGTATTCCCCACCTCCACATTTATTAAAAATGTAATGGATGAGACATCAGAAGCGATTTTCACCATTGTAGTCCTTGCCTCCACATTTCAATGGATGGACATATAAACACATGCCTTTTACAGCTGTTACAGTTTCATACCAGAGGATTTTCCCAGGGGGGCTTTATAACCACTAGCCTCATTTTTTATATTCATAACTCTTCAGCTTACTCTACCCTTCCACCAGAATGATCTAGATTCTTAGTGACATTTTAGACCCAAAAAGTTTTCATCAGCAGTACAGAAGTTTTATTCTGGGCTCCTCTGCCACATTTTGGAATGATGGCAGTAATAGACTTTGTTAAAAATATCTTAGCCAAGGGGGGCAGCTGGATAGCTCAGTGGATTGAGAGCCAGGCCTAGAGACGGGAGGTCCTAGTTTCAAATCCGGCCTCAGCCACTTCCCAGCCGTGTGACCCTGGGCAAGTCACTTGACCCCCATTGTCTACCCTTACTACTCTTCCACCTATGACTCAATGCATAGAAGTTAAGGGTTTAAAATAAAAAAATAAAAATAAAAAATATCTTAGCCAAGGTTGAAAGACTGGCTAGATCTGGAGAACTTGTGACAAGTATCCATGACCTTCAAAGTTTGTTTTTTTTTTAAATGTCACACAGCAACTAATGTGAATCCTATATGATAGCGGGTTTGTTTGCTATTGTCATTAAACGGGCTCTTATGATTTGGGGATTTTGGTACTTCTTTGAATGTGCATTATCTGTTATATTACTGTTTTATAAAGTTGTTACTTAGTGAAAATCATTTGCACTCACACTGTGAATCGTGGCCAAATTAAAAAGGAAATGGATCTCATTTTTGAGTGAGAAACCTTTGTATTGTGCCTCTCCTTGGGCGAACACAGTGTGTCACTGATTGTGAACTATATACTTTTGATTAAAAAAAAATATTATTGTTTTTTCCTTGTATGTGCAATAGAGTATTTGAATTTTCTCTTTTCTCTCATTTTTTGTACTTGAAGCACATGTTACCAGTGTTAATGGTTTTTTGATTGGTGCAGAATGGTTCTGCACTAATATAAATTTATAATATCCATTAGCCCTAATATTAACGTATACCCAAAAGCTTTAGATTATGGAAACTTGCCATTGATTGTTAATATTATGAGACTTTGATTAATGATTGTGTCTGATTCTAGGAGAAGGGATCACAAAAGAGCCATTATATAGTGCCAAGAAGCACAAGGTCAAGGAGACCAACCAATCCTGGTGGGACTGATGAGAATCTACACCAAGACAGAGGACTTGTTTTGGGGTTTAAGGAAGCAGTTGTTTGATGATGTCAGATGCAGGATTTCCCCATGCCAGGTTCAGACAAAGTACCTCCGCTTAGCTATAATTCTGGCTCCCCTATCCCTGAGAGTGAAGGTAAAATCAGACCAGGGAATGATATTTCCCTTTTACTGCAAAAAACTAGTTCCTTTTCTGTCCTTCATAATGTGACAGTTTTCTGTAGTCCTGGCTGCTGACTGGGTAAGTGCATATTGCTGCAATGGCCCTACAGGCTTGTGAGACATAAATCACTTTATTAGGCCCTGATTCTAGTACCTGTTATGGGCTTATTCTTACTTACTCAGAATTTTCATATACTATTTAATTTTTTTCCTTTTTTTTAATGTTTTGAGTTCTTTTTAACAATCAATTTACATACCTCATAACTCAACCAAGTATCTCAGGGTGATCTGTGTGTTTGTCAACACCCTCTTTAGGGGGCACTGTATAACTGTCATAAATTCTAGATTTATAGAAATGTTCTTGTTTGAGAGTAATTTTATTTTTTTAATTTAATTTTTTTTTAAAAAACCCTTACCTTCCATCTTGGATACAATATTGTATATTGGCTCCAAAGCAGAAGAGTGGTAAGGGCTAGGCAATGGGGGTTAAGTGACTTGCCCAGGGTCACACAGCTAGGAAGTGTCAGAGCAGATTTGAACCTAGGACCTCCCTTTTCTAGGCCTGGCTCTCAATCCACTGAGCTACACAGCTTCCTCCCTTGAGAGTAATTTTAGGATAAGAAACTTGTTGCCTCCCTGAATCAAGAAAGTGAACTGTTTGGAGAAGGTGCCATGGAGATGCCTGCAAAAACCTCACACTGCACCAAAAGATCTAGAATGAACTCTGGGATGTAGTGAAATTGAACTGTGGGGGATTAAACACATTTATTTTGAATGTAAATCCTTATACCAAAGGAGACTAACCCCAATTTGGCCTAGCAATCATTAATTTTGTTTTCGTTCTGTTTTCTTTCCCTTTTATCCCCAAATTATTGTAATTTCCCTTTAGATAGTGCAATATTGTATGTACTTCTAGTTAAAGATCCTTAGACATATGTGTTGGTTATGTGTATAGATTCCATTGGGAAACTAGGCATGTAAATATTGGAGATTTCTACATGCTTGTTTCCCATGGGAATCATAGGGGGGATTGTGTAATTAGAAACTGATCACCTGGACTTCATTTCCAAGCATCCCACTTTCCTTTTCACATTACGTGCTGATGTAGGAAGGATATAAGTTTTGTGTAGCCCCACTTCTTGCTCTCTCTTCCTGTGATCCCGTTTGGTGGAGGTGGTGTGAGGTGAGTAGCAGTAGAATTTACTCACGTGGCCTTATATTTTGTTAGATAATTACCTTTTTATTCCTTTACTTCAAGTGATTATTAATAAACTTTATAAAATAGAATACTTGGAGTATTGGACATTAATTTAAATCCTATAGTACCAAGGCAGAAAAGTAATAAGGGCTGGGCAATAGGGATTAAGTGACTTGCCTAAGGTCATACAGCTAGGATATATACAAGGCCAGATATGAGCCCAGAGCTTCCCTTCTTCAGACCTGGCTCTCTATCCACTGAGTCACCTAGCTGCCCCCTTTCATAATCATTTCAAAAAATACTTCACCACTGACCACAGAAGCCCTCTCCATAACAAAGAAAAAATAGTTAAATAAAACCAATCAAAGTATTGGCAAACTCCAAGTATGTACACATTGCATAGGCTCCTGCAGAGGTACTATAAAGGAAGGTAGGTTTTCTCTTCTCTTGGCCATTTACATTGCTTTTTGTTACCATTAAGCTTATAATTACACCCAAAAAAATCTTCCATGTAATGCCTCTTCCAGATTCTGAATTCCCTTTTCACTTGGCAAGTTCTTCATTAATGTAATCCAACACATTCTAGCTTCAAATGTAAAGCTACTTTCCGCCCCAGTTCTGTCCTCTGTGTAGATGGAGAAGCTCCCAAACAACCCTTTGAACTCTCTAGATCTGTGACCTCGTACTGATCTCTCTTCTCTGAGCTGACTGCATCTACAATCAGTATCATACAACTTAGCCTCCCTGGATGGTCTCTAAGCTCCATGAGGGCAAGGCTTATAATTCCTTCATGTTGGAATCCACCAAAGTATCAGCCCTCATGTTTTTCACATAGGAGGTATCTGTTAACGAAATGAATTCTCACTGATAAAATTGATGAATTAAGGACTAATCAACTCAAATGACCAGATTCACTAGAGTGCCTTTAAAATAGTGCACTTCTAGGGAACTGAACCAGAACAATTTACACAACAACAAGGTAAAAACAAATACCACTGAAAGACTTAAGAAGTCCCATCAATGCAATGATCAACAATGATTCCAGAGAATCAATGATAAGGAATGCTACCCTACATACTGAGGGAGAGGCGATGGGATCAGGATATAGAATGAGACATATTGTTTGGACATGACCAATGTGGTAATCACTTTTTGCTTGACTATACATATTGGCTACAAGGATTTGGTTTTTTTCCCCCCATAGTGGGGACTGGTAAAAGGTTCAGGAGGGAGAAAAAATAGATATTTGCTTATAATTTAATTTTAAAAAAAGCTCATTTCTGTCACATTTAAAATATGGTTTTGTTTAAACAAAGTCGGTCTTCACATCCCTTTTTGGAAATACATCAATTAATAAAGCATGCCAAATGCCAAGTATATATAAAAATATATTTTTTTAATCCTTACCTTCTGTCTTAATATCAATTCTAAGACAGAAGGACAAGAGCAAGGCAATGGGGGTTAAGTGATTTGCCTAGGGTCACACAGCTAGTATTTGAGGCCAGATTTGATCTTAGGTCCCCTAGATTCTAGTCCTGGTGTTCTATCCACTGTGCTACCTAGCCCCCAATCCAGAATATTTTTATAGCACTTTGCATGACTCCTGAGTCATCTATAGATATTTATTGGTGGATTGAAGGTAGTTGCCAAGGTTCTTTCAAGTCTTTTTGCTAAGCAACTGAATCCCACTTAATCTGCCATTTCCTAGTCCCTCAAAGATGCTATGGCTCTCTAACCTCTGACCACTCACCTTGGGCTCACCCTGAGCAGCAAAGCGAGTCCGGAGAACGTCAACAGGCTGCAATGAGAGAGTGGCGGCACAGGCAGACAGGCCGCCACACACAAAATGCACTGAGAAGTCACTTATGCCATACGGTTTAGTTCTGTGGACCAGTTCAGTCAGACGTTCAAAGGTCACAAACTATAAAAGATAGAGACACGTCTGAGGGCTGTGGCCAAGCCTCACTAGTGTAAATGCTATTATGGACACAAAGGGGACACTGTACTCGCAATGGGTATCACCTTAGGCAAGTCTTTAGGGAAAATTAATGCCACTTTAGCTTTTACTTTCCAAATGGTGCTGTGTAGCAGAACCTTGAAGGATGAACTAGGACCAACCACATTCGGTGAATACTGAACTGAGAATTCAGTGTGGCAGAGGAGAAAGGGATCTGGACTAGGAATTAGGACACCTGAGGCTCTCATCCTGACACTAGCACTAATTTGCTTGGATAAATCACCTAACCTGTGTCTCAACTGTTCTCTTTGAAAAAAAGGATACCTGCTGCCTTACCTGCTTCTCTAGGAGACTCCAACAAGATGTTTGTGAAAGTACCTTGAAAAGGACTATACAAACAGAAAGTTATTACTAAATATATTTATGGACTATCTACAAGAGAAGTGGCACCAAGTCCATTCTATGCTGGGTAATCTAGGGCATGCTATTATTACAACTTAATTATATACATCTGACAAGGATGATATGTGCACAGTGGAAGGGAAGATGCCTTTTTAAAAAACCCTTATTTTCTAATTTAAGTAGCAACTTTAAGACAGAAGGGCAAGAGCTAGGCAAATGGGGGTAAGCGGCCTGCCTAGGGTCACAAAGCCAGGAAGTGTCTGAGGCCAGATTTGAAACAAGGTTCTCCTGATTTCACACCTGACACTCTATCCACTGTACCACCTAGTTGTTCCTGGAAAATGCTGTTTTTTCAACTCTCATTCTGAATATATTTTCTATTTCCACAGAGTATTTGACATAAGACAAACAGAAAGCACTCTGATAAAATCATTGCTGCCCTTTTTAAGAACCTAAGGGTAGTTGCCTTATTTGTTTCATAGTCTCTATCCTTCTCTATTAAGCAACTGAAACCTCAGGTCCCTGGCCTGTTCCCTGTCACCTACCTGGACAGCTCCATAACCCATGGAGAGAATTTGGGCTGGAATATGCCCCTTCCAGAATGCTGTCAAGCCTTCCTCCTTCAGGATCTGCCTCGCTGCATGTAATATCCCATGGTATTTTGCATGTGGATCTCTGGATGATAGGTGCTCAACCTGAAGCTAAAAACCGAAGGATAGAGAGAAGGGGGAGATAAGAGGGCATGATGGGGAAAAGACTTTTCAGTAAAGAAGCAGAGAACTTTCTTAATTTTGAAGAGATAGTTCCAGTTCCAAGTATCATACACAACTTTTGTAGAGGAAACTGAACTTATGTTCCCACTCATGACACAGAAAGAAAGGGACCTACCTGGAAACGAATTTTGATGACATCCAAGGGGCTGATCAAGGCCCGGGTAACAAACCCAGATGCAGACCCAGCCACTGCCACTTCCACCTTGGAATTGTTCCTATTTTCTGAGTTGGGGTCATAACCGACCATCCCTGCCTCTGTCACATGCAATGTCCATTCGTATTAAGCTAAAAGCAAGAGACAGGTAGGAAAAATAGAAGTAGCTTGTTTAGAATCTTTCACTAAACAGTTTTCTGGAGGCATCTGGGTGTGTCTGGCAGGAGTCCAAAGGCAAAAACAAAATAAAAACTTAGGCTGCATTTAGAATGTGAAGCTATTACACAAGAACCATATTTTCTTAGGAGTGTCAGCACTCAGGGAACCTTCTAGAACAGTGGGTCATGGGACATTAACATGCTCAGAACTGGGGTTTTTCAGAAACAAGCTCTGGATTGAAAAGCAGCATCCATAACCTTGTGTATAGAAGTCAGGTGTATTGGAATGGTAATGGAGTCAGGAAGACCTGAATTCAGTTCCTACCACTCACTACACACATTACCTGAATGGCTATAAGCAAATCAATAATCTCTCAGTGTCTCAGGCAACTTTCTAAAATTAGAAGTTACAAATGAGATTCATCCCCCTCCCAAATGTTCTCATCAATCAACAGGCATTTATCATTTACTATATGTCAAGAACTGTGCTGGGCACTGGGGATTAATTTGAGGGAAACACAAGTGAGCTCCTATAATGCTTAATTCCATACTTCTGGGAAAGTGTGCTAAGTGCTTTATAAATACTATCTCACCTGATCCTCAGAACAATTCTTCAAGGTAGAAGCTGTTATTAACCCTATTTTGCAGTTGAGAAAACTGAGGCAATCAAAAGTTAAGTGACTTACCCAAGGTCACACAGCTAATAAGTATATGGGTCAGATTTAAACTCGGGTCTTCTTGACTCCAAGAATAGCACTCTATCTCTTACGTCTAGCAGCCTTGTTCTTGTCTACTTCCCACTGAAATAAAATTATTCTCCCTCAATTGTTTGCTCCTCTTTATACAAAGTCTAGCTTGGACAAATGATTATTAAGTTTTATATTCTCATCTTAGAACTTTACATACTAGAAGGTAATATTTATGTAATGCTTTAAAGGTTTGGAAAGTGGTTTAAATTTTACAACTCAAGACACAATAGGTATTCTTATTTTCTCCTTTTTATAGAGGAGTCAGGTTAAGTGAATTTGCCTGTAATTATACATGGTATCTTCAAAGTTTTCACTTAAAACTGCACTAAGACTTTTGGGATACCCTGTATAGCCAGAAAGCTAGGATTCTAATCTGTTTTCCCGACTCCAAACTCAAGAGTTCTTTCTATCCAATCAATGAACATTATACTTCTTCCCCACCCCAACCCCTCTAACTTCTGATGCTTTTCTTTCTTTTTTTCCCTTTTCTTCTTTCTCCCTTTCTTTCTCTTTCTTTTTGAAACTTTTTTCCTTTTGTCCAACAACCTCAAAACAATTTTACCTACCACTTCTACTGAAAAAGCCGCATTTTACAGCAATCTTGAAACTGTGGTATTCTGTTTGTGAAGCCTCTCCTAGTGAAGACCTCTATCATAGTTTCAGTTGTGATCCAATGCTAGGCCGAGGTCTCTTTCCTAATGTCCACATATTCCTGAAGTTCCCTGTTAAGATCCCTGGGAAGGTAAAGAATGTGAATGGTAGAGGGGAGAACCAAGGAGAGAACCTCCCAAAGACACACAGGCAAGAGAAAACCACTGGCCACTGTCCATAGAGGCTGCTCAGACCAACCCTCTCATTCAAAAGAGAAGGAAAGTAAAGGAGGGAGTAACCAATCTAAAGGGCAAAACCTGTACCTGGGGAGCTAGGAGCTGACAACAGGCTCTTGCCTCTCCACCAGAGCAGAGGGAAAAGGCTACTCTGGGTGTGAACATGTTTTGTGGGAGTGTGGGTCCTTCCTAGGCTCTGTGTGCAAACACTTGGGTGAGAACCTATTGCTGGGTGGGTGTGAGTACATATATGTCTATGTGTATGTGCATGGATACCCTTGTGCAGTGATGGTGAACCTTTTAGAGATGGAGTGCCAGGCCACTCCCTATCCTCCACCACCAGCGCTGTGCCCATTCTCCCCTTTTTCCCCTCCATCCCACAAAAAAAGCCCTGCCAGCCCCTCCCCTCCCCTCACACAGGGGAGGGAGAAAAATATTCCCATTGGGCTGCTGGGCAGGTGAGTGAGGAATGTTCTCAGGGAGTATAGAGAGGGGGAGGGGAATAGCCTGAATGCTCTGCTCCCCTATAGCTCTGCCATCTGTGAGCTGCCCACCTTACCGGATGTGTGCTCCCATTGGGCTCTGGGCAGAAAGGGGTGGGTAATTGTTGTCACCCACAGTGGAGAGGGGGAGGGAAGCCGCTACCTCCCCCCCCAATCTCTGCCTTTCTAGTAACAAACTGGGGGGAGGGGAGCCGGCAGCAGCTGGGTGCCTACAGAGAGCTCTCTGTATGCCATCTTTGGCACCCATGCCATAGGTTCGACATCATTGCCCTTGTGTGTATCTGAGAGGGGATATCTGTGTGTGTCTGAGCATAGATGCACCTGTTTGTGTCTGAGCGCTGACACTTGTGTGTGAGTCAGGGCGTGGCCTTTTTTATTCCTGTCTGTTCCTTTCCCAGTGTGTATCTGTGTGTGGATCAGTCTGTGGCACAGTGCACACAGCGCTGGGCCTGGAGCTGGGAAGAGCTGGGTTTAAATCCTGCTCCCTGGGAAAGTCACTTCACTCTCTAAGTCTCAGTTTCCTCATCTGTGAGGTGGTGGCAATAACAGTGCCCTCCTCCAAGGGCGGTCGTGAGGACCAACGGGGGATCACGTTTGCAAAGACACCCCGAGCGTTTCTCGAGCCAAGCCACACCCCTATGTGGTCCTGCATATGCAGGGCCCGGCAGGTGAGGACACGCGCACACAGGTCACCCGCTAGTCAGGGCTTCTCTCAGGCCCGCGTTCCCAAAGGTGCCAGAGGCGGTGGGAGGGAGGTAGAGGGAGAGGCCACTCACCCAGCTCCGGCTCCAGGCTCAGTCCCTCTCCGCACTCCAGTCTTTCCTTTACCTGACGTTGACCGGCAAGAGCCTGTTGAGGTCCACCGAGAATAACGGGTCTCCAGGCCAATCAGAGCAGACCCTAGCCGCCGCGCTCTTGGTTCGCACCGCCCCTTCGGCAAATGGCCGAATTCTACGGAAGGGCCTCGGGTTCCGCCTCCCTGGGTAGGTCCTTCAGGATCTCTCCTTTTGACCCTCCCCACCCCCCCTCACGACGCAAAGCTTTCTGGGAGATGTAGTCTCTCCTTGAACTTGGGTTTCCGGACTCCTGAGGGAGAGAGTCTCATTGCGTCCTACATGGTAGGTGTCTCTAGCATTGCTAGGGGCGGGGCGGGACCACAGCTGGGCTCAAGGTGAAAGGTTAAAGGACAGATGTCCACAGGCATTTTGACCTGAAAGAAATCAAATTTAGAAGAAAAAGAATTTTTACCACAGGTTGGAAATGTGTGTTCAGCTTATTATGGCTTATTTGAATATAATTGTTTGCAAGTGATCTCCTCTATTAGATTGCAAGCTCTCTGAAGGCAGAGCCATTTTTTTTTAAATGTTTCTTTGTATTGCCTATGCTCAGCACTGCGCCTTGCATGTATGTTTAATAAATGACTTGCAGACTCCCAGATCTACCGATGCAACACGAGCCTCTCCCATCACCAGCTGCCCATTGGACATTTCAGTAGATAGTTCAAACTTAAGTTGGCCAAAAACACAGCTCATTTTATTTCCTTCCAAATCCACTTTTCTTTTGAACTTTGCTGTTACAGTCCAAGACACCATCATTTTTTCACTCCCTCAGGTTCACAACCACTCTCTGAGACACTTCTTTCTCAATCATTCCACATATCTAATCCATTGCCAAGGCCTGTCATTTTTTATTTCTACAATATCTCTTCAATAAATCTTTTCTCATTAAGGTTGCCACTTCCCTAGTTCAGGTCCTCATCACCTCTCACTTGGACCACTGCAATAGGGGAAAGGGATGAAGGGAACAACTATTTGTAAAGTTTGCCTAATATATATCACAAACCATAAGTAAGGCAACTGGATCCTGACACCATTGTTTCAAGGATTGTCCAGATTGACATTTCTCTAACAGTTCCCAGAGAATTAAAACAAGACAAACACTGAATTAACTATAAATTGGGTTTGCCTTTTTCCCAAGAACTGAGTTTAAAGAAGACAATAAACTCTTTTAAAGTATCTATCCAGTCACCTTAGGCAAGATTAGCTAAAGAAAATCAAAAACCTTAAGAACATCTCAGTTACCCAAATTATCTGGACTCTGACTTGGGCCCTTGCCCAAGCTTTAGTAAAACCATGTAACCAGAATGATATCCACACCTTTAAAAATTATATAACGACCTTATGACAACGGCCAATATGGAAGTGTGTTTTGCATGATAATAAAATTTTTTTCAATTATATAAGCACCCTACTTTTTGTAGTTTGATGAGAAAAATCAAATCTTAGGGTCTGGGTTTCTCTCGGGAATATACTCCTCTCAGGGTGGTGGCTTTGTGTGGTGTTTCTTGACTATATTCTCCTAGACCTGGTTATAGAATTATTTAACTATCTGGTAGTTCTCTGGTATTTTTTTTTTTCAGGTTGACAATCCTTGCAACAACTTTGAGAGGTAGGTGCTATTATTATTCCCCTTTTACAGGTGAGGAAACTGAGGCAATCAGAGGTTAAATGATTTGCCCAGGGTCACAACTATTAATTGTCTAAGATTGGATTTAAACTCGTGTCTTCCTAATATCAGGCTCAGACCTCTATCCATTTTACCACATAGTCGCCTCCTAGTTGGTCTCCTTGTCTCAGTTTCTCCTCTCTCCAATCCATCTTTCATACAGCTGTCCAAGTAATACTCCTAAAGGAAAAGTCATCAGCCTGTTCCTCTGTTCAGTAAACTCCAGTGACTTCCTGAACCCTCCAGAATCAGATACAAACACTTCTGTTTTGACATCCAAAACCTTTTGCAATCTGGCTCTAGCTTATCTTTAAAAACTTTTTAAATTACTCTTTTTCATTCAGAGTATCTTACAGACAAACCAGCTATCCAGCTATCCACGTGTGACATTCCATCTCCTGTCTCTGTATTTTTAGCCTGGGATTCCCACCCTCCCTATCTCTGCTTCTCCCTATCTCTGCTTCTAAAATGCCAAGCTCCCTTTACAGTTCAGCTAAAGTACCTTTTTCATCTTGAGGTACTATAGGTGTGGATTACTGAATATAATATTAGACTTGATTGAGGTGTTGGTTAGTTTTAAAAAACTTCTTTTTCCTTTCTTTTTTTTATTATTATTTATCATAAGGACATCTTTCTAGGTAGGGGAGCAGGGAGAGATGTATTAGAACATAAAGATGTGGTGAAAACCAAAGATAGCAACAAATTAAAAAAAAAATTCCAACCTTGGGTTGAATATTACTTTTTCCCCTATAAGGTCTTTAATGATCTACAGCTGCTAGCTCCTCCTCAGAAATTTCCACATTTATTTCGTGTGTACATGTATTTGTATGTACATTTATTTATTCAATTATATGTAAAAACAATTTTTGACAATCATTTTTTGATATTTTAGGATTTAGATTTCTTCCCTTCCTCTAATTTCCCCCCTTCCCCAGGACGGTAAATATTCTGATGTAAATCATACCAGTGCTTTCATGCAATACATATTTTTGTATTGCTCATCCCAACAGAAGTCATATATCACACATACAATAAAAACTCAAGAAGGAAATAAAGTGGAAGATGGCATGCTTTGATCTGCAATCAGACTCCAACAATTTCTCCTTTGGCTTTGGATAGCATTTTTCATTATAGATCCCTTTGTTGTGGGAGAGTTAGAGAATAAAACCCTGGACTCAGGAAAGATGATTTCTTCAAGAATGAAGAGGTTCCAGTGATATCTTAAAAATGGAGAAATTTATTAAGTTGAATGTAAGATGAATTATTGAGCTGAATGATAGGGAGGCAGGTGCAGGGAAGACCCTGACTTCTCAAGGGAATGGAGGTTTGCATTATTATACCCTCTTGACCAGAAATGGGTTGGTGGGATGATGTGATGATGTTACTACATAACCAGGAATGGGCTGATGTGTTATGCCTCAAAGACAGAAAGAATGACCTGTGCAATTCAGGGGATGATTAGATATCTTAGATACAAACATGCTCATAAGAGTAAAACTGGGAGGTACCTATCTGTGTTTATCAAGAAATGAGGGGAGAAAGGGGGCAGCTGAGTGGCTCAGTGGATTGGGAGCCAGGCCTTAGAAACAGGAGGTCCACAGTTTAAATCTGGCCTCAGACACTGACACTTCCTAGTTGTGTTAATTCCCATTACCCAGCCCCTACCACTTTTCTGCCTTAGAACCAATACACAGTATGGATTCTAAGATGGAAGGTAAGGGTTAAAAAAAAAAAAGAAATTAGTGGAGAGGCCAAAGGGAGTGTCTTAGCTCAAAGTCACCTTCCTTCAGCATTTAAGGAATAAAAGAGAAAAAGGTCTGGGATATCTCTGGGGTTTGGGGTGTCCAAGGGAAACCTTGAATCCCATGCCACCTTGTGGATATCTTGGGAACTTGCTTGACTGATAATAGTTTGGTCCTTCACAGTTGATCATTGTGTAATATTTCTGTGACTATATACATTGTTCTCTTGTTTCTGCTCACTTCACTTTGCATCAGTTCATATAAGCCTTTTAAGGTTTTTCTAAACTCATTTTGTTCATCATTTCTTATGGCACAATAGTATTCTATTAAAACCATATACCACAACTTGCTCATGTACATTTATTTTTATGTGTACATCTCCCCCAATAGAATTTGAGCTTTTTGAAGGGAGAAATTATTTCTTTTTTGTTTTTGAATCCTCAGTTCCTAGCATTTGAGTTTTAGTATTAGTCTTTTCAATTCTTTGTGACCCCATGGCAAAGATACTGGAGTGGTTTGTTATTTCCTTCTCCAGCTCATTTTGCAGATGAGGAAACTGAGGCAAACAGGGTTGAGTGACTAGCCGAGGGTCACACAATTGTCTAAAGCTGGATTTAAATTCATGAATATGAAATCTGCTACCCCATAGTATTCATAGTTACATAATAAATGCTGTTTGATTTACTGTTACGATTGATTCTAGATGGCAGAGGAAAGTCTATAAAGGATGTCAGAGAAAGAGAAGATTATAGAGAAACAGGGAGATAAAAATGCTGCTCAAGTGCTAGTTATAGCACCTGGGATGAAGTAGACACAGGCAAAAGGCAGTTTTGAACAGGTGACCTGGACAGGCTGCATTTGACATTTACTTCAAGACTTTTCTGACTTTGGTTCTCTCAGATTCAATTCATTCATTCATCAAATGTTTATTAACCAATTACTGTGTGCAGTGTGTTGGGGGAAAGAGAAAGAATCCAAGGGCAATGCTAAAATCCCACCTTCTGTATGGAGCCTCCTATATCTTAATGCCTTCTCTCTGAGAGTCTCTTCAATTTTTCCTGCATCTGTCTTATTTGTACATAGTTCTCTGTTTGTATGTTGTCTGCCTCATCAGACAGGAAGCTCCTTGAGAGCAGGGAGTGCCTGGCACATCCTAGACACTTAAATTCTAGTTAATTGACTTAAATTGTGCTGTTTGCTTACTGCCTTTTTCCTCTTTGGTCCTCCTTTTCTTTTCTTTCCTCCTATGGGAGGTAGTGTAACAATCCATCAATAAACATTTATTAAATGCTACTATTTGCCAGTGTATACAAAGGAAGCTATACACAGGATAAATAGGAAATAATGAACAAAGGGAAGGCACTGGAATTAAGAGGGATTGGGGAAGACTTGCTATAAAAGGGATTTTAGGTGGGACTTAAAGGAGGCCAGGAAACTCAATAGTAGGAGTGGAGGAGGGGGAGTGTTCCAGACATGAGGGACAGCCAGAGAGAATACCCAGGGCCAAGAGACGGTTTGTTTTGTATATTGGAGAAAATCATCCACTTAGAAAGGAGGAGATCTAGATTCGAGTCCTAATCCTGTATGAATTACCTTTGTGGCCCTGACCAAGTCATTTAACCCCTTTTGCCTAGCCCTTGCCCTTCTATCTTAGAGTTGGTACTAAGACAGAAAGGAAGATTTTAAAAATAATATAAAAAATTTAAGTTTCTTATTACCACCACAACTAACCATTTCTTTTCTATAACCCAGGACCCCTGGAACTCTCCAACCCACAAGAGACTTCCATGAGCTGGAACATGTCCTCCCTAAGAACCTGTTCAATCATCTACTCAGGAAAGGAAAGATAAAGAGGGAAAGGCAGCCAGAGCCTAGGAACTAGCTAATCTAGTGGTATCCCTATTCCATGTGGATGATAGCAAGTCCAAGTGTGCTGCAAAGAATGACTTACTTTTCTTTCTTTCTTTTTTTTTAAAGCCTTACTTTCCATCTTAGAATCAATACTGTATATTGGCTCTAAGGCAGAAGAGTGGTAAAGACTAGGCAATGGCGGTTAAGTGACTTGCCCAGGGTCACACAGCTAGGAAGTGTCTGAGGCCAGATTTGAACCTAGGACCTCTCATCTCTAGGCCTGGCTCTCAATCCACTGAGCAACCCAGCTGCCCCCAAGTGAACAACTTTTCAAGTAGAAGAATTGGCGGAGGGGTGGGATTTAGTGCCCTTTTTGGGTATCCATCAATTCATGAGTTCTTCCAGTTCCCTTGCCAATGAGGGGGTTCCTCATTGTGTCACAGTGTAAGGCTTTTTCTTACAGAGGAGGTTGGCTAAAGGAAAGCACAAAGTGTTAGATAGATGTGATCTGGTTTTATATTTGTTTGCTAATTATGTATCACATTAAATCTTTCTTCCTTCTTTTCTCCCTTCCTTCCTCCTTTCTTCTTCTCTCTCTCCCTCCCTCTCCTTCTCTCTTCCTCCCTTCCTTCCTCCCTCCACCTCTTCTTTCTTTCTTTCTTTCTTTCTTTCTTTCTTTCTTTCTTTCTTTCTTTCTTTCTTTCTTTCTTTCTTCCTT
>NC_058133.1:209200609-209217972 GCF_016433145.1 Gracilinanus agilis | reverse complement strand
ATCACCAACATGTCCCACAATTTGTTCATCCATTCCCCAACTGATGGACATTCTCTTAATTTCCAATTCTTTGCCACCACAGGAAGAGCAGCTATAAGTATTTTTGTACAAGTAGGTCCTTTCTCCTTTTTAAAAAAAATATCTCTTTGTGATACAGACCCAGTAATGGTATTACAGGATCAAAGAGCATACACAATTTTTTTTTAAACCCTTGTACTTCGGTGTATTGTCTCATAGATGGAAGATTGGTAAGGGTGGGCAATGGGGATCAAGTGACTTGCCCAGGGTCACACAGCTGGGAAGTGGCTGAGGCCGGGTTTGAACCTAGGACCTCCTGTCTCTAGGCCTGACTCGAGCATACACAATTTTATAGCACTTGTGGGCATAGTTCCAAATTGCCCTCCAGAATGGTTGGCATCACAACTCCACCAACAACTCATTAGTGTCCCGATTTTGCCATATTCCCTCTAACATTTACAATCACTTCATTGCCATATAGGCCAATCTGATAGGTGTGAGGTGGTACCTCAGTACTGTTTTAATTTGCTTTTCTCTAATCAAGAGTGATTTGGAACAATTTTCATATAATTGTTGATAGCTTTGATTTCTTCATCTGAAAATTGCTTGTTCATATTCTTTGACCATTTGTCAAATGGGAAATGGCTTGTATTCTTATACATTTGACTTTGTTCTTTATAAATTTGAGAAATTAAATCTTTATTAGAAACATTTTTACAAAAAATTTCCCCCATTTTTGTTGTTTCCCTTCTAATCTTGGTTATACTAGTTTTGTTTGTACAAAAGCTTTTTAATCTAATATAATAAAAATTGTTCATTTTACATCTTATAATCCTCTTTATCTCTTATTTGGTCATAAATATTTCCCTTCCCCAAAGATTTGCCAGGTAAGCTATTCTGTGTTCTCCTAATTCAGTTATGGTATTACTCTTTATATCTAAATTATATACCCATTTTGATCTTATCTTGGTGTAGGGTATGAGATATTGGTCTATACCTAGATTCTGCCATACTGTTTTCCAATTTTCCTAGCAATTTTTGTTAAATATTGAATTCTTATTGCCACGGTCATTTACCTCTATATATTATGTATCTAATCTACTCTACTGACCTACCATTCTATTTCTTAGCCAGTAACAGATTGTTTTGCTGGTTCCTATTTATTGCGCAGTTTTGATTCTAATAAGGTAAGTTTTTTTTTTACAAAATAATTTATCAATCTAAAATTTAAATTATGGTCCATAAAGCCAAATTTCATTTTTCAGAAACCAATATTGACCTCCCAAATATTCCTTTTTGCTCTGATTGGTAGCATTAATTAAAATGCCACCTATACACTTGAAATCTTTAGCTTCTTGGTCACGACTTTCCAGTTCCTTTCTAATTTGTATGTAATATGTAATCTGCTTTCTACTTTTTAGAGTCTATTCCTTAAGAGATGGGGATATCAAGCCCTGCTTTAGTTTCTGGTTCTATACTATGCGAAAGAAGATAATGAGAATTGGATTCATTGCCTAGACCTTGTCTTTCTTGCTTTCTTGCTTTCTTTCCTTTCTCCCTTTCTTCCTTTCTTCCTTTCTCCCTTTCTTCCTTTCTTCCTTTCTCCCTTTCTTCCTTTCTTCCTTTCTCCCTTTCTTCCTTTCTTCCTTTCTCCCTTTCTTCCTTTCTTCCTTTCTCCCTTTCTTCCTTTCTTCCTTTCTCCCTTTCTTCCTTTCTTCCTTTCTCCCTTTCTTCCTTTCTTCCTTTCTCCCTTTCTTCCTTTCTTCCTTTCTCCCTTTCTTCCTTTCTTCCTTTCTCCCTTTCTTCCTTTCTTCCTTTCTCCCTTTCTTCCTTTCTTCCTTTCTCCCTTTCTTCCTTTCTTCCTTTCTCCCTTTCTTCCTTTCTTCCTTTCTCCCTTTCTTCCTTTCTTCCTCTCTTTTTATTTTTCTTTCCCTTCTGTGTTAGAATCAATACTGTGTATTGGTTCCAAGGCAGAAGAGAGGTAAGGACTAGGCAATGGGGGTTAAGTGACTTGCCCATGGTTGCACAGCTAGAAGGTGTCTGAGGCCAGATTTGAACCCATATATAGGTCCGGCTCTCAATCCACTGAACCACCTAACTGTCCCTCCCTTTCTTTCTGAGAGAAGGTTAATCTCTTCTACCATTTCCTCTTAGGTCCTCAGTCACCTGGGCCATTTCTATTTTCTTTCTGACCAGTTCTTCCACCCCTGACATACAGACACACACCTTGCCTCCAATAACAGCTTGCCAGGTTAATGAGGCTTATCCTCTGTGTTCTGTATTCACACATCTGGAATCTGGCCCATTTGCTTTAAATTAAATATGCTACAGGAAGTAACATCATGTGGAAAGAAAGAAACATGAAGACAATTTTATTTCCATCAAATTGTAGCTCTTGATGGGGAAGTGAACCCTTCTGTAAACCTGTGAACACATCATTTACTGTACAAAACCCTATTTAAAGCTCCCCTGGACTTTCCCCACCTCCTTTCTAGAACTAAGTGTGGTCTTGTGCTTGACCAGAGAGAAGTGTTTATTTCACCACACAAGCTGTTGATTTTAGAACTAGGGACAAGAAAAGCTGAATGTGTTTCTGAGTTTTCTGAGTGAGACTCATCATAGACTCAAAGAACTATTAAATATTACTAGAGTGGTTGTTGTTTTTCAGTTGTTTTCTGGCCATGTTCTTTTTTATGATCCCATTTGGGGTTTTCTTGGCAGAGATACTAGAGTGATTTGTCATTTTTTTTTGCCAACTCATTTTCCAGATGAGGAAGCTGAGGCAAACAGGGTTAAGTGACTTGCCCAGGGTCACATAGCTAGTAACTGCCTGAGGCCTGATTTGAATGTCAGAGTGAGAAGAGAGTAGAGTAGAAAACTGAAAACCAAGGATTTGAAATAATTTGCTCAAGGTTCTATAGTGAATAAAAGTCAGAAATGGGGCTTGAATTCTGGTCTCCTGATTTCCAATGAAATGTTATTTTCACCCAGGAAATCTCCAAGAGACAATCTAATAAAATGAAAAAGAGAACAGGTGATTTGAATTCTAATATCAGTTCGGCTATGTGACCTTGAACATATCTCTTCACTTTTACAGGGACCTCTGAAAAATGAGAGGGTTGGACTAGATGATGTATAAATTTCAGGTCTGATAATCTAGGAACCTAAAAATAAAAAGGGTGTATACATGCTAGATGTTAATCCTGGGAGGTACAGAATAGCAAAAAGTGGAAGAGTGGGTAGTATGGGAGGTGGGGGGCAGGACAGACTTTACAAGAAAAAAGATGTCTGCAATGGTTTCAAGTTCCCTGCCTACATGCTTTTAGGAGGTAGGAGGGATCATACCTCCTCCACCATGGAGCAAGCTCAAAGCTGCCTCCCCTAGTTCCCATCACCCTTGTAGGAACTTTGGAAAACCAGTTCCAGCCATTTATATGACTCATTACTGAGGAGCTTGCCCTGAAATGCACTGCTGAGAGGGAGGAGCTGATGACTCAGTGTACCTTTTAAAAGAAGATGGCATCTGGCTAGGCCCCTCTCAGCTGCATCTCTCAGGATGGCATGATACATCGTAGTAGCCTCACCCACGTGCCAAGGGCTGCAATTAGGAAGGCTTATATCTGGGCCCCTGGCTACCTCTGCCTCTTTTGGGTGCCCTTTCTTAAGGTAACCAAGCAGCAATCTCAGGGGGTCCAGGAAGTGATCTTGTGAATTTAAAAGTTCTGTATAGGAGAATAATGTATAATGTAACAGAAATATTATACAATGGTCAACTGTGAAGGACTGAACTATTATCAGTCAAGTAAGTTCCCAAGATATCCACAAGGGATCCATGATGAAAAATGCTATCCAAAGCCAAAAAAGAATTTTTGGAGTCTGATTGCAGATCAAAGCATTCCATCTTCTACTTTATTTCCTTCATGAGTTTTTTTATTGTATGTATAAGTGTCTTTTGTCAAAGCATGGGGAATATGGAAATATGTATTGCATGAAAGCACCAATATAACTTATATCAGATTATTTACTATGTTGGGGAGGCAAGGGAAGGGAGGAAGGGAGAAAAATCTGAATCCTAAAATGTCAGAAAACAGTTGTCAAAATTGTTTCTTTTTTTAATCTAATTTTTATTGTCATGCAAAACACTTCCAGTTTGGTAGTTGCTGTAAAGCAATGGTTCCCAAACTTTTTTGGCCTACTGCCCCCTTTCCAAAAAAAATACTACTTGGCCCCCTGGAAATTAAATTTTTAAAAAATTTTAATAGCAATTAATAGGAAAGATAAATGCATCTGCCATCACCGCCTCCTTGGATTGTTGCAGCACCCACCAGGGGGCAATAGCGCCCACTTTGGGAATCACTGCTGTCACGTAAACTCATACATAACCAAAACCCCCAAATAAAACCATAAATATACTGATGTGAAAGAGGACTCCGACAGTTCTTTCTCTGTAGGTGGATTGTATTCCCAATCATAAGTCTTTCAGGATTGTCCCAGATCACTGCGTTGCTGAGAGTAGCCATGTTTTCATAGATGATCATTGTCTAATGTTGCTATTATCATGTACAATGTTCTCCCAGTTCTGCATATTTCACTCAGCATCAGTTCCTGAAGATCTTTCCAACATTTTCCTAAATCATCTTGCTTCTTTCTTTCTTTCTTTTTTTTTTTTAAACCCTTGTACTTCGGGGTATTGTCTCATAGGTGGAAGAGTGGTAAGGGTGGGCAATGGGGGTCAAGTGACTTGCCCAGGGTCACACAGCTGGGAAGTGGCTGAGGCCGGGTTTGAACCTAGGATCTCCTGTCTCTAGGCCCGACTCTCACTCCACTGAGCTACCCAGCTGCCCCCCTGCTTATTTCTTATAGCACAATAGAATTCCATCACCAACATGTGCCATAATTTGTTCAGTCACTCCTCAATGGATGGACATCCCCTCAATTTCCAAATCTTTGCCACTACAAAAAGAGCTGCTTTAAATATTTTTGTACAAGTGAGTCCTTTCCCCTTTTTAAAAATCTCTTTGGGATACAGACCCAGTAGTGGTATTACCAGATCAAAGGGTATATACAGTTTTAAAACCTTTTGGGAATAATTGCCATCCAGAATGGTTGGATCAATTCACAACTCTACCAATTATACATTAGTGTTCCAATTTTGCCACATCCCCTCTAGTATCTACCACTTTACTGTCACATAGGTCAATCTGATAGGCATGAGGTGGTACCTCAGCGCTGTTTTAATTTATATTTCTCTAATCGAGTGATTTAGAACATTTTTTCATATGATTATTGATAGCTTTGATTTCTTCATCTGTAAATTGCTTGTACATATCCTTTGACCATCAAAAAATGTTTCTACATATAACTGAAAAATTTAAAAAAATGTAATTTGGGGGGAACATAATTGGGAAATGTCTAAGAAGATAAAGAAAAATAAAACATAACATAAAAAGCAAAACAAAAAGTTGTGGATCTCTGAGAGTCCATCTACGGCAGCATTCACTAAACCAAGAAGAGCACCATTCTTGGAAGCAGTTGGTTATGACCAGGATGGTGGAAGCATAAAGATCTGTCAGGGTTCTGTTTGAAATGGAGTAATAGTGTACAGTGGCGGAACAAAATATATGTAAATGCCTAACTTCCAATCTCACAAATTGCTTTATGTTCTGAGGGTTTACCTATATTAAATAAATAATTGTCAATTAAAATTGTTGATAAAATAACTAAAATTATTAATAAATTAAATATATTTTCTTCCCAGCAAACTATGCAAATAAATCCTATTTGGTTAATATGGGCTTCTGTTTAAACTTTTCTGCATATTGTGATAATTGGATTAAGTCTACACTGCCCATCTTTAGATTTCATCACCAAAGGTGAGAGTACCTCTAATTCTGGGAGGTCAATAACTAGAGTGGGTGATGAATCAGAATCAACTGACTGCCCTCTAGGCAGTACTATGAGAATCGTCTATTGTGATTGGACGTGCAAATTAGGAGGGACGCACAGGAAGTGACGCATAAGTGACCCCTTTAAAAGGAGAAGGTCCTCAGTCAGCTGGGGTCTTTGGTTGAAGAGGGTGTCTGGTGAAGGAACTCTTCTGGTTCATGGAGGAGTGTTGGAATGCTGAGACCCTTTAAATATTTTCTTTGAATTCCATGTGGTGAGTTAAAGACCGACTGAATCTTCCTGAACTTCTCCTAAGAAACTTCTTTTAGTAGACTCTATGAATGAAGTTTTGCTCCACTCACCTCCTGGCCTCTGGCCCTCTAACTCTTGGCTGAGAGTTAAGATCTACCTGGATTAATTAGAGGATCATAATAAATTACCTACTGGGTTAGATTCTTATTTCCTCTCTCTCTTCTTAATTGTAAATAAACTTCCATAAAAGTAAATTTTGACTTGAGATTATTCTTAATTGAGGATTGATAATAGTTCAATCCTCTGGCGACCATCTTTTAATATATTGAACCCATAAAACCCCTTTTCCCCCCTTACAATATGTAAAAATAAATTATTTGTCCCATACAAAATTCATATTGTACACCAAACACCTTTTAAAATTTTCCTCAGGACTTATTTGATTGTGTCTAACTCTTTCTGACCCCATCTATCCATGGGGTTCTAAGGACACTGGAATGGTTTACCCTTTCAATCTCCAGTAGATCCTTTTGTCAGGCATTCAGAGGTTAAGTGTTTTGTTAAAAGTCATACAACTAGGGAATGTCTGAGGATAGATTTGAGCCACAGCAGCTTCAAAGTTTCTAGGCTTGTTGGCCATAATGTAATTTATTACAATTTAAATTCTCCCTGGAATGCCAGAGTGGGGGACTTAGTAAACCAATGAATATGAGAAAAGGGTGCCCTATTTCCCTGCAGTTATTTTCTCCAGGGCTAAACCTGGTTCAAACTATATGCCAGAATAAAGAAGAATCTTCTATCCCCTGTGGGCCCAGTCAAACAGTCTTTCGGTGTTAGAAATATGGTGTTTTCTGCAGAGCCTTGGAGTCTGGTAAGGAGAGAAAACAGTGTTTGTGAGATACATGGGCCCCAGCATGCTCACCCCTCATCTTGGATTGAAATTATCTGATCGAGTCACCTCTTGCCTGATTTTTTCTTCCCTTCCAAAAAACAAGAGGGGATAAGTCCTCTAGGGGCTCTGTAGAGAACCATTGAGGAATTCACATCCACCAGTAGTCATAAGGCTACACCAATATCTAATTATATTTCTGTAGCTGAAGTTGAATTGGCCCACAGGAGCCATCCTGGAATTTCCTTGGAATTTCTGGAGACATATACAACTCTGCCTTGGGTTGTGTTGGAGATGATGTACTATTAGTAAGCCAGTGAGTGTGAGAATAGGGTGCCTTATCTTCCTAATTATAGGTCAGGCTTTGAACTGGGGCTGAACTGGGGTAAATTGCAATGGCTGGGAGAAAGGCAGAGAGTGATGTAGGTAACCAGCCCCTGTGAGTCCAAGCTGAACAAACTTTTATAATTTATTATATAAGCCTTCGTTCTACAGATGGGGATCTCTTCTGGCTCTTTGAGACTCATGACAAAAAAAAGGCTGTCGACTGCCAAAGAAGGAGTTGATGGGGTCTGAATGCAGATTGAAACATACCATTCTTCCCTTTATTTCCTCCATGAATTTTTTCTCTAGTGTTAAGTGATGCGTCTTCTTTCACAACATGATGAATGTGGAAATACATATTTTATGATAACAGATTTACAATCTGTCTTGGGGAGAGGGAGGAATGGGAAAGAAGAGAACATGAACTGCAAAATCTCAGAAAATAGCTATTAAGAATTGCATCAACATGTAGTAATAAAAAAAAGAAAGACAAAATAAGTATGATTGTGATAGCACTTTAAATTTAGTACTGTATAAGATCTATGCCATCTGGTTTGTTGAAATTCCACACAAGGCATAGAGGAAGACCCTTGAAAGGATAATGCTTGAGCCTTCCAATGATTGGAACCCCAGAGAACTTTTCCATAGTAAGAATACTAACAATACAAAATGAACCCTCCCTCCCTCCATCACTCCCTTCTTTCTTTCTTCCTCCCTCCCTCCCAAGGCATAAGGGCTAAGCTATTGAGAGACTTGCCCAGAGTCAAATAGCTAGGAATTGTCTAAGGCCAGATTTAATTCCAAGACTTCCATTTCCAGGCCTGACTCTCTATCCACTGAACCACCTAGCTGCCCCTCTTTGTTCTTTTCTAATTTCTAATTTTTAATTTTCTAATTTTAGAAAAATTTCTAATTTTTTTCTAAATTTGGGCCAGGCTTGGAGTTAGGAAGACCCATTTTCTATGACTAAAAAAAACAGGAACAAGTCTTAGGTGACTTAGGATCCTGAGATGGCAATGTCTCAGTCACTTGAGACATTTATATCTCAGCTAGCTATACTGCTTTTATACTTTTATAGTATACTAGAATACTCTACTACTTCTTTTTTGGTCAGTTTTCCACTTCCCCAGAAAGGTCATTACTGGATATACCTCATCATCCTCCAAGATCCCATCAGCTCTGGCACTCATCACCACCTTCTGTCCCTTTGATTAGGGAATGGAGCCATGAACTCCAAACCCTTCATTTAAGGAGAGAGCTCAGCTCAGAACATTTAGTTCATTTCTTATCTGGCTGCGCTACTTTGGGACTTCTTTGTCTGAAGAAATTTCCCCCATCCCCCCATCTTTTCAGATTCTTTTTTGTGTGCTGTCTTCCCCTGTTAGATTATAAGCTCTTTGAGAGCAGGGACTGTCCTTTTAAAAATTTGTGTCTCCAGTACTCAGCACAGAGCCTGGTACACATTGTTATTGTTGTTGTTTCAATTGTGTCTAACTCTTTGTGACCTCTTTTGGGGTTTTCTTGGCAAATACTGGAGTGGTTTGCCATTTTCCTCTCCAGCTCATTTTCCAGATGAGAAAACTGAGGCAAAAAGGGTGAAGTGACTTGCTCAGGGTTGTAGATTTGAACTCATGGAGATGAATCTTTCTGAATCTAGGCCTGGTGATTTCCATTGAGCCATCTAATTGCCCATAGGGTTAGTAGTATTTCATATCAACTATTCATAATAAATGCTTTTGTTAAAAGTTAATTAAATGAGGGGGCAGCTGGGTAGCTCAGTGGATTGAGAGCCAGGCCTAAAGACAGGAGGTCCTGGGTTCAAATCCGGCCTCAGATACTTCCCAGCTGTGTGACCCTGGGCAAGTCACTTGACCCCCATTGCCTACCCTTACCAATCTTCCACTTATAAGTCAATACACAGAAGTTTAAAATTAAAAAAAAAGTTAATTAAATGAATGTAGATCAAATCATGTTATTCCTTGCCTTATTTATTTTATTACAAGTGCTAACTATGTCTTCTTTCACAACATAAGAAATAGTGAAATTTGTATTGCATGACCACACTGGAAGAGTTTGGGTTGCAAAAGAACAGAAAGCAATCGTTTAAACATTATTTCTACCTGTACTTGTAAAACAAAGGAAGCAGTTGGTTTAAAAAAAGTTAATTGAGTTTACTGGCTGACTGTTAATGGGAGATATACTGGTGGGGGCGGGGGAAGTTTAGAAGCTAAAGTTCTAGGTGTTTGGCCCACAGGGAAACTCCTGGAATCTGAGATAGCAGCTGCCCCTCTGGCAACCCAACCTTCTTGTATAAATGCAAGTTATGGGAGCAACCCCAAAAGGGGTACCACATTAGTGCAACATGGGAGTGATCTCGTGGTTCTCCCACTAGTCCATGACAGTAGCAGAGGGCTACATCAGTTTAAAGAAATAGTCTCTGGCTTGTTCCCTCTTTTCTAGGAGAAGATGACCATGGACAAGAAGAGTATTGATCCAAGACTGGTGGCTCCATTTCACATATTGCACAAAAAATAAATAAATCATTCCCTTGACTAACAGTATTTAAAGGGATATATAGAAGTAGTCCTTGTATAACTCTCTGAGAAGAGTAGAATGGCCAGTCTTCTGCCCTTCCAGGCAGAAATCAAAGTCTCTCTTGGAGAGAGATGGGCAAGATTCCTGATAAGCTATAATGTTACATTCATCATGATAAACTTACTGTGAACTGCTTTTAGACAAACCCATGTAGAAGTACACATAATCTATATTCACAATATACATACTCTATATATGCACTTAAGAAAATTACTTTTGTACCAATTTATAGAATGGTTTGGAATGGTGAGAGACTTGAGTAGGGAAACCAATTATGAGGTCACTGCAATAGTTTAGGCAAGAAACAATAAGGACCTTCAAATGGAGAGAAGAGATCAAATTAGAGAAATTTTATGAAGGTGGAAATGACAAGATTTAGCAATTGATTGGTTACATGAGGTTAAGAGTCTAGGATAATGCTAAAATGTAAATGCTAAATTGCTAAAAAATGCTAAAATGCTAAAAATTAAAAACCTGAGACATTGGAAGGATGATGGTGCCTTCAGCAGAAGTAGAAAAAGAATAGAAAGTTTGGAAGAAGAGAAAGGAAAAGATAATGAGTTCAGTTTTAAACATGTTGAGTTTAAGCTATCTCAGGCATATTCAGTTTGAAGTGTTCAACAGGAAATTAGTGATGTATACCTGAAGCTCAGTGGAGAGACTGGAATTGGGGTTCTAGATCTGGGAATCATTTGCATAGAGATGATGGTTAAACTCACAAATGCTAAGGGAATTACTGTATTAAGAAATAAAATAAAGAGAGAAAGGGGCCAAGAGAAATGAGGACAGAACGTTGGACGATCCTTATAATTAGGAGATGTGTCAGCAATGAAGATTGAGGAGTGGCTAGACAGGTAGGAAATAAATTAGAGAAGAGAAATATCACAAACATTTGGAGAAGAGAGAGTAACTAGGAAGAGTATGTCCAGAAAATTGAGGACTGAGCAAGAAACATTTGATTTGGACATTGTTAAGTGTTAAAAATTAATGGTTTGGCTAAATGTATGAAAATTATAAATCTTTACAAAAGAGGTAGAAAGAATGAAATCAGAAGAATACAAAAGGGTAGAGAAGACATTAACCTAACTAAAGATTGTTCCAATGCTTGGCTCAGCCAGGACTTGTTAACCTTCAACCAGAATTAAACTCTCTTCAGAAGACAGGAAGGGAAAGCCAGTTATCCACTCACCCAAGTTTTCTCTAAGAAGCAGGTCAAGACAATGACTTGAACAAGTGGAATAGTCTCCTTACTTTCATGAACCAGCAGAGTTCCTTCAGATTCCCTTCATAAAACCAGAAGACCCTTGACTCACTCAACTCTCTCTTTTTAAAGGGGTCACTTATGCGTCACTTCTTGTGTCTCCCTCCTAGTTTGTGTGTCCAATCACAACAGAGGCTTCTCTTAGGCCTGCCTAGGGGGCAGTCAGTTGATTCTGATTCATTACTCATTCTAACACTTGTGAGTTATGGATCTCCCCCACTTGTGAATCAAATGGTGATGTTTACATCTTTGGTGATTAAATCTAAGAAAGGGCAAGGTAGATTTAATCTCATTATCACATGTTGATTCAAAGTTATTGTTAACCAAAGTGTTAACTCCAACTAGGCAAAGAGAATAAAGGATTCCCTTTTCACAAGTGTAAACTCAGAGAACAAAGAATTCCCTATTACAATGCTAAGAGATCATTGGTAAACCAGGAGAGAGAAATTTCAATTGAGTTATGGGATCAGAAGTCATACTGCAAAAGGCTGAAGAGTGGGAAGTGGAGGCAATAAATGTTGAAAACTTTTTCAAGGAGTTTGGCTGAGAAACATAGGGGAAATATAGGACGATAGCTTCAGGGGATGATGGAGTCTAATGAAAGTCTTTTTAGGGTGGAAGAGACTTGGACATGTTGGTAGGCAGTAGGGAAGGAAATGATGGGGAGAAGTTGAAGACTGGAGAAAGATGGGGATAATCTACACAATCAAAACGGTTATGTTCTTAGCGGCTTAGAATATGCATGTTCATTACAAATTCAAGATGGAGTCAAATCAAGAGAGATTCAACTTTTGGTTAAAATGGCTCTGGGTAAAGCAAAAGTAAAGGAAAACCTCTCATATATAGCAAGAATAAAGAGGATAGAGGTCAACCAACCTCCAGCTTGCTATTTGACTCATTGCTATATGATTTTATCATCCAGAACTCTAAAGAATCCAACATTAATCCCATCCTCCCCAGTTCCAGAAGGCTTCACTTTAGCTGGCTTCTGAAGGGTTTTTGTTATTTTTGTTTTTTTTAGACTACTCTTTCCATCTGCCTTCTGCCTTCTTAGTTGGATATAACCTGGTTTTTACATACAAAAGATTATTCCTCTATCTAGTCACTATTAGCAACTGTTTAAAACAGTGCTTTGATAGCTGGAAAGCCTTTTTTGAACAGAACATTTTGAACATAATTAAACAAAGATTATTTTTGTGGTGGTGGCTGAACAGAAAGTTAAACTGGTTTCATTATCAGAAGTCAAAAATCATCACAAATAACCACTATTGACTTCAGGCATCTTGGACCTTGGAACAAGGTTTGTGACCCATTTTGGAAGAAATTTAGCTCTTATGAGAACACAAGAAGAAGTTCACAGTCACTCTGTGTCTTTAGACTATTGCCTACCTCTCTGTCAAAGGCAGCTAGCAATCTTCATCATGGATCTTCTGGATCCATGCTAGGTCACTGACTAGTCAGAGTTCTTAAGTCTTTCAAAGTTGTTTGTCTTTTCAGTATTGCTATTACTGCCTAAGTTGTTCTCATGGTTTTATACACATTTTCCCACACAAACTGACCTACTAATTCCTCATGTAGACAGGGCCTATCAAAGGTTCAAGGAACATTGTGGGCCCACATCCTATCACAACCATAATTCATGAGCCCTTGCTGAGGTGCTGTGTAAATAGAATTAGCTCCAGCCCATTAATAGTCAAAAATCTACTCAACCCAGGCGTGCTAATGATGTCACTCCCACCTCCCTTAGTGGGGAGGGGAGACGAGTTACCCACACGTGACAATAAGTAACAAATCAAGAATAAGGGACTGCCCTTTGGGCAGTCCAAATCAATGTAGAGACTGCCATTTGTCCATTTGAATTAGAGGTGGACCACAGGAAGTGATGAAAGACACGATCTCTTTAAGTAAGTTAGTGAACTTCCTGTGGGGGCAGTTGCCCTCTCCAACTGGAAGAAGAAGCATCTCCTGAGACCACAGACAGATTATGCTCTATATTGTCACGTGGGTAAGTTAGGCTGACTTCCTTGGCCTTTCTGGGCCAATTCTAAACTCTGCCTATCTGGCTGTTGGGCCCTGTGGCTTACAGCTTCATTTATTTAGCCTTCTAACCTCCCTTTTCTCTTTATCCCTACTTTTACCTACCTGATTGTAAATAAATTCTTCAACCCGATGCTGACTTGGGTCTGATTTAATTACGGAATCAACCTAATTGTTGAATCCTGGCGGCCACATATTTTTAATATATACCTATAATACCTAAATTTTAATCCTTACAGTGCTTAACTTTTTTAGTTGGGCAACCCAGTTCAAAATAAAGACATTTAATGAAGTAGCATGGTAAGAATAGGATAAAAAAAAAATCTTATCCATAAGCCTGGGGCATACTCTTCAGGAATAAGCATACTATCAAGATTGAAGAGTGGTTACACATACAGCACACATGTAAGGGGAAAAGTGACTAAGGTATATACATGAAGAAGAAAGCAACTTATTTACACCTCTGATGCTGAATGATAACTCATTGGGCACACAGTTCCTTCTGGCTGCTGCCAGGCAAAGGGCAAGTGGTTGGAGAACTAACCTGTTTTGCCTTTTGACTTCAGCATTATCTCTTCCTCATAAAAAATGTGGCCATGCTTCTTTTTTTCCTTTCAAAGATTTTATTATTACTTTATCACTTTTTAATTATTTTTTATCGTCATCTTCTTGACATTTTGTAATCCAAATGCTTTCTCTCTCTCCCTCCCCTCTCCCTTTTCTGGGGTGGCAAGCAATATGATAGAGGTTATACATGTGCTGTCATGCAATACATATTTCCATATTCATCATGTTGTGAAAGAAGATACATATCACACAAGAAAATACTCATGAAGGAAATAAAGTGAAAAATGGGGTGCTTCAATCTATATTCAGATTCTGTCAATTCCTTTCCTAATCCAGTGGATAGCATTTTTCATTTTAAGTCTCTTGGATCTTTGAATTTGCTAATAGTAGTTAAGTCCTTCACAGTAGATCATCACATAATATTTCTCTTACTGTATACACTGTTCTTCTGGTTTTGCTCACTTCACTTTGTATCAGTTCAATATATGCCTTTCTGGGTTTTTCTGAAATCATTCTGTTCATCATTTCTTATGGCACAACAGTTTTCCATTATAATCCTATACCATAACCTGTCCAGCCACTACCCAAGTGATGGACATTTCTTTAGTTTCCAATTCTTTTCTGCCATGCTTCTTCAATGTAACACTCTCCATACTTCTTTCAGAGCATTTGTTCTTAACAACACAGATATTTGATGAGGGAAAAAAAAGCAGGGAAAAATTTGTTCCAACTACCCCCTTTCCCCCCACCCTCCCCACATTAAAAGAGGTTGTTCCTTGGGGGCAAGGCTGGAAGAGACTTTGCATCTATGACCAAATGCCACCATTTTATTATTTGTTATTTAAATGAAAAACATTTAAATAAATTTTCACATAAAATTTCCAAAGTTATGATCCATATTGTCTCCCTACCTTCTTCCCTCCCCTCTCCAAGAGCTGAAAAGCAATTCAATCAGGGTTATACATGTATTATCACACAAAACATATTTATATATCATTCATTTTTATAATTGAATAATCTTATAAAACCAACTCTTCCCCCTCACCCCCCAACTAAACAAGTGATAAATCATGTTTTTGTCTGCATTTCTATTCCTACAGTTCTTTTCTCTGGAGGTGGATATCTTTTTCATAAGTCCATCAGAACTATTCTTGATTATTGCAAATACTGTACCACCATTTTAGAGTGTAAAGCACTAAAACTCCTAGGGTTAGTGCCCTCAGTCTCAAGTCTATTTTTGAATTCAACTTCATCATTAATGGAAGCTAGGGTCTCTCTATGTGACACTTCACTCTAGTTTAGTATGGGGGTTTCTCTTGGTCTATTTGTCTCATATGACTAGAGTGCTCTAATTAGCCTTAGGTGTAGAAGTTGTCCTTGTAAACATCCAAGGCTCTTGGGGTTCAGGGTCCCCAAGTTTCTCAATTCCTAAATCCCATCCAATCTGGAATCTCTTATGAAGATGTGTGGACACAGGGAAAGATCCAGAGATAAAGCTAAGCCCAGGGACAAAGCTATTTTCCTCCTCCCTATTTAGCCCACAGACCTGCCTTTATTATGTATATATGTCTAGCAAAGCCTCAAAGCCTTTTCACGGTTTCAGCTCCCTTCATCAGTGGGATAAATCAATTGTCCCTTTAAATGGAAAGTGCTGGAATGGACAGTTCTGTTGCTGGGTGTATCTGCATTCTCATTGTGACCAGAAAAGGACAGATCTGAATTCATTCTGTCCATGTAGTACTCTCTCCTTCACAGACCTTTCAACCATGCTCAGTCCCCTCGCTGTGTCTGTATGGATGCTACTTCTTCTGCCTGGAAGACTTCCTATTCCCTCTATCCACCCTTTCTCATCCCATCTTCTAAACAAAGCCAACTCCAGATTACACTAATTTTTCTCCTCTCTGAACTACAGCATGGCTAATGACCACAATAAAGAAATTACTAATGAAGGATATAGACAATTCATGACAGTGAATTATGAATTCTGGCTTTGATATGACTTTAGTTAGGTCTCAGAAATGCAATAGGAAAAAGCAATTGATGTAACTGAGTTTTCTGGAAGACCAGGAGTCAACCACAATTTAGGTGTCAATAAAGAAAGAAGAACAAGCCTTCCTTGTTTGGAAACATCCTCTCACAGGGGCAGAAGCTAGTGACTAGATCTTCTGAAGACTGACATTCAGATCTCCTTTTGTGCCTCAATAGAAGAATCCAAGTTTTGGTAGGATTACAAAATCATGATTTAACTGCTGGGTTTATACCCCAAAGAGATCATAAAGAAAAAGACATGTACAAAAATATTTATAGCCACACTCTTTGTAGGGGGCAAAAAAATGGAAAATGAAGATATGCCCTTCAGTTGGGGAATGGCTGAACAAATTGTGGTATCTGATGGTGATGGAATACTTCTGTGCTCAAAGGAATAATGAACTGGAGGAATTCCATATGAACTGGAATGATCTCCAGGAATTGATGCAGAGTGAAAGGAGCAGAACCAGGAGAATGTTGTACACAGAGACTGTGGTAAAATTGAATGTACATTTCTATACATTTCCAACACATTAGAGCAGCAAGAGGTAGAAAGAGAAACACCATTTAAAATCACCCTAGACAATATAAAATACTTAGGAATCTATCTATCAAAACAAACAGAGCAATTATACGAAAACAACTACAAAACACTTTCCAAACAAATAAAACTGGATCTAAACAACTGGAAAGCCATTGGTTGCTCATGGGTAGGACGAGCTAACATAATAAAAATGACCATTCTACCCAAATTAATTTACCTATTTAGCACCATACCTATCAAACTACCAAAAAACTTCTTTACTGAATTAGAAAAAACTAACAAATTTCATTTGGAATAACAAAAGATCAAGAATTTCAAGGGAAATCATGAAAAAAAATGTGAAGGAAGGGGGCCTAGCAGTACCAGATATTAAACTATACTATAAAGCAGCAGTCATCAAAACAATATGGTACTGGCTAAGAGACAGAGAGGAGGATCAGTGGAATAGACTTGGGGTAAATGACATCAGCAAGACAGTGTATGATAAACCCAAAGAGCCTAACTTTTGGGACATGAATCCACTATTTGACAAAAACTGCTGGGAAATTTGGAAAACAATATGGGAGAGATTAGGTTTAGATCAACATCTCACACCCTACACCAAGATAAATTCAGAATGGGTGAAGGACTTGAATATAAAGAGGGAAACTATAAATAAGTTAAGTGAACACAGAATAGTATACTTGTCAGATCTGTGGGAAAGGAAAGACTTTAAAACCAAGCAAGAGTTAGAGAAAATTACAAAATGTAAATTAAATGGTTTTGATTATATTAAACTAAAAAGCTTTTGTACAAACAAAAACAATGTAGTCAAAATCAGAAGGGAAACAACAAATTGGGAAAAAATCTTTATAACAAAAAACTCTGACAGGGGTCTAATTACTGAAATATACAAGGAGTTAAATCAATTGTATAAAAAAATCAAGCCATTCCCCAATTGATAAATGGGCAAGAGACATGAA
>NC_058133.1:209108787-209200511 GCF_016433145.1 Gracilinanus agilis | reverse complement strand
TTAATGCATTGCTGGTGGAGTTGTGAACTGATCCAACCATTCTGGCTGGCAATTTGGAACTATGCTCAAAGGGCTATAAAAGAATGCCTGCCCTTTGATCCAGCTATACCATTGCTAGGTTTGTACCCCAAAGAGATCATAGATAAACAGACTTGTATGAAAATATTTATAGCTGCGCTTTTTGTGGTGGCAAAAAACTGGAAAAGGAGGGTATGTCCTTCAATTGGGGAATGGCTGAACAAATTGTGGTATATGCTGGTGATGGAATACTATTGTGCTCAAAGGAATAACAAACTGGAGAAGTTCCAGGTGAACTGGAAAGACCTCCAGGAACTGATGCAGAGTGAAAGGAGCAGAGCCAGAGGAACATTGTTCACAGAGACTGATATACTATGGTAAAATCGAATGTAATGGACCTCTGTACCAGCAGCAATACAAAAACCCAGGACAACTCTGAGGGATTTATGGTAAAGAACACTACCCACATCCAGAGGAAGGACTGCAGGAGAGGAAACATATAAGAAAAACAGCTGCTTGAACGCAAGGGATGGGGTGGACATGATTGAGGATGTGGACTTGAAACTACCACACCAATGCAACTACCAACAATTTGGAAATAGGTCTTGATCAAGGACACATGATAAAACCAGTGGAAATATGTGTCAGCCATGGGTGGGGGAAATGCGGGGGGTGAAGGGGAAAGTAGGAGCATGAATCATGTAACCATGTTAAAAATGAATATTAATAAATGTTTAAAATTAAAAAAAATTGAATGCAATGGACTTCTGTACTAGCAGCAAATGCAATGATCCAGGACAATTCTGAGAAAGAATGCTACTCATATTCAGAGGAAGAACTATGGGAGTAGAAAAACAACTGCTTGAACACATGGGTTGATGCAGATATGATTTGGGATGTAGACTCTAAAAGACTACTCCAGTACAACTATCAATAATATGGAAATAGGTCTTGATCAAGAACACATGTTAAACCTAGTCAGAAATGGGGGGGGGGTTATATGGAGGGGAGAGAAAGAACATGAATCATGGAACCATGGAAAATTTTTAAAAAAAAGAAATAATAACAAGGAAGAGACCTTAAAGATCATGTATTCCAATCCTTCCATTTTATAGAGGAACAAACTGAGGTCCTGATAGGTTAAGGGACTTGCCCAAGGGGATCTGGGTAGTAAGAGGTGGAAAAAGGATTCAAATCCAGGTCCTTGAACTTCAAACCTAGCCATCTTTCACTATATCACCTAAGTAGTTATGTCGACTCTGATGCTGATACACAATAGAAAGTATTGAGTGAAATGTTTTGATCGTCAATTAAGCAACATGACTGACAATTTATATAAAACAGCAAATACCAAAAAAAAATCCAAGATTTTAAGACTGAATATGTTAGCAAAAGATTTATGTCTGAATAATCCTCAAAGGGGATGAAGATCAGCAAAGATTCTGGTTCTTTGTTTTTGAGTCAGTAGAAGGTACTCAGGAATTTTCCTAAATTACCCAGAAACATAGTGTAAAGAAGTTCCTTATTCAACCTGGAATTACTATGGATTTGTAGAATTAAATGGAATTACATTTATAGAATTAAAGGAATTATAAAGATGTAGGTTACTGGTCAAAGATCAAGTATGTAACCAATGGCCTTTAAAAAGCAAGCTAGCCAGTTTTGGAGTTGGTCAGCCCTACGTTGTGACCAAAAAATGGTGTTAAAAGTCTGCTCATAACAGTGACTTGTAGCAAATGTACACATGAACATCCAGAAGAACAGAATCTAGCTCTAGAGACAAATAGGCAGGAGAGGAGAGAGTGTGGTACCTGGACTGGGACCCTGCTGCTCAGGAGATGGCAGGATTCAGAGTGGAAACTCTGAGGGAGCAGAACTGGAGAAGCTCCTAGTCTAGGATATGAGCTCCATTTCTTTCTGAAAGTACATAGAAATACTTTAGGCAATGATTTTACCTGTGCCCAGAGCTGTTGCTTTAGTGATTGGGAACACTTCTGGCCATCTGGTTAGCTGGTCTACTATAAGCAAAATTTGTACTGTCCAGCCTTTAGCATTGTGATGAAATCTGCAGATGTTCAAAAGGTGTGTAAGCCAAAGGATGTCCACCAAAAGCTTTTCTGTGAAAGATATGTTGGTTATATGCTTGGCAGGTCTTGCAGGCTACACACACTTTAGAGGTGATGTTAGTTATGTCAGAGGCTACCATACTTTTTTCACAGAGTCTATAATGCCTTGGGTTCTGAAATGACCATTTTTATAGATGGATTGACAGATTTGATGATAAAAAGTTCTAGGGAGTATTGGTTTTCCTTTAGACGCCCCCCCCCCATACTATTAATCTGCTTAGCCTTGAAGTTTTGTTTCCATTTTTTAACCTTTCATTATATGAAAGGGATAATCTGAGTCATTGATAATTGCCAAATTTAAGATCAATTCAGGTCCTTCTATAGCAGTGAGTTTTGCAGCAGCATCTGCCCAATGGTTTCCTCTAGAGACAGGGTCAATTCCACCTGTATGGGCAGAGCAATGTACAACAGTCAGGGTTTCAGGTAGTTGGAGAACAGAAAGAACCTCATTGATAATTTTTAGCATTTGTGATAGTTTTGCCAGCTGATGTTAAAAATCCCCTTTGAAGCCAAAGGGTACCAACAGTATGATATATTTTGAAGGTATATCTCGAATCAGTGTAGATTTTGCTTTCTTGTCTCTTGTGATTACACAGGCATGTTTCAAAGCTATTAATTTTGCACCTTGAGCATTTATATTTGATGGCAGTGAAGCTGACCACAGAGTAGCAAATTCTGTGACTATAGCTGCTCCAGTGTAACATACCATCTCTCATAAAGGAATAACCATTCATGAGGTTTTTCTGCCATGGACACTAATGATTTGCAACTATGCAATGGTTCTCCTGTGATTGGTAAATCTGGAAGCAAGGTGGCAGGGTTGAGTGTTGTGCAATGTTTTAAAGTGATATTTTCATTGTCTAATAAAGTTATTTCATATCTTGTAAGTCTTTGGTCAGAGAATGCCTGTGTCCTATGCCTTAGCAACAATGCTTCAACTTCATGAGGACACATTATTGTTAGTGGGCATCCCGCTACGAAATCCACAGATTTTGTTACTAGCAAAGCTGTTGCAGCTACTCCTCTAAGACATGGTGGTACTCCAAAAGCTATTGTGTCTAGCTGAGCTGAATAATATGCAATTGGATGTTGAACAGGTAAAGCTTGTGTTAAAACACCTGAAGCTAATCCTTTCAATTCATGTATATGCAGAGTGAATGGTTTTTTGTAATCTGGGATGCCTAGAGCAGAGACAGATTTTAATTTAGTA
The DNA here is from genome assembly GCF_016433145.1 of Gracilinanus agilis. Taxonomy (NCBI): domain Eukaryota; kingdom Metazoa; phylum Chordata; class Mammalia; order Didelphimorphia; family Didelphidae; genus Gracilinanus; species Gracilinanus agilis. Next base: position 209,197,157 of record NC_058133.1, on the reverse strand, counting down.
AGCACTGCTAGGTGTTCTGCATCCAACCTAAGTGGTTCAGTGACTGTATCTTTTGTCAATGCTATAAAGGATTTGGTGAGTTCCCCATAGCAAAAAATCCATTGCTTGCAAAATCCTGTTGTTCCCAAAATTGCTCTCAATTGTCTTTTAGTGGATGAGGCACTCAAAAATACACTTAGGGGAAATGAATGGGCACCTTCAGCTAAAACAAATCCTAAATACTCCGCCTTGGGGAGACACCACTGAACCTTTGACTTTGAGATCTTGTGTCCTCTCCTTAAACTAGATATTTGCCAAATCTTGTGTCAAAATTTGGGAAAATTAAGTTGGACTTTCTACGTAACCTTGACGCAGACAACACTACATATATGAAAATCCTTTCTAGGTGAATGCAAATATATTTCGGAAACCTTCATAAATGGGTATTGGAAAAAAGGTGGAACACAAATCTACTACTGTGAAATATTTAGCAGTGCTAGGAACAGAGGAAATAATAGTTGATAGACTTGGAACAATGGGGTGTCTTTTGATTACATGATTATTAATAGCCCTTAAATCTTGAACAAATCTATAAACAGGTTTTCCATTTTTGTCTAATTTCTATTTTTTAATAGGCAAGATAGGTGGATTGTATTCTGATTTACATAAGATTATTATTTTTTGCTTAATTAAAGAATTTATCACTGGGGTAATTCCCTCAATTGCTTCTTTTGATAATAGATATTTAGGAATGGACAGAGGTGGGCCACCTTTTGTTCTAATTTGAACCAGAACAGCTGATTTAAGCAGGCCTACATTAGAAGATGTAGTCCAGAGAGATTCAGGTATATCTGTTTTAAAGGTGGGAGTTTTATCTTCCTCCTGACTATCTAGAAAGAGTACAGGGAACAAATTTAGTGATTCTTCAGTTAGTTCTAATGTAATATCACCATCTTGAGTACATATTATTGTGACTCTTAATTTACACAAAAGATCTCTCCCCAATAAATTCAATGGGGAGTTAGGCATTAGAAGGAATGAATGTTTCAAGGATAAATGTCCCACAGTCATCATTCATGGTGAAAGCTTTGGGACTTTGTATAGTTAGAATTATCTTGAATCCCTTCGTGGTTGCCATAAATGTGGAGATTAAAATTAATATGCAAAATACTAAATATTATATTTATGAATATTTTATTAATAATAAACTAACAGAGATCTAACTAAAAAGTTACTAAACAATTTGATCCCAGGAACAAAACAGAAAGAGGGAGGAGTTATAGCCAACTATAAAACAACAATGTGACCACGTGAACGTGGAGGTGCAGGAGAGATTAGAGGGAATTTTGGGAAAACTAAGGACTTATGGGGGATGAAGTCCAAGGTTCAAAATCTCCATTTATACAACATTCAGAGATGCTCCAGACACCCCCACAACATTGATAGAGCCAATAGAATTACAATTAGAATCAGGTATACCCATCAGCACAGATCTTGATGCCCCAGTATCTAGAAGACAATTGTATAATGTATTTCCAACTTTCATTGTGACATTGTCACATTTCATTGCTATCCAGGGAAGAATGGATTGGGATGACTGGTGTAATTATATCAGTGTCTGGAAAATCACATGTTTCAATCTTTGATTCCAGAGTCCTTTTTACTCTCTCAAACCTTCATAAAAGTCTGTGTACACTTCTCTGAGATTCCACTTGTTGAGGAGGATTTACATTTTGGCTATTATGTGGATGTGCCCCATTTCAGATATATTGTAACATGTCATTTGTCTCATTTTGATTATTGGTTCTATCATTCCCATAATTTTCACAATTGTTATTTCTGAAATTGTTTCTGTTATTATTATTTCTAAAATAGTTGTTGTTCCTAAAGTTTCCATCATTATTTCTAAAATTATTGACTATTTGAGTCCAGCTTCTGCAATTTAACATTAGATGTCCCCTTTTTCCACATAACTAACACATTGGTCTTTGGTTTTTAGATTCTTGCAAAGGAGCCATAGCTACTCCACCCCATAATTTGTATCTCTTTTTTCAAGTTTTCCCTTTAATACTTTTATCTCCTTTCTTAATGCCTCCACTAAATCACTATCATTGTCATCTTTAATGCCCATTATACACATATACTGCCACTCTTCTTAATTCATCAAGATCCATAGTCAGCCAGTTAAGACAACTAGTTTTGAAATAGTCCTTGACCACTCTGCAACAAATTTTCACAAACTACCTTGCTTCCAAAGGTTAAAAAATGTAAACAAAACTTCAAGGCTAAGCAGATTAATGATATACACGTGGCATCTGAAGGAAAAACAATACTCCCTAGAACTTTTTATCATCAAATCTGTCAATCTATCCATAAAAACGGTCATTTTGGAATCCAAGGCATTGTAGACTCTGAAAAAAGTATGGATAGCCCCTGGCATAACTATAATAAGGAATAAGTCAAGGTAGATAAGTGTAAAATTTAGAAAAGCATATTTGAAAATGCAAGCTTGAGTTGAACATTCTAAGGGCTTTTAGAATGTGGCAGAAAGGGCATGAAGCTTTTGAACTCTGGGACAGTTGGGAGGTTTGCCACTGATAGAGGAGCATGTGCACTGATCTCACCGAAGAAACCCCACTTGAGGAACTACAAATAGGTCTGGATCAGCAGCTTTGGAGGGTGGACCTCCAGGTCCTACTGGAGTGACCCAGTGGAGTTAGTGGACTGTACCAACATCCTGGACCCTGGGACAGTGGAGAACCTCGTTGGAGAGAGTAGTGAGATCCCCAAACCCTGTCAAGTTTGTCTTTAGTCTAGTATAGTGTATGTAAGTTTTATCTTCCCTGCCCTGATTTCCTGGACCACCTAAACCCCTGTATCTTCCCTCCTATAGTGGTTAAGAGTTGTTTGCCCCATTCCTACTTGCCCTACCTTATTTTATCATTAAAATCCTTTATGTTACTTCCTACTGTCTTATTGTAACCCCAAATGACTCACAAATATTTAATTAGTTTCCCTGGCTAAGTTGAGTGGTTAACTGTCATAACAAGTATTCCAGACTCCTCCATTCCCATATTTCAGTTGGTACAACCCAGATGGGTGGGGCAACAGCTTAGGAAGTTGTTTCTTGGGCAGTCAGCACAGAATGGAAGGGGTGAGAGTCTGAACATTCCATCTGAGCCTCTCAGTGGTTAGTTGAGACTTCAACATTCTAACCCAATCAGTAAAGACTACTCTCACCAGCGAGCTCATTCACAGACTTTCTGGAGTATTTTCACTGCTCCAGAGCCATTTTTAAAGCTACAGGGATGAGACTTTAACTTTTTCTGTCATTTTTTTTCCTGATTTTTTTTTTCTCCCATTTTTTTCTTTTGCTGGTTTTATTGTTTCTTGGTCTGTTGTATTGTTATTGCTTTTGTATAATTACTGTTCTCTGTGTTAATTAATTGCATAACAGTGGAGTTTAATACCACTAGTGAACTGTTACCAAGCTTGTGGAGTTTAATACCAAGTGTGATACAAGTAATAATGGAGGATATAGTGGACAACTGTGTACTGATGTTATGGAATGTGTTGTGGGGTACTCTTTATTTCTCATTTAAAGGTATTCCCAAATATATAAAAGTGGGGCTTAATTTTGAAAGAATAAGGCCAATGTTGGAGGTAACTTTGTTGGATATGTTAGCACACATACCAATGGTGCTTCTTTGTGGCTATGTAATATATAGAATGCATTGGCTATTAAAATGTATGTTGTATACCATTAGAGTGCTGATAAATTGGTGGTACAAAGAGTCAGAATTGAAACTGATATTAAGGTTGATGCAAATGCAGATTAACAATATGGAAGAATATATGAAACAGGATAGATTTCACTGGCTTTGGTCTGGCACAGCATTTAAAGGACAATAAAATGAATGATACTATTAAGGCTTCTGGTACTAGGCAAAGAAAGAACAGAAAGCCCAGGATAATGGTGACATCCCTGTTAATTTGTTTTCTCTATGAAATTTACCAATTGTATGTGATGATGGAGTTTTCCACATAAAGCAACATATAAGATTAAAGGCAGGAGAAGTGGAAAAAATTAAGAGAAACACCCCTAATTATCATGATGACTCAGGAAAATTTATAAAGTGTATCAGGTCCTTTATTAAGATGTATGATACATATTTTTCAGATGTGGTATATGTTGGGAGAAGTTATGTCTAGGCATGATAGAGCAAAGATTGTGGAAGAGACTAGGACTACAGATGGATTAACACCTTGGCCTGAGAATTGGAAGGAGATGGAACTAAATTCACTACCAGTGTTTAGGATGCTAAAACAAGCTAGAAAGGTCATACTAAAAGTGCTAGAGAACAATGCTAGGCATCCAAATGCTTGGTCAAAGTTTGAGAAGGCCAGGCAGGTGGGGTAAGATACACAGGCATTATTTTTTGACTGAATAATAGAAGCTTTGGAATTACACTTAGGCCTAGATAGTAAGACAGGATACCACTATTGACCATGTGAAATGCCTGTTTGTAAAGAATGCTGTCCCCCCAAGTTAAAAGATTCTTCCAAGACAATTGTCCTGATTGGGAACTCTTTAGCTTGGACGAATTGGAAAGAAAGACAACATATGACTTTGCACAAGAGCGGGATGAGACCAGTGATAAGAAAGATGTATTGATTGAAGATCTCAGGAAGTAGCTAAGAGAGGCAAATACTAAGGCCAAGGAAAAGGAAATAGATAACATCAAAACAGTAGCTGCTCTCAGAGCTTCAGAGAGAAAGAACACAAGTTATAAGATTAATACATCTATGAATACAAGGTCCCGAGGGCCAAGAAGATGTTTTTTGTGTGATTGGGTCAGACATCTAGTGAAAGATTGTAGATTTAGAGGGCAATTTAATAGACAAAGATTTAATAATAGATACAATGGATATAATACTGGTTATAGATGGAACAATTGGAATAATGGCAATACTTATGGATTTAATGCACAGAATAGTTTTCAATGTTCAAATGCCTATTGCCAGGGTATTCAAGCTCCCAATCTGGCAACAATGCAAGACTATATAAAAGCTGGAGAGAGACTGAAGTATAGCCACAAGTTGTCCAGGGAAATGGTAATCATGGTAACCTAAATGGAGGGACATCTTCATTATGAAGGTGTGCCTGAAATTCAGAAGTAATTAATCAAGGTAATGGGAATAAAGTGAATGTTGATGAAATTGTATGTGTTAAAGATAATGATAATGTGATTGTGGATAATGGTAATGGTGCACCTGGTGTTAATAATTATTTAATTGGTGGTAACAAGAATTTAATTAATAATGGTGATGAGTTGATCAGTGTTAATGTTAATTTAAATGGAATCAATGATAATTTAATCAATGTAAATGGTAATTTAAAGGGAATTAATGCTACTTTAAGTGGTACTAGTGCTAAATTAACCAAATTAAATGGAGTTAGTAATGGTAGTGGTAATTTACCTAATGTTAATGGTATTTTACCCACTGTTAGTAGTGATTTAACTAGTGTTTGTAATTATTTGACTAAGATTGATAATGATTTACTTGATATTGATAATAATGTGATTAGTGTTGTAAATAATTGTGAGAAAAAGAATTGTGTTGTAAATGGTGTTAGAAATTTGAGTAATTGTGTAATTAAGAAGAATAATGGAAAGTGTGATTTGATTAAGGATAATTTAATTGTAAATAGAGACAATGATATCAGAATATAGGTGAAAAGGACCAAAGGTAAAAAATCCTGGAAAAATTCTGCAATTCAAGACGATGTTAACTTAGATGGACAGGAAATAGCTGAGCTTTGTTCTGATGTTATTGTTTAGCTCCTGTGTTGGAAACTTTCCAACCTCCCAATAGTACGGAACCACATGTGTCTGTGACTATTGGAGATCAAATCTATGACCTTCTTGTGGATACAGGAGCAAGTAAATCAGTTTTTCAAAGTTTTCTTGAGAATTGTAGAGCTGTTGGGACAATGGATATGGTTGGTGCTGCAGGCATAACTCAGAAAGTAGTTAAATTTCAACCAAAAATGATAACCCATGGATCTCTTTCCATGGAGCATGCTTTCCTTTATATGCCAGGATGTCCAATGAATCTTTTAGGAAGGGATTTGCTGTGTAAATTAAAGGCTACTAGCCAATGGTGATTTCTTTACATCTCCCAGAGGAATCTTTGAAGGCCTTCCCATTGCTTTTCTTAGATTCCAACAGTACAGAGGATTACCTAGGTACTATCTATCCAAGTACCTGAGAATATACCTAAGGATTTGTGGTCAAAATCATCCACAGACATATGATTGTTAAAATGAGCTATTCCAGTCAGGGTGAGGACAAAGGAAAGAGCAGTTCCTTATGTGCCTCAATATCCCTTGACTAAAGAAGCAATAGAAGGTAGAAGACCAATCATTGAGTCCCAAATCTAACAAGGGATAATTATACCTTGCTTTTCTGAGTACAATACACAAATTTTGCTTATAAAGAAGCCAAAACTCGATGAAAATGGCTGACCTGTATATTGGTCTCAGTCAAAGGACTGCTACTGATAGTTTTGACTACTGACAGTTGGAGGATAAAACCTTATTTAAGGAGTTCCTGGGTGATGAATGTTGTTTTATTAGTGTAGATAGGTAGTTAGCAAATACATTTTAGATAGAATGGGTTAGGTAAGCCTGGCCTGGCCAGGCAAGAAGCACCTGTCCTTGAAGACTGAGTGGGGTTTTTAGAAATTTTAGATAGTATTAGGAATTTAGGTATAGTCATAGGGTATTAGAATAATAATCTCTCTTTCCTCCTTTCTATTTTCTATCTGTACTTCTTCTCAAATTAAACTAAGTGTTTTATCAAAACTGCTCTCCTCACATTTGTCAAACTCTTACCATTTAACCCATACAGATGCTCTTATTCTTTTTCTTCTTGCTTTATCTTTATTACTTTCATTCTCTTTTATCTCCTCCCACCTATTATTAAACAAAATATGGAAAAACAAATCCAGATTGACTCTTCTTTGTAATCAATAAACATAGTCAAACAAAATAAATCCACATAGCTGCCATGTTCATTCACCTCTATTACATCACTTCTCTGGCAAAGGAAAGGAAGTATGTTTCATCTTCAATCCTGTGGAATTGTGGTAGGCCTCTGCATTGAACAAACCTCACATTTTTAAGTATTGTTTTTCTTTTTCAATGTTGTAGTCAGTTTAAATTGTTTTCCAGGTTCTGCTCATTTCATTCTGTATCAGTCCAGTCTTGTCACTTCTTTTTTAAATCCTTGCTTCATTCCTGATTTTATCAGAAAGGCTTTTAAATTTTTTCCATTACATAGAATTGGTTTCATAAAAAGATTTGGAAAAATTCTGGCTAAGGCAGACATCCCAGTTCCCAGTGAAAACCCCAAATTGATATTAGATCAAATAATTTTGAAATCCAATGAGAAACTATAATAAATACCTCCTTCTACAACAGAACCACATAAAAAGTTAGCCAGTGATCCACAGGCAATATCTATTATTTCTATTATTTGCTATTGATTCACCAAATTTTTAATAATTATTTATCCTTTGCATACTTGAATACTTTCTGTGTTGTGGTCAATAAAGAGTATATATTTCTCTTTGTCTGAATTTGCTTGAATTTTTTATGCCCTGGAACATGGTCAATTTTTGTAAAGAACTCATGCAGAGCTGACATGTATTCTTGCTATTCTCATTTAGTAATCACCAGAAATCTGCTAACTTTGCTAACATTCTATTTAGGTCCTCAACTTCTTGTTTATGTTAGATTTACCTAGATCTGAAAGGAATACCTTGAAGTCCTAGTTATTATAACTTTATTATTTCTCCCTACAATTTTTTAATTAATTAAAATCTTAAGATACTATGCACCCACACACTTACAGGATGTCCCCAAAATCTTGATATTTTTATTTTCAATAGTTCCTTTAAATATATGTATCTCTTTTAACCATATCTATTTGATTGCTATGGCAGTTATTGAGTTCACTTGAAACTATAGATTTTGTGCATGCCCTTTGATCCAGCAATACCACTGCTAGAAACTGAAGATACTTTGCAAGCACAGCCACCAGAGTATCGAAATCAGTTTATAAATCAATAATCAATTCTTAATTATTATTTTTACAGTTTTGGCAAGTTACATAGGACAAAGAACCAGAAAAATCTGATTTTAAGGGACCAACTGTCAACTTGGATAGTTGAAACCATTATCACACACAGCAGGGGGTCTGTGGAAGTGAGCTGAACTCTAGGTGGCTCCAAAATCCATCTACCAGTCAATTTGATACAAAGGCTCTGCGCTCTCAGAAAACCTGGTGAATTAGCTACATAAAATCACCACACGATTTTTTCCTGCTAGATATGGCTTTTCGCATTTTTCCTATTGTACCAGATTATATACAAAAATTTACTTGCTTATGACTTTCTAATTCCATTACTCTCATTGACATTCCTACAACTAATCTCTTATGTCCCTGTCCTACTATTGTTTTTCATGTGCTTTTACATGATGATCGAATCTTTGGCAGTCATTTTTAAACATTTAAAAGCAAGCATCAATCAAGCTACTGAAGAGAATGATCAAATGTTAACAGTGAACTACCTAGAGACTAAACTAGATTGAATGCAAACTCAATATGAGGAATTACTCAAGGCTAAAGGGACAATGGCAGAAACTAAAGAACATGAAACAACTTTAGGGAGTGCAACTAAATCAGATAAACCAACTAAATTAGAAATGGAAACTGAAGCACTAGAAAGTACACCAGCTCTTATGTTCCCTTTAAGGGAAGTACCCATAGTGTCCCCGGAGCTTGGGATAGTGAATCTCATGTACCACAAAAGGTTTACACAAGCTGATATTGACAGTTTTAAGAAAAGTACCCCAAAATATGAAGAAGAACCAATGGGAGTTGTAAAGCAGTTCAAGCACTTAATTAAGCTTTACAGTCCTTCTTATTTGGATTTTGACATCCTTATGGATGAATTATTGACAAAGGGTGAAACAACAGATTATAGAGGACACTAATAATAACCCCCAAATTGCCAATTGGCCAAGTGAGGATCCTGGTTGGGAAGTGTTATAAAATAAACTATTGATGTTGTATATGGAGAGGAGAGGGACCTAAACTGGATACACCACTGGTAGATGTGTGACAACAGTGATAGCCCCGATAGGTGGCTAGGGCAAGATCAACTGAGCCTTGCCCTAGCTAGATGATATGACACCTCCCTCCTTTATAACAATGCTCAGGCAGGATCCTGCAGGTCAATGGATGATATCCCTTCAGGTCCCACCTGAGGTTGATTGTTAGTGTAAATGGGCTCTATTAGCTTGGTAACAATTTGTCTCTGACTACGTATCTCCCTTCCCAAAGAAGTTATGAATAACCACTTCAGGAAGGTACTTTTAAAGGCTTTGACTATATTTAACAAAGATGGGGTATTGGGATTGGATAGAGGTATTGGGAAAACCCTACCTAAATTTGGTAATGATAAACCCTTAAACTGTAGGCAAGTAATGAATCAGGATGGTTAGCTTATCTGGTCCAGCCTGGCCAAAGCCAAACCAGAGTAGGCAAACTGCAGCTTGATGTTTCAGCTCCTTCTTTGCTAGATGATATGCCTAACCAGTCTTTGGGATATCCACCTCTTTCCACCCTCTTCTTCTTCTCCTGCCCACTTCCCGGATCCCTCCCAGGCCCTGGGAAACCTAGATAACTAAGATGTTTGATTTACTAATATCTAGGGGCAGTAGAATCAGAAGATGATGGTCGGGGTACAGGTTGATGATGTTATCAGGAACAAGACAGGAAGATCTTACAAGGTTGAGCCCAGCAAGTCTCAATCCCCACAAGACCAGGATCCACAGATTTCAGGTCTCAGGGAAGGAAAGGAACCCTCAGCCAGGGCTGCCAGGGTGTTTTATACCGCCCTGGGCCAACTGCTCTCCCTGTCCTCACGGATCTCTGGGAACATTCTGATATCCAATGGATCCACCTGTCAATCAACAGTGTGGACTCCTGGCTCCCAGAGATTCAATATAACAGAAGTTAACTCTGTTGTGGGGTACAGAGATTTAACTACAGCAAGGGAGGCAATAATTGAAGCTATGAGGCAATATTCCAGATGCCTAGGAACCCGGTCTAAATTTGAATGCCTAAAGCAGGAAGTGGGAGAGACTCCCTCCACTTTCCTTGATAGAATTATTGACTGTGCTGAAAAATGGATTGGGTTGGATATTTTAATAGAGGAAAACGTAAATCACATTCACAGGCAGTTTGTGAAAAATGCATGCCCTGTGGTCCGAAATTATTTTCAGAGTAACTGTCCAAACAGGGTCTTGATGAAATTCAGAGAATTGCTATCTTTTCCAAGATGAGAAAGATAGACAATCAGAAGAGAAAAATGATATAATTGATAACCAAAGAAATCAGAGAGCTTAAATAAAAACTGAAATCCAATGAAGTGCAGGAAAAAACAGTAGCTGCACTAAGAACTTATAGACAACCCAGAAATAACTACAACCCCAGACAATACAGAGAAATCCCAAAATGTTATCTTTGTGACAGACCTGGTCATCTCATGAAAGAGTGCAGATTTAGGGGGCAATTCTTTGGACAAAACTTCAGGAGAAACAGAGGCAATAAGTTTAATCACTTTCATGGATTCAGGCAAAATGGATATGGGAATTATGGGTTTAACAACAGATTCAATAATGGATTTAATAATGCATTCCAGTATGGGAGACCAAACTACCCAAATTATTTTGATACTGGATGCTGCCATAATTCACAACAAGCCCCAGACCTGAATACCATGTAAGATTATATCAAAGCAGGCAATCATCCAAAATATTCCCAGAGAGCTTGTGGGAATCCCCCAAAACTTGATATGCAAAAAGGTGTAACTTCATTATAAAGGTGTGCCAAGAACTGTGCAGTTAAAGGTCTAGTATATGGAGAAAATGGACTAGGAAGGTTGGGCAATGAAATAAGAACTAATGAAAATGACAAAGAGATTTTAAAAACATGGCAAATTATTACAGGAGAAACCAATGAAGAATTAGAGAATGAGGAACAGGAACAAATGTTGAGTTTTCCTGATCCTAGTATGTTAGCTCTTGTAATACCTGTCCATTCTCCATAAAATAGCACAGAACCCCATGTAACCCTAAAAATAGCAACTCAAGGTTACGATTGTCTCTTAGACACAGGTGCTGCCAAATCTGTGTTGCAGAAATCCCCTGAAGAGTGCAAAGCAGTGGGTTCAATGGAAGTTGTGGGTGTGACGGGAAAACCATAAAATAAAGAAAATTAGAACCAAGAATGGTTTTGCTTAGACTTCTAAGTGTAGAACACTTTTCTCCTAATGCCAAATTCCCCAATGAATCTAGTGGGTAGGGATCTTCTTTGTAAATTAGGAGCAACCATAGTATGTACACCAACAGGAGATATTTCTTTGAAACTCCCAGAAGAATCCCCAAACCATTTCCCTGTATTATTCCTGGATACAATGGATTTAGAGGGGGAAGGAAATAACATCAATCAGATACCGGATATATTCCAGAAGGCTTATGGGCTGCAGATTCTACAGATGTAGGTTTATTAAAATCAGCAACCCCTGTTAATGTACTGACTAAAGGAAGTCTATCACCATGCATTTCACAGTACTCACTTAGTGAAGAGGCCATTGATGGGACCACCCCAATAATAAACTCATTATTGCAGCAAGACATAATAATATCACGCCCCTCTGAAAATAACACCCCAATTTTACTGGTTAAAAAAATCCAAGCTAGATGCTGAAGGACAAATAGTCTATAGATTCATTCAAAATTTGAGTTGTTAATGATCATGTAGTAAAATCTTACCATTGTACTAAGTCCTGCTACCATCATTTCATCTATCCCAAGTCATGAAAAACATTTTAATGTGGTTGATTTATGTTCTGCTTTTTTCTCAATACCAATACACAAAGACTCACAGAAGATATTTGCATCCACATGGCAGGGAAATCAATATTCACGGTCCTGTTTGCCATAAGGATTCTGTGCAAATCTTTCATTGTTTTCCCAAATCTTAAACAAAGATTTGAAAAATATCCAGTTCAAGGACAGTAAGTTCATTCACTTTGTAGATCAGTGATTCCCAAAGTGGGCACCACTGCCCCCTGGTGGGTGCTGCAGTGATCCAGGGGTGGTGGTGATGGTCATTGGTGTATTTATCTTTCCTATTAATTGCTAATAAAATAAAAAAAATTAATTTCCAGGGGAGCTAAGTAATATTTTTTTCTGGAAAGGGGGCGGTAGGCCAAAAAAGTTTGGGAACCACTGTTGTAGATGATCTACTTCTAGCATCACCATCTGCAAAAGTGTGCCTATGTGATAGTAAATGTCTTCTGTGTGAACTCTACAAGAGGGGACACAAAATATCAAAAGCTAAACTTCAACGGTGTCTTATTTGTGTAGAATATTTAGGGTTTGTGCTGTCCGAGGGGCCCAGAAGCATTTCCCAAAAGAGAGTATCAGACATACAAAAGTTGAGTGTCCCTAAAACCAAAAGGCAACTCAGAGCCATTTTAGGAACCACAAGTTTTTGCAGACAATGGATACCTAATTATGGTAAACTTATGAAACCACTGACTGCTTTAATGAAAGACACTGAGAAAGACCCACTGAAGCTAAAACCAGAGCATTTGTAAGCAATTGTAAAGTTAAAAGAAGCGATATTATCAGCTCTTGTTAATGGTATCCTTTATTATTTGAAACCATTCTCACTCTATGTCCATGAGCAAAAGGAAATAGCTTCAGGAGTTTTGATGCCGAGCTTAGGACCAAACCAACATCCTATTGCATATCATTCTGGTCAACTAGGTTCCATAGCTGCAGGAATAGCTCCATGCTTAAGAGGAGTGGCAGCAGCTGTATTGCTTGTTACCAAATCCACAGATTTAGTGTTAAGCTGCCCACTGACAGTTTATTGTTCACATGAAGTCATGGCACTTTTACGAAAGTTCAGAATGCAGGCATTTTCAAATCAATGCCTGGCTAAATATGACATAGTGCTTTTGGGGAATGAATATATAATGATAAAGAGATGCAATACCTTAAATTAGCAGATTTACCAACACAGGGGGAACCACTGCATGATTGTGAAACTGTAGTGCAATTAATAAAAAGACCTCGAGAAAATTTGTCAGACACACCTCTTGACAACTGTGACCTGATCTTATTCACAGATGGATTATCAACTATGCAGAATGGAATAAGATGTACAGGTGCTGTGGTAGTTAGCAAATTTGAGACCCTAAGGTTTGCTTCACTACCTAGGAATATAAGTCCTCAGGGAGCAGAAATAATTGCTTTAAAACACGAATGTGAGGGGTAAGCTGGGTAGCTCAGTGGATTGAGATGGGAGGTCCTAGGTTCAAATCTAGCCTCAGACACTTCCCAGCTGTGTGAACCTGGGCAAGTCACTTGACCTCCATTGTCTACCCTTACCACTCTTCTACCTTGGAGCCAATACACAGTATTGACTCCAAGACAGAAGGCAAGGGTCTCAAAAACAAACAAACAAATAAATAAAAAACACACATGCAAACTTGCAAAAGACAAAAGTGCAAATATTTTCACTGATTCCAAGTATGCATTTGGAATTTGCCATGCTGTTGGTTATCTCTGGCTTTAGAGAGGATTTTTAACATCTAGTGGGAAAAGAATCACTCATGCAGAAATAATCCAAAAATTATTGTCATCTCTCCAACTACCAAAGGAGATGGCAGTGATTCACTTCAAAGGGCATACTTTAGGACAAGACAATTGCCAGAGGAAATCTTAGGGTGGATATGGCTGCATGACATGCTGTACAAAATGCTTCAGCTTGCATTATGAATCTGTTATAGATACCACAGATTTAGAAAAAGCATACAATGACAAAGAGATTAAGAAGTGGATGCAAAATTTTGGAGCTAGAAAAGAAAATGGGATTTGGATAGTGTTAGTGGGAAAACTAATTCTTCCAAAAGCATTTTACTCTTACATCTGCCAAGGAATATACACAAAGGGTCGTTTTGGGACACAAGCATTAATTGATACTGTCAAAAGAACTTGGATAGCTCCAGGAATTAACACTGTGGCAAATAAGATCTGCTCAGCTTGCTTTGTGTGCACAATTCAATCAAAGCATATTTAAGCAAAAAGCTTTTGGTGGTCATCTACTAGCTCACACACATTTGCAAATAGATCATATCAATATTGTGACAATTAGATTAAGTCTACACTGTCCATCTGTAGATTTAATGACCAAAGGTGAGAACACCTTCAATTTTGGGAGGTCCATAACCCATGTGTGCTAGAGTGGGCGACGAATCAGAATTGATTGACTGCCCCCTAGGCAGTCTTAAGAGAAGTGTCTGTTGTGATTGGACACGCAAATTAGGAAGTAGACACAGGAAGTGACATGTAGGCAATCCCTTTAAAAAGAGAGAGTTGAGTGAGTCAAAGGGGTCTTCTGCTAGAGTAGGAGCTCTTCTGGTTCATGGAAGAGTGCTGGCTGGGACCCTGAAAACTTGGTGAGACTGTTTTAAATATCTTCTTTGGAATTCCACATGGTGAATTTAAAGACTGAATCTTCCTGAACTTCTCTTAAGGAACTTCCCTTTCAAAAAGACTCTGTGACTGAAGCTTTGCTTCATACACATCTGGGGCCTTTGGGCCTCAGCTCTTGGCTCAAGGCTTGACCTTTTTCCAATTAAGGACTAATTAAATCTGACTGGTTTGAGCCAGGGGCCAGAGCAAATTACTCAGTGTGTTAGATCACTTATCCTATCTTATTCTCTCTATAATTTTCTTACTTACTCTCTCTTCTTAATTGTAAATAAACTTCTATAAAAATCAATTTTTCCTTGAGATTATTCTTGAGGACTGATAATTGTTCAATCCTCTGGAGACCAATTTTTAATATATCCGACCCCAAACCCCTTTTTCCCATTACAATTTGCCCAAATCAGGACATTTAAATTTTCTTTAGTGATAGTGGACCAACTAACTAGATGGCCAGAAGCTTTTCCATCTAAGCTTTGTAGCCAAAATCTTGTTGAAAGAGATCATTCCAAGATTTGGTATACCACTGAGAGTAGATTCTGTCAAAGGGGGTCATTTTACAAATTCAGTTCTAAAACAAGTTTATAAGAATCTGGGTATCACGCTAAAATTTCATGTCCCATATCACCCACAAAGTTCTGGTCAGGTGGAGAGACTAAACAGAGAAATCAAAAGTATGGTTGGGAAATTATGCACAGAAACTCATTTGAAGTGACCAGAGATTTTGCCTCTAGCGCTGTTCTACCTGAGCACTAGACCAAGAGGAGATGTGCATATCTCACCATATGAAATGTTATTTGGACATTCACCATTGCAGGCAAAAAGTTTTAAGACAGCTTATGTATCTATGCTTGAAGGAGATCTTGCACTTGCTGAATACATCACAGAATTACAAGAAATGGGAATTTTAACTCAAAGGGGTCTGTTAGATTATGCACTCCATACGATAAAACTTGGAGATCCAGTTTACATAAAAAAATTTTAATAGAATTAGGGCAACACAACCATTATGGGTAGGGCCTTTCTACATTATTTTATAACACCTTCAACTGTTTATGTATTAGAGAAAGATTCGTGGCTACATTGCTTGCATGCAAAAAAAGCAACAGCAGTAGAAGAGATTACACCAGACAACATTGCTACAATCAAAAAGATGTCAGAAGAAAATGTTCAAGAAGAATAAAATGGAGACAAAGATCAAGATCGAGACAAAGAAGACAACATAGAAGAGAAGATGACAGCGGAAAAGATGATTGAACTGTAACAAAGACACTGCAGAAAAAAATCAACATAGAGAAGAACACAGAATGATTATGGACAGGAACTATAAGATTTCTGCGCCATTCTAACATTACACACTTTCACTATAGTTGCAAACAAACACTACATAGTAACAACATGAAGATAGAAGACAGTTGCAGACTAGGTGACTTTAAATATTTGTTAAGTATTCACTACAAAATAACATACACATTAAATTAATAAGATCTTATCTCACAGGAAAACTTTGTGTTCCTAGGAGATAACATCAGAACATACATATTTTTCTAAAGAAAATCTTTAAGGTTTTCTTAGACTATCTTAGGGGGAATCTTATTTTCCTCCAGCAACATGTAAATAGTTTATAAATACTATGTACATAGTCTTTAATATAATTTGTACATAACATATACATAGGTGTAGAAATTGTATAGATCTGTATATTTATATAGATGTGTATATAAATTGTTGCAATTTTTATTTTATTAGTATAGCAAATTGATTTTTACTTTTAATGTAGTTTTGGTTTTCTGGATTAGTGATAGGATAAGATCTTAGCATAGTAAAAAGTTTCATTTGAATTGTTCAAATAGGATTTGTAAGGTGTAGTTTGCATGAGTTTTGCATAGTTATTATTTTAGAAAGACTTTAGTTTTTGTAAAACATAATTTAAATTCCTTTTTTGTAGCTGTATTTTATTATTTCAAATGTTTTTCAAAAGTTTGAATTTTGTATTTTGCATTTTGAATTTCTGTAATTGTATGTTTTTCACTTGCATGTGTGCAAGTATGTTTTCATTGGTTATTTTTCATTGAAATTTTCTTTTCTTTGATTTATATCCCTAGTGTAGATTAGCACAGATAAGTGTAGCAATAAGAATAGGATAAGTGTAAGATTAAGAGTATTTTTTTTGGGAGAAATATAATAGTAATAGTGTAGCTTTAGAATTACATAGAATAGTAAGCATATGGGAGAGATTTTTTTTTTATCACTTCATATGCTTGAAGGGGGGAAATTATAAGGATATTAGAAAATAAGTCTTGTCATATTAGTTTAGAGATAAGAAGAAGAGAAGCTGGCTTGAGAAAGAATTGGAGTGTCAAAAAGAGCTGAGACGGTGTCAGTTTCAAGTCTAATGGTTTTTCTGTGACAGTTACTCTCTCTGGGTGGGGCAGTTGGCAGAGTCGCTCATATAGACTCTCCTGTCTGAGGTAGAAGGAAAGGAGGGAAAAGACCTGAAGGAGCTTAGTGTTTTCCTTTCCCAACTTGGGAAATACTAGTGATTATCTACTGTTTTTAAAGATTGTTTTAACTCTGAGAAGACTAAAGAAAGACCTGGTCTTTGGTTTGGACTTTGAGTTTGCTAAGGCTCAGAGTCCTAACGTGATTCTTGTTGAGAACTCAGTCAGCTAGCCTTTGTTATTTTTGTAATTTGAAGGTGAAGTTAAGAATTTTAAGAATAATAGTGGTAGTTTATTTAGAATAGTAAAAAATTTGGGTTAGTTAGATCAGAAAGGACCAGTGTAGCCTGTGGATACAGGAGAAGCGGGTTCCTTGTGGAACAAAGGAGTTTTATTTGGGTGGAATTAGAATCCCTTACAGTTAGAAATCCTTTTTATCCTTATATTTTCAATAAATACTTTATTTTTATTACAAGTCTTTTTAGCGTCCTTGCACCTGGCCCTGAAGGGAAGTTCACTTATGAGCTTCATTTCATTTTATCACTGAAGATACTTTTGATTACATCTATCAAAAGTATCTGAACAGTTTTGAATCTTTATTTGCATAGTTTTCCCCATTTATTTTTACAGTTTGTACCCCAAAGAGATAAAAAAAAATGGGGATGGACCTGTTTGTACAAAAATATTTATAGCTATACTTTTTGTGGTGGCAAAAAATTGGAAAGTGAGGGAGTGTCCCTCGAATGGGGAATGGCTGAACAAATTGTGGTACATGATGGTGATGGAATACTATTGTGCTATAAGGAATGATGAATAGGATGATTTCTTTAAGAACTGGAAAGATCCATGGAGTGAAATGAGCAGAACCAGAACAACATTGTACACAGTAACTGAAACATCATGGGACAATCAAATGTAATAAGAGTTTGCTACTAAGAACAATACAGTGATCCAGGACAATTCTGAGACTTATGAGAAAGAATGCTATCTACAGTTAGAGAAAGAACTGTGGAAGGAGAAATAACAAAGAAAACCATGATTTATCACTATTTCTATGGGTATATTGTAAGGGGGAAAAAGGGGTTTTATGGGTTCAATATATTAAAAGATGGTCGCCAGGGGATTGAACTATTATCAATCCTCAATTAAGAATAATCTCAAGTCAAAATTGACTTTTATGGAAGTTTATTTACATGAGGAGAAGAAATAAGGAAATAAGAATCTATCCCACTAACTTACCCAAGGGTTAAAGGGCCTGAGGCCCAGAGGTGAATGGAGCAAGCTTCATTCACAGAGTCTATAAAAAGAAGTTTCTTAGGAGAAGTTCAGGAAGATTCAGTCTTTAAACTCACCACGTGGAATTCAAAGAAGATATTTAAAGCAGTCTCACCAAGGTCTCAGCATTCCAACACTCCTCCACGAACTGGAAGAGCTCCTTCATTAGCAGCATTCTTTACTGAAGCCCCCTGCTGACTGAGGACTTTCTCCTTTTAAAGGGGTCACTTGTGCATCACTTCCTGTACCTCCCTCCTAATTTGCATGTCCAATCACAATAGACGATTCTCATAGTACTGCCTACGGGGCAGTCAGTTGATTCTGATTTGTCACCCACTCTAGCACACGTGGGTTGTGGACCTCCCAGAATTAGAGGTGCTCTCACCTTTGGTGATTAAATCTAAAGATGGGTAGTGTAGACTTAATCCAATTATCACAATATAACTTGAGGTTTTTGTTTTAAAAGATTATTACAAAAATAATATGGAAATGAGTGATAATACATGTATAACTCAGTGGAATTGTCAACTCCAGGAAGGGAGAGGGAGACAACATAAATCATATAACCATGGGGAAAAAACCCCAAAACTACAAATTCCATTCCAGACACTTTAACTCTGTATGGATCTGGATATTTTAAGAACATAGTTTTTATTTTTTAATCCATTTTGCTATTCTATTCTATTTTATAGGCAAGTTCCTTTCATTCATATTGATGGTTATGACACATTTATAAATATGTTTTTCCTTCCTTTCTAGCCTCATTTTTTTTTAAACCCTTGTACTTCGGTATATTGTCTCATAGGTGGAAGAGTGGTAAGGGTGGGCAATGGGGGTCAAGTGACTTGCCCAGGGTCACACAGCTGGGCCTTTCTAGCCTCATTTTGCTTCTCTCTGACCTCAAATTTAAATAGAGAAAGAAGGTAGACAGGATTGTGATCTATAACTTATCTGTACTGACTCCATTTACACATAATTTTCAGTCCTCTTTTCAAGGGGCCATTGACCTTTCCATTGCTCTTTAACCTGCCATTTGAACTGGTTTGTGACTTATTTTTAGGTCTGCTAGAAGCCCAAATTCTTAAATGAGGCTTGTACAGTCTAGTTCTATTTTGTCTAACAGCTCTAAGCTTCCTGACCTTTTGTCTCCCTAGAATGAAGAATACATTTTATCTTCCTCCTATTTTTCAGTTTTAAATGAAATATATAGTTTGACATGAACAGTTTTTCAGTAAAGATTTAGCCTAATGCCTTCAGGCTACCCCTATTAGAAGTAGCTTTATTGTAGTGAAAGGAGTACTGCAGTTTCTAGCTCTGCCACTCCTTGGTAATCTCAGTTTCTTCATGTGTAAAATAGGAAGATTAGAGTAAATGATGTTTAAGGACCCTTTCAACTCAGATATTTTATATCTTTAAGTTCTTCTATCCAGTTCCAGTCTTCTTCAACTTTCTGTCTGGAAAAGACTTGGTGGAGAGGTAAAAGTATGTTAAAGACCTTGCTACACTCTCAAGTGGAGAAGGAATAGGATTAGACTTGTTCTGTATGGCCTCAGGGGGCAGAATTAGGAGCAATGAGTGGAAGTTGTTGCTATTTAAGCATAGTTGCCCAGAGGTCCAAGGGGTTGTTCTATGACAGAACCCTGGCTCTGGACTCATGTAAACTAAGTTCAGTCCTAGAAGAATTTTGCCTCCAGAAAGAGGTACCGAGTTCTTTTAAAACTGTATTGTCTCTGGTTCTTTAAATCCCCAACCCAGGAGCTCTGGGAGAAATCACTTAACTCAGATCTAGTGTCTTTCCAAAAAGGATCATATGGAAAGGTACTCAATCTATCAAGTACAAGACAACCATTTCCTCCACACACACATATCAAAAAATGCCTGAAATACAATAAAGACTTAAAAAATGAAATGGAAACCCTTATTTCTTATTGTCCTGGGAGGATAATACTAAAACATCAAAACATGAAACATTTTATGGGGCTGCTGAACAATCATTTTGCTTTCACCTCTGCTCTGCACTGTCCAAAAAACTTCAAAGTCTTTTATCTTTTGGTAATCCAGGCATGGCTTGGGCTCATCTTCCTGTTGATGGCCATCTTCTTTGAAATGTGTTGTAGAAAATGCAGGAACATCTCTTACTGCCAGTCATTCAAATCTCTTGGGTATGCAAGGTTGCCATTATAGCTGGAAACATCCATCTGAGGACCACTGTGTGGTCAGTCATTCTCAGGAAAAGAAACAAAAAGCAGAGAATGCAGACAAGGCTTTGAGATGCAGTCTCAGGCTCAACCATACAAGCATATGCTCTTGTTGATATTTGTGAACAGCCACCATAGCTGCCTGGGTTGGGGATGGGGAGGCAAGAGAGCTGTTCAAGACTCAAATTACATATTCAGAAGAGCAAGAGAAGCTATCTTTTCTTTTAAGGTCTACTAAGTGAGCAGCAGTTGTTGTTAAGTGGTCAATCCTCTTTGAAGCAGCATTTTGTCATGATGGCACATAAAAGACAAATAGGTATCAATCAGAAACTTTTGGCTTTGAATGCCCTTTAGTGAGGGAACAAGAAGGGATCGGGAGGCATGTCCAGAAGATCCTATGGTCATGTTCTAGAGGTGTCTCCCAATTACCACTATCATGGAAGGAAGAACTTGCTGAAAATTGGAGCAGGTAAAAAGCAATGGGCTGTTGGGAAAGGAGTGTGATCCCCATCACTTTAGTTCAAGTGATGGCAAGATGTCTTAAGACACATGATTCTAAGCTTAGTTCTAGTTACCTAAAATCCAAACACATTAAACAACCAGTAGAAGGTACAAGGGTGACTTAGCCAGAAGGCTTGGGTAAAGGGAATAAAAGCCCGCTTCAAACACTTTTAAGTGTCACGTCCAGGAAGAATTAAAGCTGTTTTCTTTGGCCCAGAGGCCAGAGCTGTGAGTAAAGAGTTGGGGTGGCAGGGACAGGTTTAGGTTGAATGGAAGTAAAAACTTTCTGAGAATCAGAGCCTTCCAAAAGTGGAATGAGCTGCCTGACTCAGGAGAGGAAGTACATTTCTTGTTCTCTGGAATCTTTCAGGCTGACTGATTAAGGTCATTGCAGAAGAACTTCCTTTTTAGGTAGAAGCTGACCTGGCTGAATTTCTAGTCCCTTGAAATCTGTAATTGAGGACTAGGTCGTTTACATGACCTCAGGTTGGGCTATCAACACCAGCCTGTTCTGTTCTTACCCTCAAAGCAGCCTACTAATGCAAATGTGCTTCAAGAAACCACCATGGGGGGCAGCTGGGTAGCTCAGTGGATTGAGAGTCAAGGCCTAGAGACAGGAGGTCCTAGGTTCAAATCCTGCCCCAGACACTTACAAGCTGTGTGACCCTGGGCAAGTCACTTGACCCCTATTGCCAACCCTTACCACTCTTCCACCTATGAGACAATACACAGAAGTTAAGGGTTTAAAAAAAAAAAAAAAAAAAAAGGAAGACACCATCATGAAGCTGCTCTTCCTACAAAGATCATCCTGCCTTTTACTCATTTGGAATGCCCCCAAAGACACAAAGGTAAGATACTAGTGCTTTGTCCTCAAGGAGCTTCCATCCTTCCATTCTAGCAGAAATATTCTGGGGTCAAAGGTGCACTGACATTAAATGCTTTCTCAAGATCATATAGCAAGTCAAAAAAACAAACTAGAAGTCCATAGGAGTTCTGACTTCCGGGCCTCTTAAAACATGCTTCTTAAGTTGCATTTAAAGGCAAGTAGAAATAAATACAGATACAAAATGAAGAATACATTGTATGTTTATTATTCACAGTTAATTACTACCTACCAAATGCTGTTGCAGAGTTAAAGGATTAAGTACATAGGTCTTTTTTATTTAAACACTGATTTCTTTTTTTTTTTTTTTTAATATATATACACAAAACAGTTCAGCAAGGCTTCGTGATATACACCAATTCCAAAAAAAAACAATCAAATGGTCCAGGTGTCGAATGCCAAGGTTCCTTTTATCATAACTGACGGAAGAAGAAATAGAACCAAAAAGGAAGAGGAGAAACACAGGGAATGCTCAGCTTGGAGAGCTGCTTACCTCTTGGTGAATCAGAAGATTTAAAGGCAGCATCCATCTCTACAAGTGCCCAAAGGCCTTTAATAACATTTCAGGAAAAAAAAAAAAACAACTGAGGAAAAAATGAAGGTGGACTTCTTTATTTTAAGGGGATGGGGCATGAAAATAATATGTTGCGCTGGAAAAAAACAGTAATGTCACGAATGATTGGCACTAAGGGCATTGCTGTTAAAGTAGTCTCCCTTTAATTAAAATCATTTTCCCCAAATACTCTTTCTGCTTCAGAAGTTTTTTGTTGTTGTTTTTTAGGGGTAGTCAGGGATGGGGCAGGATGGACTAGTCACAAACAGCCTGCTGTTAACTAGGAAGTGAAGAAACTAGTCCCTTGCTTCTTGAATGCTCCATTAAGCAGGTCAGGAGACACACACATACACACACACACACACATGCACGCACGCACGCATCAACATTTCAAGCAGACATCCCTATTTTTAAGAGCAAGACAATATAAATAGTTAACATTCCTACACCAGTGTAGGAATATAGGATTATGTTTTAAGGTTCAAGAACAATAGTTTAAAGTTCAACTATTTTTCTCTTTTGGTTTTCTTGCAGTTGAACATTTTCTGGCCATAGGGAGGTACATGTGAGAATTATTGTCTCCCACCAGTCAAGAGAGAAATGGAGATCATCTGAGATCCTCAGCTTTCTTTTCATCGAACTGAATCGAATATGGGAAGGGATTCAACCCTTGCCTTTTTCCATGGGCTGGCTACCACACTGCACTGCTGTTGGTAGCATCTATGAGTCTATGCAAACCTCTGGAAATATGAACTTGCTCACCAATATTAAAGCTTAATCCTTAAAGACTTCTGGCTTCAAAGAGACAAGAACTTAGAACTTCTCCTTGTTTGACTCCCTATATCCCTCCCTGACAAATATAAAATTATATATATATATATATATATATATATATATATATATGAGGAGACAAATTGGCTGAAAAGTTCTGGACTGTCTTTATCTTAAAAATTACAGCAAAAAAACCCTGAAAATAATGGAAAAGGCACTATGAAAAAAAAAAGTTCAACAATACACCATTTAGAAAAGAACATGGTAAAAAAAAAAAAAACCAAGCTTTTGCTATTTAGAATTTTGCAAGATGGCCTACATATTAGCAAAATATCTACCATTCACTCTATTTTGCTCTCAAACTGACAAATACAAGGTTTACCCGAACCCACAAATACTTTTTCTCTTAGAGCAAAAAGATATGAATTCTGAACATTTCAGGAGTCCTCTCTTTTTTGCAAGAAAAGGACAAAGTGTATTCTTTCAAATTGCTCATTCTATCTAAAACAGACATTTTGCATAGAGAAAATACCAGTCCACTTGGTTTCTTATCTTTTATTATCTGCATCAGTTAAGATTAGGTGTGTCATTTAATGTCATGCACTGATGGACAGAAGAGAAAGAATGGGGGGGAAAAAGGGATAAAGGAAGGGAAATAGGAACACCTGTGAAAATCTGTAATAAAAATTATCTTTTCTTAATTTAAAGGTAAGTTTTGGCATTTTATATCCAACTCCCTTTCCCACCCCTCCCTCCCTCACCAAAGTTCCATCCAGAATGAGAGAGGGTCACCCTAAGGTGACTTAGGTGTTATGGCCAGATGCTCAGAGCTCCCTCACTGGCTGCTGTTAGATGCAGCATGTGGATTTTACTTTTGTATGTGTGTATGTTTTAAAATTTTCTTGTTTCCTTAAATAATTTCTTATTGATTCTTAGATGTTCCGATTCACTGGGGTGACGTAGTTACGTGGAAACATGCCAGTCTGCCCATGGCAGGCTCCTTTCCACCAGTTGGGGTCTGAGTTATCGAGGACCTGTATGAAATCTCCCCGACGGAAGCCCAGCTCTCCATCTTCCTGGGGGTCAAAGTCAAAGAGGGCCTGGACATATGTTGGTTGCTAAAAAGGAAAGAAAGAATTAGGTTGTTCACTCGCTACGTTGTTGAGAGATCTGAAATCTATGTCACAAATGGTCTTAGTTTATTATCTTTCAAATGTGTACCATAGGAAGAAAAACAGTTCAGATAAATGTTCCATTGTTAACAGGCCACCAACATCATCTCAGGCTAGTCAAACTCTACATAGTGTTGCCCTAGATAACGTAACATTCTAACCAAACCTCCCTATATACAGCAAAATTCTTGATTTGATATTGTCCAAAAAAATCACCTGAGAGGCAAATTCAATAGTTCTTTTCTGCCTCCCACAATTGTTTCACTTAATGTCATCTTTTTTATGGAATTAATTAATGACATCAGGTGGCATGTGCCTATATGCTGGAAATATTAAGGCCTAGCTTTTGCAAGAAGAATAGAAAAGAGCAGTTAAGGCAATGCTTAAGACAAAAGATTTGAGGATATTTTCCTTTTTATACTTACATCATATCATCTACAAGTTCTTATAGGCCTTAGGTCTGTCACAGAGGTAGGTAATAATGATAAGAGTGGAGGAAGAGTGTGTCGTTATTATAATACTAAGTGTGAGCAGGAAAGAAGTATTAGGGGATTGAAGGAAGTTATTATTTCTTTCCCCTACCCTTCAAAAGCATCACCTTGCTTAGCTA
This sequence comes from Gracilinanus agilis, assembly GCF_016433145.1. Lineage (NCBI taxonomy): Eukaryota > Metazoa > Chordata > Mammalia > Didelphimorphia > Didelphidae > Gracilinanus > Gracilinanus agilis. The sequence goes on along the minus strand of NC_058133.1, from coordinate 209,172,136 downwards.
CTTCCTTCTGTGCTTTCAACAGGAAGAAATTTGGCAGTGAGAGCCAAGGAAGCAAGCACAAAGAAAACTCTACTTGCCTCCTTTTTTGATGCGGAAAGAAGGAAAGGATCAAACCTGTGATTCCATTGGTGGAGGGAATTCTCTATCAAGGCAGATCTGCAACTACCCTGCAACTTAAGAGTCTAAGAGGTTTTAAAGTGGGTTTTCTAAATACAGTATCATATCATCTACAAAAAAGGGATAGTTTTATTTACTTGTTGCCTATGTTTATTCCTTCAATCTATTTATTTTTATTAGTGCTACTACAGCTAGCATTTCTAGTATGATATTAGTAATAACAACAACCGACAACATTCTTGCTTCATCCTTGATCTTACTAGAAAGGCTTCAGACTTATTCTTATTATGGATAATGCTTGATCTTGTTTTGAGACAGTATTTATAATTTTAAGGAAAGTTTCATTTATTCCTGTGCTTTCATGTTGTCCCCACCCCTCCAAACCCTTACCTTCTGTCTTGGAATCAGTATGGTATATTGGTTCTAAGGCAGAAAGGGCTAGGCAATGGGGGTTAAGTGACTTGCCCAGGGTCACACAGCTGGTAAGTATCTGAGGCCAGATTTGAACCTAGGACTTCCTATCTCTAGGCTTGGTTCTCAATTCACTGAGCTACCCAGCTGCCCCCTGCTTTCATGATTTTAACAAGAATGGGTGTTATATTTTGTCAAATCTTTTCTGTATCTATTGAAATAATCATGATTTTTGTTTTTCTGTTATTAATATGGTCAATTGTATTTATAGCTCCTCTAATATTGAATGAGCCCTGAATTCCTGATATAAAGTCTGATCCTAACATATCATATTAAAAATGATAATTAGAATTTTTGGATTAATTTTATTAAGTCAATTGGTCCATAGTTTTCTCTGTATTAATTATCCTTGATTTAGGCATCAAGACTATATTTGTGTATTAGAAGGAATTTTGTGGGACTCCGTCTCTACCTATTTTTTTCTGAACAGTTTATTATGTAGTATTAGAATTAATTGTTCTTTAAATGCTTCATAGAATTAATTTGTAAACCTATCTGGTCTTGGGTTGTTTTTTTTTTTTCCTTATGAGGAAGTTCATTTATGACTTGTTCAATCCCCCCATCCCTCCACCCCAAATTAGGGTAATTTAAATATTCTATTTCTTGTTCTATTAGTCTAGGCCAGTGATTCCCAAACTTTTTTAGCCTACTGCCCCCTTTCCAGAAAAAATATTACTTAGCACTCCTGGAAATTAAATTTAAAAAAATTTTAATAGCAATTAATAGGAAAGATAAATGCACCTGTGGCCATCACCGCTCCCCCGGATCGCTGCAGCACCCACCAGGGGAAGGTGGAGTCCACTTTGGGAATCACTGGTCTAGGTGATGTAATTTTTGTAAACACTCATTCATTTCATTTAGATTGTCAATTTTGTTAGCATAAAGACTAGGCAAAACAAGTCCTCATGATGGTTTCTATTTCATCTTCAGTGGTTGTGAATTCATTTTTTTCATTCTGGATACTGGTAATTTGGTTTACTTCCTTCTCCTTCCTTTGATTTTTAGGGTTTTAATTTTGGTGTTTAGTTGGGAACTTAAATTTTTTTTCCTCCTAGTTTTTTTAAGTTGTATGACCAATTCAATGATTTGTTCTTTCTATCTTTTACTGATATAAGTGCTTAGAGATATACATTTCCCCCTAAGTAGTGCTCTGGCTGTATATTCTTTTTATTTATTTATTTTATTAACCCTTACCTTCTATCTTAGAATTAATATTAAATATTGGCTCCAAGGCAGAAGAGCAGTAAAGGTTAGGTGATTTGCTCAGGGTCACATAGTTAGGAAGTTTCTAAGGCTAGATTTGAACCAGATCCTTTCAACTCCAGGCCTGGATCTCTTTGCTCTGAGTCAGTTAGCTGCCCCTATATACTATTATTCATCAGTACTGTTCTAGGGCAGAAGAGTGGTATGGACTAGGCCATGGGATTAAAATAACTTGCCCACAGTCACACAGCTAGAAGTGTCTGAGGCCAGATTTGACCCCAGGACCTTCTGTCTTTAGGTCTTTCTTTCAATCCACTGAGCCATCTAGCTGCCCCCTGTATACTAGTATTCTTAAGGAAAAAAATGTAAAGATAGGTCTTCAAGGAGAACATACATGGGAAAAAAAAAAGGTGAAAATTTCTAGTGACATGCCTAATGTTTAAATCTCCAGAAAGGTAGAATATTTTCTTTCATACACATTTTTAAATGTAACACAAGAATATAGTAACGAATGAATGTTGAGCTAATATCACAAGGCCTTTTTCCTCCACTAATTTGCTGAGGCAAGTCTTAGTATTTTAGGTAGTATTGATGCTTTACTCCTTATGAACTTACCTGTGGCACCTGTTCTATGTCCCGCAAGAATATCTGCTGGTTTCTGGAAACAGAGGTGGATCTGTGATAATCTACCAGCTCATTTAAAGAATTGAACTTTACAACCCAAAGGAAATACTTTCCAGCCCCATCTCGGAGCACTTTGAAATGCTGCACATCATTTCCAAACCTAGGGAAGACCAGATAATACATGTTAGGAAGTCAAAGAGTTCCGTCTCCAAGTTTAGGCAGGGCATCTCTTATTACAAAAGGAAGTTTAGTAAGAAAGAAAGCCAATCATCTTTCTCCCAAGCTAAACTATCATATACTTGTAGTTTGGCTCAAAAAACAAGGGATGGAATGATGAGATGCCCCTGTTGGGAAGAACATGGTATTCAAATGTATTAGCTGTTAATGTTAGTGGCATAAACCTAGAGGTTTTGAGTTCATCAGGATTAGCATATTTCCTAAGTTTAAGCACACATAAAGAATTCCTATCAGATACAAGGAAACCAGAAATTTTGATACCATTATAGTAAACATTTGCCTACAGATATCAAGGATTGTTTTTGCCTAAGGCAAGGAATAAGAATATAGATTTCAAATCTACTAAGTAAATGGGGAAAATATCAATCTCGCTTATCAAATCTTGGTTCCAAAGCATAGAACTTCACTGAATAATGAATAAATATGAGTTAAAAGAAGAGAAATTCTTCAATAAAATGATTGATACAATGCATAATAAGTTAATTGTCCACTTCTAGTAACTTGATTCTCCTTTCTACTTGGAGTAAATGACCTTCAGGGAAAATGGAAAGGGGGAAAAAAAGATGCAGGAAGCATAGAAATTAAGTCCCATTATAATCCCTAAGTGGTTGCACATATCCCATTATATGCATTTTAGTTTAGATTGACAAAGGCAGAAGTCTCAATTACCAAGGGTCTGCCTCCTAATAATAGCCAAAAGGATACAAAAATATTTTTGTCTTTAACATTATCTCCATGGCTATTTCCCCTCAAATAGCCCTCCACAAAAATAACCCATTAGGTGGCAGCACTGAGTTGCCAAAACATCAGAGTGCAGTGGCAATCCAATGCTTAGAAAAAAATGTTTTATATGGCAGTTAACCTGGCCTGTTGAGTGCAGATATATGGAGAACATGGAAAGAATCATTCAGCCCCTCTTCTACATCTTCAATAAGAATTGCCACCAATGGGGGCAGCTGGGTAGCTCAGTGGATTGAGAGTCAGGCCTAGAGATGGGAGGTCCTAGGTTCAAATCTGGCCTCAGACACTTCCCAGGTGTGTGACCTTGGGCAGGTCACTTGATCCCCATTGCCTACCCTTAACCACTCTTCTGCCTAAGGGCCAATACACAGAAGTTAAGGGTTTAAAAAAAAATTGCCACCAATAATCAGAAATATGGGTTCATAGATGAGCCTAAATGGCATACTGAAGATCATAAAAATAATTGGACTCTTAAATGCAATTAGATAGCAGACACCATGCAGCCTATTCACTCCCTTCTGCTTCTTGTTTTCCATTTCAGAGGGGGAAACTGAGAACTACCCAGAATTCTACTAGTTCAGATTTAAAATTTTTGCAATTAACAAAAAATGATTTGCTTTTCCCCTCCCCCATCTTCTCCTTCAAGTTGGGCAGGGAGAAACATTAAAACAACCACAAAAAACCAAAAACAACCTTATAACAAATATAGTTGAGCAAAACAAAATCATTTGGCCATGATATAAAATATATCTCATTCTGCATCCTAAGTCATTTCTCTGCTACGAAACTGGTAACAATTCATCATTGGTTCCCTGGAATCACAGTTGGTCTATGTTAATAAAAGTTCTTAAGTCTTAAGTTGTTATGTATGTATGTATGTATACACACATGCATATAAATAAATTAAAAAACCAATGTTACATAAATTGTTTCCTGGTTCTGCTTCCTTCACAATGCAATAGTTCATATATGTCTTCTTAGGTTTTTCTGAAGCCATACTTTTTTTAGTTCCCCTTTCAGCACAAAAATATTCCATTATATTCATATACCAGGATTTGTTCAACCATTCCTCAACAGATGGGCACTCTCTTTCTTTTCTTTGTCACTCCAAAAAGAGCTGCTATAAATATTTTTGTACATACAGGTCATTTTCCGCTTTTATTTCTTTAGGAAACAGGTCTTATAGTGGTATCAGTGAATCAAAGGGCATTCAGATTTACTGACTTTTTGTGCACAGTTCCAAACTGATTTCCAAAATAGCTGTCCTAATTTACAGCTCCTCCAATAGTGCACAAATGTGCTTATTTTCCCACAGCTCCTCCAACATTTATCGTTTTCCTTTGTCTTCAGATTTTTACTCTTCATGATTCCAAAACAGCTGAGCTTCTGAATTTGCCAGGCTATAAAATAAAAAAACTGGCTTCTGCAAGTATCACAATTAAGTTAGTTTGGAAGTGGGCAAGAGAGAAGTAGAGAAAGACTCACTTGACAGAGAGGGAGAAGTCTCCAGGTGCACTCTCACTCTCCCGAATAAGAAAGGCACCATCATGTCGCTGTTTGCCAAGCATTTCTTCTGCTTTTGCTCTGGGGATTTTGCCAAAAAACCACCTACAGAACAAAGAAACCCAGTCAAAGCCTGCTCCTCCACATTTTAAAAAAAAAAAGGCATCTAAGGCCCTTGAAAGTGTTAGCAAAAAGAGGACACCCTTCAGAAGCAATATACTCAACAATTAGGTTAAGTCAGGGCTATTCTGTTGAGAGTTCTGTAAGTGAAATCCCCTTAAATGACCCCTATTCTCCCTAGGAAAGTGACTCATTACAGAGCAGTTCATTACAGTACTGAATAATTTCTATATGGGTAGACACTTAAAAATCTGCCAGATAGGTGAAAGACCACAGTTTAGCTTCTCATTTACCAGAGAGATTTGGGGAAGCCCCTAGTTAAATAAACTTGAAAAATGTACAGCATGAATCAAATAAGGAAAAAGAGGCCCACTCTATGTAGTCATTTGCTATTCATATTACTTTGCTACCAGGAAAAATAGGATGATGTAGGGAGTGAGGTGGGTGGCTAGAAGCAAAATTTTTCTGCCATGGAAACAGTCTCAAAGGTAAAAGCTCTAGCCTTTTAGAAACAGGTGTGCTAATATGTAATGCCATTCTTGCCAGAAGGGAGAATGAACTTTTACTAAGCTAGTGTCAGGAACAAGAGAATCTACTCAGGTAGTTTGTTGAGAAGTTGTGTTTTTCCCTTAGGAAAAACTTATATCACCTTCTTTTATTATAATATACCACTGACTCTGGGTATTGGAGGAAGTAAAGCTATCTTCTTATGCAGCCTAGCTACTCTAGGTAGAACACAAAATTGGATTTATTAAGCAGTTCTACAAAATTTGCTGCTCTGAAGTTGTGCAGTTTATTATTGTTGTTGTTGTTTTGGGGGGAGGGGAAGGTGACTCCCTCTCACTCAAAATTAAACAAAAAAAGACTTCAAAATCTTTAAAATTTTCAGAAGCAGTGTCCTACACAGTAGTTCCCTGGCCCCCTTATCCTCAGTTTCATTTTCTATGGTTTCTGTTACCCTTGGTTTCCAGAGGAAGGAGGGAGGCAGGAATAGGGTTGCTACTGGATTAGGGAAGGGGTTGGCACACATTTCAAGGACACATGGAGGCCGGTACCTGAGCTCAGAGCAGCACACTGTCCACGAGGAGGGTTTCCCTATGTTGTCAGTTCTGCTTTTTGGGAAGGTTTTTAGGGGTTTTTTTTGGTGGTGGGTTGAGAGGCCACAGAATGCCCAATACTATTTTATTACTATATTTAGTGCTAATAATGTTTTATTGTGTCTATCAATTAAACATTTATATTTTTTAAACCTTCTTATACATATGCAGGTACAAGAAAATCACGTTATATGAGATCAGCAGGTATTTGCTTATACCCAAGGATTCAGTGATCCATGATTGGTCTAGGAACATGTATCCTACAGATAGATATGGGGACCTTACTGTTGTAAAAAGTGTGCTGGGTTTGGAGTCACAGAACCTAGGTTTGAATCCTAGCTTAGCACTTAAACTCTCTGTGCCTCAGTTTCTTCATCTAGAAAATTAAGGGAGTTTTGACTTGATAATCTTTAAGGTCTGCTACAACTATACACCTATGATCACATAATCTGCTAATGCAGGTCTCTTTATAGATGCGCTCAATACCAAATTGTGATATCCTTCCATTTGTGTTGTCTTTTATCATTATAATGTAAGCTCCCTGAGAATAGGGACTATCATGATTTCTTGTATTTCTATCATCCAGATCAGCATAGTACATTGTACTTAATAAATGTTCTAGCTACCTTTGTATACCTCTCTATCTAATGAATTCTTTGTTGGTTCTGCTCACTTCAGGATGCATAACCAGTAAGTTATAAATCTAGAAATAATGTTACACATTCCAGAAAATGCACATCAGTCAACACTATGTTAATAGCTAGAGTACTTGTTGACTTTATAGGAAGAGGTTTTTTCCCCAGAATAAAATAACAGGCGACTAAAGTTGGAAGAGAAATGTACTTCTGCAGAGGAAATATCATCTCCTATTACTCAAGATGCCTTCTGCCACTATCTTCGACTTCATTGAGATCTTATATGATCTTACTTATATTAAGACCAATCCTGCTACCTATTCAAAAGATCCGATTCCATCACAGATTATTCCCCACTATCTAGAAACAAGCCCATGTCCCTTCCTACCCTGAAAAAAACCCTTACTTGATCCTTCTAGTCTCTATTATCCTACATCTGTGATGGGCAACCTTTTGAGCTTGGTGTGTCAAAATTTGCCAACCGAGCATAACTTGGGTGGTGTGTCACTTTGAGAAAAAAGCCATAATTTTGCGATATTTATAGTTTAGTTAACAAAAATGTATAATTGTAATATATAACTGTATTTAATAAACCAAAATAGGTAAATTAACATACGTAGAATTGTCATCTATAGTGCAGAGAGTGTCTATACTACACTACAGCAAATTTCATCCTCGGCATGCTTATCTGTATGTGGTTGCGTGTCATTGAAAATGGCTACATGTGTCATAGGTTTGCCATCACCATCCTTCTCCAGTCCTTTGAAGCTAAACTCCTCAAAAAGGCCACTTACAATATATGCCTCCACTTTCTTTCTTCTCACTCTTTTTAACTCCTTACACTTAAGCTTCCAGCCTTAATAGTCTAACAAAACCCCTTTCTCCAAACTTACCAGTGTACTTCTTGGTTGCTAAATCTAATGGCCTTTTGTTTTTCTCTACCCTCATTCTTCCTGACCTCTCTGTAGCCTCTGGCATAGTTGATTACTCTCTCCTCCTTGATATTTTCTTCTCTCTAGGTTTTTGGGACACTATTGCCGCCTGGCTTTCTTCCTGCTTATCTGACTGCTCTTTCTCAATCTCTTTTGCTAGATATTCATTTGGAACATACTCTCTTATCCTACATGTCTCACAGGGTCTGTCCTGTGCCCTTTTCTCTTCTCCCTCTTCATGCCTACATTTGGTGATCTCATTATGCTGGGCTTATTTACCATCTACATACTGATGATTTTTCAAATCTATTTATCCTGTTCCAAACTAAAAGAATCTATGATTTTATTGTTCTAGAGACTCTCTAGGTGAGGAAACTTCCTCTACCAAGGCAGATCAGACCTACTTTATTACTACAGTTTTAGAGAGTTCCTGAGAGAAGTTGTTTGTTTAGGAGTCGTGTGTGTGTGTGTGTGTGTGTGTGTGTGTGTGTGTGTGTGTGTGTTTGTGTGTATTTATATGAAATATAGGGCTTCAACCTGGGTCTCTTTGGCTTTTGGATGTCTTTTAATCCACTATGCCATGCTATCTTGAAAGTCTAAATAATTTTTGTGCTACTGGAATTTTGTTTCATTGATCATTTCACAAAGTTGTCATTATTAAGGGACTGGCAGTATTTTTTTTGTATTACACAAAAAAGCCCAAAGAATGTTAGAATTGGAATAATAGAATAAATCTAGTCTAATCTGCTTTTCTTACAGATGAGAACCTGAAGCTCGGAGTAATTAAGGAACTTACAATAAAAATTAGCAATAGAGCTGGGAGGAATTATAATTATGATTCCAAGTCTGTTATATTTTTCTCATCTTTCTTTGCTCAGATTAGTGGTATTTAACAGTAGGTGAAGAGAACTCCCTCTGTCACAGCATAACTAAAACCACTGGACAGCTTGGTTTTAGAGGATCAGGACCTGGGAACAATGGGAATGTTCAAATGATCTGCCTATATATCACATAGCCAGATTATGTTAGGGCAGAGCTTTATGTCTAGGTTATACTGCCTCCGTAAGTTTTCCTTACACATAACCCAAAAGCCTTTGTCCCCAGTCCACTTTTATTTCCTTAAGGAACCAAATTTTTCCCAAAATGTATATTGTAAACATCAAAAAGGAATAGAATTTTGTTAGATAAAAGTTGCTCTTACCCCCTTTCTACATCACTTGCTCTAATTTCTCATTTGTGTTCTAATTACAAAAGGCAGATGTAAAACAATCTATTTCAAGTCCTTTTGTATTATTAATACCTTTTGTTTTTTATATCACATTTGTATTTGACTATTATACCTCCCCAATTTCCCCATCCAGTGAGGCTTCCTTTGAAACCAAGATTAAAAGAAAAAATACAGTTCAGTGAAACTAAAAGACACACACACTGTGCTTCTCAAGTCAGCACATGGAGGACTATAGGCCCCAGAGATAGATAGATACACACACACACACACACACACACACACACACACACACCCTAGGAACATGCCCACATTTGTATTATTAGCTAATAAGAATCTATTCACCATGGACAGGATTAATTAATTCTAAGGAATCATTCCATTTGTAATCCTTTTCTACTTAAGACTCCATTTTATGTAACAACAACAAAAAAAACAGTCAACTGAAGATTTTGTTTGTTGATAGTTCTTACAGTATTTTATATCAGTCATTCTATAACATCAAATGCTAAAAGTATGATTAAATAAATGTTAAATTAGGTGCAGTTAAAATAAGAAGAGGGGGGAAGTTATCTTGAATGGTAACTGCTAACATGTATATTACCCTAAGGTTTGTAAAGTGTTTTATACACATGTGATTTGACCTTCAAAATAATGCAACAAAGTAAGTAATAAATTATTATTATTCCCATTTTACAGATGAGAAAAATGAGGTTCAGAAATGTTATGTGATATGTCCATAGTTATACAACTAGTGTTACCAAATATGGGAAGTAGTATTTTATTTATCTCAGTCTCTGGACTTCAAGAGTGCTCTCTCTACTACAACAGCTAATTCTTTTTAGTTCTATATATACTCCTTCCCATAAATATCTCATCAATTAACAAGTATTTATTAAGTGCCTTTTACGAGCCAGGCACTTGGAAAAAGTCCTTCTCTACAAAGAGCTTATATTTTACAATTGACAGGGAGAAACAACTTGTATATATATTTTGGGTAATGTGATTAGGAGAAAAACAATGTAGACCTGCAGGGCCCTTAACACCACATGGGATCATTCCTGGCCTTCTCTGTAGGCTTACAAAATCTATGATTTTCTTTCTTTTTCAAGCCAGCCTTTTATTTATTTATTTATCTTTGATTTATTTAATTTGGAATATTTTTCCATGGTTACATGAATCAGGTTCTTTTTCTCCTCTCCTCCCTCTTGTAGCCAATGAGTAATTCAACTGGGTTTTATATGTATCATTGATCAAGACTGATTTCCATATTATTAATATTTGCAATACAGTGATCATTTAGAGTCTACATCCCAATCATATTCCCATCAAACCATGTGATCAAGGAAATGTTTTTTTCTTTTCTGTTTCTACTCCAATCTATGATTTTCAATGAGCTTCTTCAGGGGCAGAATTTACCTCTCCCCCAACTCCCCATATACTGAATATTCCTAAATGGAACAAGAAGGTAAAGTTGAGCTCCCATTCCCAAACCTTTAAATATGTACATCAAAGATAACTATTTGAGTAAACACTTTAACTCATCTTGAATATATACAAATATATCAGTAACAGGTAGGTAAATCCTTGTTGCAAAGAGAGTTGAGGTACTTCTCTTTGTCTTTGCTATCTTGTTCTTTTCTCTAAAGCAAACCTAAGATCTGTGAGCTTGTTTTTGAAAATATTTTGATAACTCCATGTATTTTATTTTATGCATTTAAAAAGTTATTCTGGGAGCAGCTAGGTAGCTCAGTGGATAGAGCCAGCCTGGAGACAATAACTCTGAGATTCAATCTGGCACTTTCTAGCTGTGTAACCCTGGGCAAGTCACTTAACTCCCACTGCCTAGCCCTTATGGATCTTCTGCTTTAGAACCAATACTTAGTTTTGATTCTAAATGTAGAAGGTGGAGATTAACAATAAGAAACTATTTTCCTAAGAAGAAGCGTGTCCATGATACAGAAAAGCAGACTCTATCTTCTTGGCCAAAGCTAACTCCTCTTCTTGGGAAGGTCCTTGATTCTATCCCATGGTGTGGTCTGGCCAAGGATCAGTGTCCAGTAGACCATTTCCTTGCTCTTTCTTACTTTAAAATTTTTTTCTAGATACTAGGCTCCACCTCTATTAATATTCAATTCAACAAATATTTATTAAACATATACTGTTTTATGTCACTGGGGATAAAGACAGATAGAAATCCTTCACTTTAAGGAGCTTACACAATAGATTGATGACAGGTCTTTCCTATTATTTAAAAAAAAAATCCTTACCTTCTGTCTTAGAATCAATACTGAATCAATACTAAGTATTGATTCTAAGACAGAAGACTGGTAAGAGCCAGGCAATTGGAGTCACACGGCTAGGAAGTATCTGAGGCTAGATTTAAACCTAGGTTCTCCTAAATCCAGGCCTGGAGCTCAATTCACTAAGCGACCTAGCTGCCCTTCCCTATTATTTTTATACCTACTCTCTACTCCCTTCAAATTCAATTCCTACAGTTCCTTCTCCTAAAGTCAAACTCTGGTGACTTCTACTTCTTTACCACACACTCATTCCTCAATCCTCTACAAACTGGCTTCTGACTATACCATTCCACTGAAATTACTTTCTGAACAAACAATGAAACCATAGTACAATGTGAAGACCATTTCTTGGTCCTCGTCTTCCTTAACTTTTGAATAGTTTTCAATACAGCTGACCATTTCTCTTCCCCTTTCGATATTCTTGGACAGGCAGCGAGGCAGAAAAGAAAGTCTGAGTCAGTCAAGAGACACCTTAGTTCAAATCTTATTTCTAACAGGTGCTAGTTGTATGACATGGATAAAGCATAACCTGACCCTCATTTTCCTCTTATGTAAAATAGGAGGTTACCTTTAGCACTTACATTATTGGATTATTGGGAGAGCAAATTAGACACTGAACATAGCAAATGAGATATAAAATTCTCTGTAAATTTTACAGAGGCATCTGTAAAATGCCTCTAGGAGGCATCAAGGTACACTATATACGGGAAAGGCTTTGCCTCTAGAATCAGAAGACTTAGGATCAAATTCCAATCTTGAGGCTTAGTACCTAAGGGACCCTGAACAACTGGTTTAACCTCTCTGGGCCTCAGTTTTCAGACCTGTGAAATGAAGGAGTTGAATGAGAGAATAAGGCCATTAAGATCCCAAGAAGCTCTGAGCTCCAGAGTGATGTTCCCAAGAAGAAGGGGTACTTACATGATCTTTCCTCCTTGACTACTTTCTCCTTGAAACTACTTGATTGACTTAACATTCATCTTCTTGCCCACTAAATATAGGTGTCCCCAAAGTTCTGAACGTGACCCTCCTTTTATCTAAATAGATTTTTGTCCTTGTTGATCACCTACATATAAATTCATTTAGCTTCTCTATGTAGATTTACTCCTAAATCTATATATTCTGTTGTAATCTCCCTTAAATTATACTCTAAATCTACATGACTCTCATATTATAGGCATCTCAAAATCAAAATTACTTTCCAAATACCACATAAACAATATATTCTTCTAAATCCACTCCTCCAAACTTTTTTCTTTCATGTCTCTTCTAGTCATCCAGGGTCAAACTTTGGAGTCACTCTTCTGCTCCTTACTGCTCCCCATACCTGATCAACTGCTAAGTTTTGTGAATTCTACCGCCCTAACACCTCAGGTATCTATCTTCTTTTTTTTCCAATCACATAGGAATGATAATCGTTCAGGTCTGTCTCTTCACTGACCTCTCTGCTTAATCTCTCCCTTTCCATTCTGTCCTTTACAACACAGGTGTCAAACAACCTTCTCAGAGAACAGGGCTGTCCAGGCAAAATATGCCTGTCTTGCCCTCAAATCTTATGTGGCTCTCTAACGCTGCTAGGCTAAAATACAAAGTCCTCGGCCTAGCATCTGGAGAACTCCTGGGTCCAACCTTCTCTTTCTAGTCTTATTTCACATTAGTGCTTTTCACATACCCTATGTTATGGTCAAACTAAAATAGCAGCTGCTCCATAAACTCCATTCCATCTCTACCTCCATGTATTTGTAATTTCTTCTTCAGTTCCTCCTTTCACACTACTCAATTTGCCCCTCTGGATCCGTCTCCTCCCAAAAGTGAATCTTCAAGTCACTTAATCTCTGTAGCCCTTAGTTTCCTCATCTACAAAAAGAGAGAGCTGGCTTCTATTTTGATTGTATTCTCAAATACTCCAAGAGTCCTTGCTTCCCATCATTTATCTCTAACTTACATTATACTTTTCTGTGTGCATCTAGTATCTCACTATAGGATGTGTGTTCCCTGAGCAAAGGAACCATTGCCTGCCCAGCAAAATACCTTGGGCATAAAAGGCACTTAATTTGTTTGTTGAATTAAACTGAACTGTGGTTAAACTTGTAACCCGAATCCTCCTTCCTTTCTAAGAGACAGCAATGGAAAGAAAACCTAGCATACAATGCTCCATCACAGAAACTAACAATGATGCTGTGTTTAGAAAACTCTTCAGTCACAGAAACTGTCCTGCAATGTGAAATACACATGAAATTCCAATTTTTTTCTTTTTAAGAGCATGATAAATTGAGGCAACTTCAAAGTTATTTTATTAATTTAGGTGGATAGAATAAACATTTATTAGGCTCCTATTATGTGCTAGGCACTGTGCTAAGCAATTTATAGTTACTATCTAATGTTATCCTCACAACAACCCTAGGAGGGAGGTGCTGTTATTATCCCTATTTTATAGATGAGGAAACTGAGGCAGGCAGAAATTAAGTAACTTGTCCATGTTGTTACAGAACTAGTAAGTGTCTAAGTCCAGATATGAACATATCTCTATCACCTCGTTCTATCAGCAGGTTTTTTGTTTGTTTTTTTAAAAACCCTTGTACTTCGGTGTATTGTCTCATAGGTGGAAGAGTGGTAAGGATGCGCAATGGGGGTCAAGTGACTTGCCCAGGGTCACACAGCTGGGAAGTGGCTGAGGCCAGGTTTGAACCTAGGACCTCCTGTCTCTAGGCCTGACTCTCACTCCACTGAGCTACCCAGCTGTCCCTATCAGCAGGTTTTAATTTAAATTCTTCACAAGGCTGGCTCATACTTCCCAGTTATCTTGTTAGATAAAACAGACACATGATAGATACCTCACAGTAAAAAAATGTGAACTTACATTCTTATTTCTTAGAAATGCAACATTTATTTATTTATTTTTTTCATTTGTTATTATTTTTTAAACCCTTAACTTCTGTGTATTGGCTCATAGGTGGAAGAGTGGTAAGGGTGGGCAATGGGGGTCAAGTGACTTGCCCAGGGTCACACAGCTAGGAAGTGTCTGAGGCCAGATTTGGACCTAGGACCTCCCATCTCTAGGTCTGGCTCTCAATCTACTGAGCTACCCAGGTGCCCCAGAAATGTAATATTTAAAAAACTGATTAGAATTAAATGATTTTTCTTAACACACTTCTAGAATAATTCTATTAGTAACTGCAACTTCTGAAATGATATGGCCTATTTTGTCTTTTGTAAATTTTATGATTTAAAAACATCCAGTCAATTTGAAATAATCTCAAGTAGAATTAGGCTTTATAGTCATGTTCACTACAGTTAATGCAATGTTTTCTAGTGTAACAATCTACCATATCTTCTTTTATCTATTCTTTTTTATGCTCTAAAACCACAATGACAAATAACTTTAGATCAAATAATAAACTAAACAAGTTTACTTTTGAGGATGGTATAAAAGGAAAAAGGCTGTACACATCACTCATTTAGTATATATCTGACCCGTCCTGGAGGTGGAGGTATTAGTTGACCTAATCCTTCCATCTCTACCCCCAACACTCAGTATAAACACTTATTTAACTGGTTCTACTCTTTAGAAAATCTCCAAATAACCACTCTTCCTTAAAGGTTATATAAATTCAGAAGGCTTCTATTAAACTTTACTTCTGTTCCTTCTATCCCTTTCCTCAAATGAAAATAAGTACTTTTTCATTTTACAGATGAAAAGATATGTAATGATTATACAAATATAACCCAGATTGAATAGCGTGCCAGTATGGGAGGGAGGGAGATAAGTTTGAGCATATAACTTAAGAAAAATTGGTAAAAAATAAAATAAAAAAATTTTTTAAATATATATTGATATCATCTATATATAAAAGTTGCAGAAAATTTATCTCTATCAACTTCCTGCTTCTCTTCTTGTGAGCATCTATTATCACATTTGCATCTTTTGGTAACCTAGGAAGGGGAGTTCTCAAAGTGAAAGGGATTATTAGTCTGGTTAAATGACAAGATCCTAGGATACAGCTGAAAAAAAAAATATAAGTCAAACGTTAAAGAAATTCCTTTAATTCCTATAAATATCTAACTGTTTGGCATAGACTTTAACTTAGAAGCTTTGAGTTTCCCATAATTCTATCTAAAATATCTGAGTACCTATTATGTATAAAGAACCACTCTTCTGACACTAGAGATGAGTGGAACTTAACTTACGGATGTGGCTTCATTTCTATGTAGTTCTTGGGAATGAAGCCATCTTTTCCATTGAGTTCTGCCTTATACCAATTTTGATCACATTCTTCATTCAACACCTGAAAAAAAAAGAGACATACCACTATCATCCATATGTTCCACTTTCGAAACTAGCAGTTTTGTAGACAACAATATGAACATTCAACTTCCTTCACACAAAGTGCTAGGTGTTCCATTAGTAACTCTACAGTTAACGAGAAGTCAGTTACGAATAATTAATAACTAGCAAAGATGGAGGATACAAATAAACCTATATAAATCACTGGCATTTCTATATATTTCCAACAAAGCCTAGCAGCAAGAGATAGAAAGAAATTCCACTTAAAATAACTTTAGACAATATAAAATACTTGGGAATCTTTTTGTCAGGACAAACACAGGAATTATGAGAATAATTACAAAATGTTTCACACAAAGTCAGATCTAAGTATCTGGAAAAACATTAATTGCTCATGGGTTTGCCAACCTAACATAAAAAAAATGACAAGTCTACCTAAATTAACTTATTATTAAGGACCATTACCAAAAAAGGATTTTACATAACTAGAAAAAAATTGTTAACAAAATTCATCTGAAAGAAATAAAGACCAAGGGAATTAATGAAAATAAAATCTGAAGGAAGGGGGCCTACCATTAACAGATCTGTAAAATAAAGCAGTAATCATCAAAACAATCTGGTATTGGCTGAGAAATAGAATAGTGGATCAATGGAATAGATTAAGGGCAATGTGTTTGATAAACCTGAAGATTCTAGCATTTTTTTTTTTTAACCTTACCTTCTGTCTTACAATCAATACTGTGTATTGGTTCTAAGGCAGAAGAGCAGTAAGGGCTAGGCAATGGGAGTTAGGTGACTTGCCCAGGGTCACACAGCTAGGAATTGTTTGAGGCCAATTTGAACCTATGATCTCCTGTCTCTAGGCCTGGTTCTCAATCCACTGAGCTACCCAACTGCCTCCAGACTTCAGCTTTTGGGATAAGAGCTCACTATTTAAGAAAAACTGCTGGGAAATCTGGAAAACAGTATGGTAGAAACTAGGTTTAAGTTATTATCTCATATCCTTTAGCAAGATAAGGTCAAATTGGGTATATGATTTAGACATAAAGGTGATACCACAAGTAAATTAGAAGAACACAGAATAGTTTGTCTGGCAGATCTATGGAGAAGGGGAGAATTTATGACCAAAGAAGAGATAAGGAACATTGCAAGATGTAAAATGAATAATTTTGATTATATTAAATTTTAAAAGCTTTTGTTCAAATAGAACTAATATAATCAAGATTAGAAGGGAAACAATAAACTGGGAAAAAATTTATGACAAATTTTTCTGATAAAGGTCTGATTTCTCAAACCAAAGATAACTGTCAGATTTATAAGAATACAAGCAAAACAACAACAACAAAACCCCAAAACTGATAAATGGTTAAAGGATGTGAACCAGCAATTTTCAAATGAAGAAATCAAAGCTATCAATAATCATATGAAAAAATATTCTAAATGACGCTTGATTAGAGAAATGCAAATTATTATTATTAATTTATTTAGAATATTTTTCAATGGGTACATGATACATTTTTTCTCTCCCCTCTTCCCTTCCCCCATCCTGGAGCTGACAAGCAATTCCACCGGGTTATACATATATCATGGTTCAAAACCCATTTCCACATTATTCATATTTGCAATAAAGTGGTCTCTTAAAGCCAAAACCCCATATACTCATGTGATCAATCACGTTTTTCTTCTACATTTCTACTCCTACAATTCTTTCTCTTGATGTGGATAGCATTCTTTCTTGTAAGTCCCTCAGCATTGTCCTGGATCACTGCATTGCTACTAGTAGAAAAGTCTGTTATATTCAATTGTACCACAGTATATCAGTGTCTGTGTACGATGTTCTTCTGGTTCTGCTCTTTTTACTCTGCATCAATTCCTGGAGGTCTTTCCAGATCATATAGAAATTCTCCAGTTCATTATTCCTTTCAGCACAATAGTATTCCAACACCATTAGATACCACAAATTGTTCAGCCATCCCCCAATTGATGGATACCCCCCCATTTTCCAGTTTTTTGACACTATAAAAAGCGTGACTATAAATATTTTGTACATTTTTTATTATTCTCTCGTTGGGGTATAAACCCAGCAGTGGTATGGCTGGATCAAAGGGTAGGCAGTTTTTTAAAGCCCTTTGCGCATAATTCCAAATTGCCCTCCAGAATGTTTGGATCAGTTGACAACTCCACCAACAATGCATTAGCATTCCAGTTTTGCTACATCCCCTCCAACATTTATCACATTTATCCTTTGCTGTCATATTGGCTAATGCATTGCTGGTGGAGTTGTGAAATGATCCAATCATTCTGGAGGGCAATTTGGAACTATGCCCAAAGGTCTATAATATTGTGCATGTCCTTTGATCCTGTAATACCACTACTAGGTCTGTATCCCAGAGATAAAAAAAGGGTGGGAAAGAGAAGAACCTACTTGTGCTATAAGAAATGATGAACAGGATGATTTCAGAAAAAGCTGGAAAGACCTACATGAAATGATGCAGAGTGAAATAAGAAGAAATGGGAGAACATTGTACACAATCACAGCAATATTTACCATGATCAACTGTGAAAGACTCAACTACTTTCAGAAATACAATGATCTGGGACAATTCTAGTGGACTTATGACAAAGAATGCTATCTACTGCCCGAAAAAGAACTGCTGGAGTCAGATGCAGATCAAAATATATGATCTTTCATATTAGTTTATTCACAGTTTTATCATGGAGTTTTGGTTTTATGTGAGTATTCTCTCACACCAAGTCTTTGTTTTGCATGATAATAAATGTATAACACAGATCAAATTGCTTACCATCTCCAAGATGGTGGAAGGAAGGTGACAATTTGAATTTTATAATTCTGGAAAATATTTGTTGAAAATTGTTGTTACATGTAATTGTTTTTATAAAATAAAGTTTTATTCTGTTTTTTTAAAAAAGAGTCAGAGTTCTAACAACCTTAAGGCGCCAAAGTAGTCTTGAACTTTTGAAGTTTATAATAAATAAATCTGTGGTAGTAGAGTGACAGTTTCTGAACAATAACAAAAGTTTATACCTGACACGACATGATTACTTCACTAACATCCCCTTAACCTGTACCCCCAATTCTCTCTCTCTCTCTAAAAAAAAAAAAAAAAAAAAAAAAAAAAAAAAAAAAAAGCTCTTGCTGGCCACAGAGCTATAAAAGAAAAGCCCCTGAGCTGAAAAGTGAGATAGATAAAAAAGAAAAGATTAGAAGAAAATGGCAAAGGGTAGACATAATTGAATGCCTAAGTAGTAGCACAGAGTAGGATTAGATACTGTATTAAAAAGAACTAATGAGAGCAGTGAAGAACAATTCTACTCTCTTCAGTAAATGGGGAAAGGGAGGGAAGCTGGCAGTAGAACTCTTAGATCAGTGATTCCCAAAGTGTGCGCTACCATCCCCTGGTGGGTGCTGCAGCGATCCAGGGGGGTGGTGATGGCCACAGGTGCATTTATCTTTCCTATTAATTGCTATTAAATTTTTTTAAAAAATTAATTTCCAGGGGGTTAAATAATATTTTTTCTGGAAAGGAGGCGGTAGGCCAAAAAAGTTTGGGAACCACTGACTTAGATCATGGTATTCCCCCACCCAAAATACATTTTTAGAAACTTGTTGCTTTTATATCACCTACATTTTCCATTGCATCTTTCCCCTTCCCAGAAAGACATCCCTTATAAAAAAGAATTGAAAATTGGAGAAAAAAGTCATCAATATGTCAGGAAAAGTCAGACATAATATGCAGTGTTTTGCACCTATAAACCCATACCTCTTTAAAAGAAACACTGGAAGGTCAAACTTGGTTACTATAATTTGATTTTGTTGTTTTTACCCCCACTATTTTAGTAATTATGTATGTTGTTCTTTTGGTTCTGCTTACTTTAAATATCCATTAGGCTTATATAAGTTTTTCCACGCATCTCTTTATTCATCATATCCATTGTTTCTTACAGCACAGTAATATTCCAATACTCCTAAGATACACAATATAGTCACCCATTTCCTAATCAACTGCCATACTTTGTTTCTAGTTCTTCATTATCATGAAAATGATGTTATAAATATTTTGACTTTTTTTTTTTTTACACTGATCTCCTTGGGGTAGAAGTCTAGCAATGGAATCTCTGGGTCAAAGGAACAGACATTTTAGACACTTTCTTAGCATAATTCCTGATCGCAGAATGATTGAACTGTTGTCCTTCTGAAACCCCTGCAATACTGCTTATTATAATCTTTTGTAATCATATTTTATAAGTCTCAGTTCCTTTTTTTTGATAAGTCACTTTCTACCCATATCTGTAAAAGGTATATGATTAAATTCTGTTTTGATTTTTTTTAATGATATATTTAATTTTCAGGTCATTTATCCATTTGAATTGATTGTAGCATACAGCTTAGGTTGTTGGTCAATACTAATTTCTGCCAGACTACTTTCCAGTTTTCCCAAGAATTCTTGTAAAATAGGGAACAATTCATAATTTATTTTTTCTAAATAATTTGTATTTTCAGATTTAAGGCACACTGAGTTAATGAAATAAAATTCTGGTTCTTCCTTGTCCACTAATATGGTTATGGCTTTATAATACAATTTGAAGTCTGGAAGTGCCATTCCCACTTCATTTCTACTCCCCCCACCCCCACTATTTTCCTTGATATTTTAATCTTGTGTTTGTCCAAATGAACTGTTATTATTTTATTACTTTATAAAGTACTCCACTGGCATTTGGAATGGTATAGTCTTAACTATAAAGTGACAAAAGCATCACAAACCACATATTAATAACTATATAAAAGCTTATAAGTACAAAACACATTTACACTAAAAAATCCTACAAAATAGAGGCATAGAAGGGCCTTTTTTATGACAAAAGAATCTAAAAATTAAGTTAGCATTATATGCAATACTGAAACACTAGGACATCCTCCAATTATTTATTTATTTACAATGCCTATTAATCTATTTAATTATTTAATTAATATAAATGTAAAGCAAAGATAGGCATCAGAAAAATTATATATTGACTAACTTCCATTTAAAGGCCAGAAACTTAAGGGAACAGAAAAAAAATTGACATGTAGTAAAATGTAGTTTATCTACATAGCAAAAGCTCACATTTCTATAGCATTTTTAACTTTATGAAGTACTGTAACAACTCTGAGAAAGGCAGGATTAGAGGTTCACAACACTGGAATGCCTGTGGTTGCCATGGAAACAGCAATATTTTGACTTTGGTGTTGAGAATTTTTACAAAGGCTAAGACTATTTAGCAGAACCAGGTGGAGGGCAGGGAAAGTTAAAGAGAATTTCCCTATTCTGAACACTCTCCCTAATGCCCTCTACCCTCCAAACCTCTGGGGGCAATGCTATATAAATTTTATCGATGATGATGATGATGATGATGATGATGATGATGATGATGATGATGAGTCAATAAGAAAACAAGAACTGCAGTCAGTCAAATACAATTCAGTGACTATCAGAAATTGTTTGGGTAGGCCAGTGAGACAAAAGACACAATGAGCTTTCTCCTTCTGCATTTCAGGTGAAAGGGTATCCCCCTGTCACCCTTACCCTTTAATTGCTCAAACTACTGGCTTTCTGTCTCTTCCATTTCCTAAGGGCCACAACATACTACCCACTGCCCTTTTCGTTGCTATTGGTTTATTCTCTTTGATATAAATGAAAATGTGGTAGCCACAGAAACTTTACTGGAATAATTTAATGATGATATCTAAGGACAAAATCTTGTTTTTAAAGAGATAGGAAGCATTACATTTTTCAGGTGAGAAAAAGGATGGAGAGGAAGGCCCCTTGATTTCCATGGGAAAGAACAAAAGAGTCACCATCCTGAAGACCCACAAATAAAACTTTTGAGGCAATTATAAACTATACAAAGAAAAGTCTCCCTTGGAAGTAGGGCTAGGAATGTACTAGTGAAAATTGTTGATGATGGATGTTTAAGCTTTTCTCCAAGTGTTAGGGTTTTTACTATAGCATTGGCACTGTGGTTGTTAAGGGCACTGAGGCAGTTTGGCTGAAGTTTATTGTGGCTGATGACTAACAGTTCTTCCCAACACCTACAGCTAAAACTCTATGCCTTATTTGCAAAGGCTCTACATATACATGTTACCCAACCCTTACTTATGATACGGGGGAGCTAAATTTCCTCAAATACTCACAAGCAATATGAAAATCTCATACCCACATCCTACTAAAGTTTCATTGCAATCTTTTCTTATATAATAATTTCTGAATATGCCATCTCACATAATGACGAAAAAGTTATAGAAGATCACCCTTGTCTGACAATGTATACCACATTCTGCCTTCCTGAGGCTGTTTTTTCAGGTTAGTTACTCAAGGAAGAAATGATGACAATGTTGGCACTGAAAAAAAATCAAGGAGCAATTTTACATCCTCATTAAATAATAAAGAGGGGGGGCTAAGTGGCCACCTAGCACTGAGCTTGGAGTGATGAAAACCTATGTTCAAATCCAGCCACTAGCTGTGTGATTGTGGGCAAGTCACTTAATGTCTGTTTACTTCAGTTTTCTGACTTGTCAAATGGGAAAACAATAGTACCTACCTTATAAAATTGTTATTATAGGAGCATTTTTATTCATCTAGAGCAGGGTTTGGCAACGTATGGCTCTCGAGCCATAAAGTGAATTTTTTTTCAGGCGCTGTTACAGGAGTGTATAGGGAATACCCAGAAAGGAAACTACTCACAATTAGCAGCATAAAGTCTTTAGGAAAAAATTTATACAAGGGAGACGGG
Source organism: Gracilinanus agilis (assembly GCF_016433145.1). Taxonomy (NCBI): domain Eukaryota; kingdom Metazoa; phylum Chordata; class Mammalia; order Didelphimorphia; family Didelphidae; genus Gracilinanus; species Gracilinanus agilis. The sequence goes on along the minus strand of NC_058133.1, from coordinate 209,149,854 downwards.
GTGGGGGGGAAGGGGGAAGAGGAGGAGGAGGAGAGGGAGGGAGGGAGGGAGGGAGAGAGAGAGAGAGAGAGAGAGAGAAAGAGAATATGAGAGAATGAGAATGATAAACCATGGGGTGGGTGACCTTGAAAGTGTACTTCCCTGGCAGTGAGGTGGCTCAGTGGATAGACAGTCTAGGCCCAGAGATGGGAGAATCCTGGGTTCATATCTGACCTCAGACACATCCTAGTCATGTGATCGTGGGCAAGTCACTTAACCCCCATTGCTTAGCCCTTACCACTCTTTTGCAGAGGAACTAATACACAGTATTGATTTTAAGGAAGAAGGTAATGTTTTTTTTTTTCTTTTTAAAGTAAACTTCCCTTTCAAATGGGAATAGCAAAGACTATGATTTCAGCTTTAAGAGTAAGATACCACAAAGCTGTAATTTGTGCCACAATCTTCTTGCAACAGAAAGCAGCTTATGGACCCACTTACTTACTACTATTTTATGGATGGCTAGTCTAGATTAATAAATTTTAAATCACTTTTATAAATAGTAAGGAATGTTTTCAGCTAATATGATGCACAGCTGTATTTTCTACTCCATTCCCAAGTTCCCTTAAAGTTATTTAGTATTGATTAATATATACATTCCCTTAATCAAATAAAAAGCTGTTTTATCAAAATATATTAAAAAGCTCTAGGCATTTTGCAGGTAATGATGACAGTAGTTAGCAATGCAATATAAATCAAGATAATCAAGATATCTGCAGAAAAGGCAAAATATCAAAATTATAGGAGCATCAAATCTACCTGATCATAAAAATAGACTAACATTATGACATCACAAGCAAAAAGAAGCCCTCTAGGTCCTTAACAATATTTTGAAAAGAAACAATCTTTTCATACTATTGAAAAGATGTGAAGGAAGAAAAATATGTGATGACATAGATATAAAGGAGATGTATTTTACAAATTCTAGCCATTAACCACTTCCTCTCACTATTCAAAGAGGAAATCCTTTTCCAGAAATAAAATTCCCATTATTAACAACTAAGAACATTAAACATTTACCACTTTTTTGAGAAAATGACCTAAATGGCCATGTATTTCAATGATCTCATTTTAGTTCACTTCATAAATTTATTTATTTAATTAATTCAGAATATTTTTCCAAGGTTACATGATTCGTGTTCTTTCCCTCTCTTCCTCCCTCCATCCTCCTATAGTTAATGAGCAATTTCATTGGGTTTTACATGTATCAGATTAAAACCTATTTCCATATCATTAATATGCAATAGAGTGATCATTTAGAGTCTACATCCCTAATCACATCCCCATCAAATCATGTAATCAAGCAAATGTTTTTCTTCTATGTTTCTACTCCCACAGTTCTTGATGTATTTACCACTTCTTAATAGCTGATCTTGACAATATTCTATACCTTCTGAAATCTAAGAAGCTTCTCTATAGAATGATTATTTCAGTTCACATCAAGGTAAATTTCTCAAGGACAGCTAGAAAAAGCTTTGAAATGATAGGCTTACAGAACTCTATTCTATAAGGTCAATAATGTACTAGTCTGCACAATTATTCCTTTCTTTTGTATAAAATATACATTCATGAACAATTTATTAGAGTCTTAGCCACTAATAGATCTTTGGAGGTGGGGATGGGGAAAGGGCTGATTTTTACCATACTTGTAATTCAAATGAACTTTGATGCATGGCATGGACTAAAACATCAAGAATATACTTAGATAAAGGAAGCTACTCTTAAGACAATTTTTGCCGACAGCTGGTTGAAGCCTAAAGAAATGTGCTTAGGAGTCTCAAAAATCTAATCTAAATAGACTTAAAAGAGCTTTTCGTTTCATTCAGTTTAAGGTTACAATTATATGTAATAACTTTATACAGTTATATACAGTTACTTACTTCCCTCTAAAACAAAAATTGGAGAACATCACTTGAATTTTAATGTTATCTAGATAAAGATAAAGGTGCTTTTGGAAGTGCACATAAAATAATATAGCATGTAGATTAATTAATTAAAATATAATTAAAAGACATTTAAGTATTTTTCTGGGCCTAAAAATCTATTTAGAATATAGGAAGATTCATTCACCTATGAATATTAAAAAAAGAAAAAAATCAATTTTTTTAAAAAAGGACAAAAAAAGTCAAAACAATTATTTGTTAGAAATAAAATCCATAACTATTTAACCATTCTGGAGGGCAATTTGGAACTATGCACCAAAGGCTATACAACTGTGCAACCCCTTTGACTCTATAATATCACTACTGGGACTATATACCAAAGAGATCATAAAAGGGGGGAAAAGATCTACTTCTACAAAAATTTTGTTAGCAGCTTTTTGTGGTGGCAAAGAATCAGAAACTGAGGAGATGTCCCTCGATTGGGGCTGAACAAATTGTGGTATATGATGATGATGGAATACTATTGTACTATAAGAAATGATAAGCAGGATGATTTCAGAAAAAGCTGGAAAAAATTGTATCGTGATCAACTAAAGACTTAGCTACTCTTAGCAATACAATAAGCTGGGACAATTCTCAAGGACTTGTGACAGGGAATGCTATTTGGCTCCACAGAAAGAATTGTTGGAGTCAAATGCAGACCAAAGCATGTTATTTTTCACATTAGTTTATTTACAGTTTTATAGGAATATTCTCGTATGACAATGACTGAAATGGAAGTATGTTTTGCATGATAATACATGTGTAACCCAGATCAAACTGATTACTATCTCAGAGAGGAGGTAGGGAATGAGACAATTTGTATCTTATAATTACATGTAATCGAGAAAACAAAACATTTTCGAAGGAAAAAAAAAGAAACAAATCCTTAGGGGGCAGGTAGTTGGCTCAGTGGACTGAGAGTCAGGCCTAGAGACAGGAGGTCCTGAGTTCAAACTTGGCCTCAGACACTTCCTTAGTTGTGTGACCCTGGGAGAGTTACTTAACTTCCACTGCCTAGCCCAGCGATTCCCAAAGTGGGCTCTACCACCCCCTGGTGGGGTGCTGCAGGGGGGAGCAGTGATGTCCACAGGTGTATTTATCTTTCCTATTAATTGCTATTAAAATTTATTAAAAAATTAATTTCCAGGGGTCTAAGTAATATTTTTTCTGGAAAGGGGACAGTAGGCCAAAAAAGTTTGGGAACCACTGGTCTAGACCTTACTGCTCTTCTGCCCTGGAACCCATACCTAGTATTTATTCTAAGAGAGAAGCTAAGGAATTTTTTTTTTTAAAGAAACAACTCCATAGTCTTGCTAATGACCTATTAAGAAAAATTCTTATATAGTCGGAACTATCTATTTATAGTGGAATCAAGAATGCAAAAAAAATCTTTTTTAAAGGAGGTGAGTTTTAGCCAATACATTTGTACTTTAACTTAGAGTTAATCCAGATTTTTAGAAATAGGAATCAATGTTTCCTATCATTCCAAAACCCATAATCCTACAGGATCAGACAGAATTTTACTTCCCTTACTCTCACTCTACAAAGAAAAAAGTTTCCCATAAGGTATCCAATACAAGTTAGAAATTTGAAGAGTCTCTGGTTTCAATATTTTTGAAAGCCAAGAATCAGATCATAAGTTATAGTGAATTAACCTTTTACATCCATCTAACAACTAATATTAACATCACACTAGCTCTGATAATAAAAGTATTGGGTAAATCAGTTGAAAAACAATTCTTTATAGTAATATGAAGTCACAGAAAATATCTTTTTACTGATAGTTAAGAAACATTATGAAAATCACTCTGGCAGGTATATGAAGAATAGACTAGAGTAGGAAGACACTTGGGCCAAAGAATAAGGAAGTTTTTGGAATAGTCTAAGTGAGAAGTGATGAAGGACTGAACTAGGATAATGGTTATGTTAATATTACTCCCCATCTGTCTTGCCTTTCTCTTAGTTGTTTAGTCGTTTTCAGTCTTAGTTGACTTTTCATGACCCCATTAGCAGTTTTTTTGGTGTGTTGTTATTCTCCTCAGGGGGTATGTATTATAATCTATAATGTAAAGTTTAAATTCTTTTGAGAGTAATTTCAGGATAAGAAACTTGCTACCTCCCCAAATCTAGAAAAGGCAACATGAAGATGCCTGCAGAGACCCTACACTGCATCAAGAAGATCCAAGGTGAACTTTGGGATGCAGTTGATTGAACTGTGGGGGGTTGAATGCATTTGTTTTGAATGTACATTCTTATGCTGAAGGGGACTGCCCCCAATTGGCTTTTTGTCAATGCACCTAGCAATCACTGGATCATTGGTTTTGTCCTCCCCAACCCCTTTTATCCCCAAATTACTATAATTTAAAAGTTGGTTATGTTTGTAAGAGCCTTTGGGGAGACCAGTCTCCCTTGGCTCTGGGGGGGTGTGTTATTGGAAATACTGGGGTCCTTGAACTACATTTTCCATGAGCCCACTGGCTTCTTGTTCTTACTCAATGATGTAGACAGAGGGACAAAACTGAGGGACTGGCATTTCACTTCCTCTTTGCTTTCTATCCACCATGGTGGCAGCAGGAACAGTGTGCTTTTTAAACTGACTAAAAGCTAACATGGTACGTAGCTTTGTTTTTTTAGAGGCCACTAATAAATCTTATAAAAACAATAAATATTTTAAAAATTACCATTTTTATATATTCATTTTATTTTTTTACATCAGTAAAGTTATTGGAATAGTTTTTCATTTCCTTCTCGATCTCATCTTACATGATGAGGAACTGAGGCAAACAAGGTTAAGTGACTTGCCCAGGGTCACATAGCTAAGAAAACTGCATCCATATTTGAACTCAGGAAGATCAGTTTTCTGACTCTAAGGCCCAGCACTCTATTTATCATATATAATTTTATTATTATAATATATATTTCTAGAATAACCCAAAGTGCTTTGCATGGACCTGCATGACTTGGACTCTGCCTATCATTTTTCCAATTTCCTCCTCTCCTATTATGTCCACCCAGCAAAACTGGTCTACTCACTAACTCCTAGAAACAATAATTTATTGCCTTATTTTTTCAAAATGGTAGGAGCTTCAAAAAAGGCCTGATGTTTACAGGTGTAAATAGGTCTGACAACACAGGAGAGTCCACAGCAAAGATGATTAGCCCTGCTGTCCCTGGCTTCTGGACAGGCAAAATTCTGGTTATTGCTATCTGGCAATAAATGGGCAGGATTCTAAAAAAAAGTTTTATTACTGCCTTTCAAGAAGATATGGTATTTGTTATGATCCGAAATTGCATATGTGCACACATAGTCATCAAGTTTACTGGAATGAAAGGGATTTCTCTATGTAGGAGTATTTGGGGTTTTTTTTGGTAGTTTTTTTTTCCTGTAAAAATCAGTTTATTTCTGAAAAATAAATTTGTCAATAAATTAATTTTGTTCTGCTTCTACTTTACGCAAAGCTTCATATTCAACCCAATACCTTTCTAGCTGCATTTTCTTCTCTGCTATTAGACCCTGGAGCTGCTACTGTTGGGCCTCCTTTTGCTGTTATGGATTTAAGTAAATATGTGTGCTCCAATATTGCCTTCATCTTCTCATTTTCAGCTTCTTTTGCAAGTTGGTCCACAAGCTCAATTAGGCCACCTACTATTTTCTGAAATTGGCCAATTTTGTCCACAAAGTCCTTGCATTCCTCCTTGAGTTCTATGGTCTGCTGAGTCACCTCAAGGTCCAACACTCGAAGTTTGTTCAGCTCATCAAAGTGAAGGCCTGCATCACCCAGGATGTCTTTAGCCATGGCTGCTTCTGGGGCCCACTGGTGCTAGGCAAGTGCAGGAGACAGTAGCATCACTCTCCGCCTACAGGTAGCTGACTCTATCCGTAGCTGACTCCACCCACTGACTCCACTGCTCCTACCACTGCCATGGCTCTACTCACTATCTCCTAAATAGAAGTGTGTATACTTGTACTTTGATGGATGGTATTCAATTTACTTGCCCGGCTCTCAATCCACTGAACCACCCAGTTGCCCCCAAATACCACCTTTTTCACAGAGCCTTACCTAATTTATCCCATAGTTTTCTCTCCTTTGGCTGATCTGTTATAATACACATGAAAATGTGTTTTCTTTTCAAATGAATTGAACAGTGAAGACACACTGCTTCTATTTTTTGTTAGTCCTTTGAGGCCAGAGAATTTGGACAAATATTACAGATCAAATCTCTTGTTGAAAAGAATGCTTCACTTCTTGGTAAAAAAGTAACAAAAGGTCTGTGGTCAATCTTCATCCTCCATTTTCAAATGTATAGTTACATGTGTTTCACTGGCTGGCTGCCAATCAAATTGTTCTTTAATTTGAAAAAGACTTGAGCTCACATGGGCATCAGACACTTATCTGTGTGACCCTGGGCAAGTCACTTAACCTGTCTGCCTCAGTTTCCTCAACTGTAAATTGGGGATCATAATAACACCCACCTCCAAGGGTTGTTGTGAGGATAAAGCATTTCACAAACCTTAAAAACACTATATAAAGGGCAGCTGGGTAGCTCAGTGGAGTGAGAGTCAGGCCTAGAGACGGGAGGTCCTAGGTTCAAACCCGGCCTCAGCCACTTCCCAGCTGTGTGACCCTGGGCAAGTCACTTGACCCCCATTGCCCACCCTTACCAATCTTCCACCTATGAGACAATACACTGAAGTACAAGGGTTAAAAAAAAACCAAAAAAACACTACATAAATTCTGGGATATTGTTATTATTACTATTAGCTTCATTTACAAACTCTGTTAATAATTTACTAACGAGTGTATACCAATTGTACCACACAATCATCTTGCTTTGCCATCTTCAAATTAATGTTGCCTTTTGTTTTTAGTTATGGATCCTCTCTTTAGCTGTGGTGAGTTACCAGGTCTCCTTAGTCACTTGTGAAGATAGGATTAACTCTCCCCTTGTCTATTTTTAGCTAAACAAATCAAGAACTTAAAAGTACTCCTACTTGACACTAAGTAAGAGAGTTCTCAAGTCACTTACTAGAGTAAGTTCACACTTCCAAAGGTCATTGCATCCCCCTGGGGCAGTGCTAGGCAAACTGAAAGACTTCAATTGGTTCTTGTAAAGTGGGGGAGTGAATTGCTTTAAAAAGGCCAGGGTTTTACATGCGTCATTGATCAAGACCTATTTCCATATTATTAATATTTGCAATAGAATGATTGTTTAGAGTCTACATCCCCAATCATATCCCCATCGAACCATCGAATCAAGCAGTTGTTTTTCTTCTATGTGTCTACTCCCACAGTTCTTTCTCTGGATGTGGAGAGCATTCTTTCTCATAAGTCCCTCAGAATTGTCCTGGATCATTGCATTGCTGCTAGTACAGAAGTCCATTACATTCGATTTTACCACAGTGTATCCGTCTCTGTGTACAACCTTCTCCTGGTTCTGTTCCTTTCACTCTGCATCAATTCCTGGAGGTTGCTCCAGTTCACATGGAATTCCTCCAGTTCATTATTCCTTTGAGCACAATAGTATTCCATCACCAACAGAAACCACAATTTGTTCAGCCACTCCCCAATTGAAGAGCATCCCCTCATTTTCCAATTTTTTGCCATCACAAAGAGCACCGGCTAGAAATATTTTTGTACAGTTTTTTTCCTTGTTATCTCTTTGGGGGTATAAACCCAGCAGTGGTATGGTTGGATCAAAGGACAGGCAGTTTTTTAAAGCCCTTTGGGCATATGCACTGAAGGTTCGTGATGGATTCTACAGTGTCTCTTGGCTTTGGGATTTCAGCTTCCTAATTAGGACTTTGGATTTTGGTGAGATTAGCTTTCAGATTTGCATTTGCAGTCTCTGAAGACATTAGAATTAAATTTAGGGTATTTATAGCTTGGCAGTACTTTCTGTCTCTTTATCTACATGTTTCCACTTTCACTCTTTACACCTCTTGTAAATAAAGCTGCTAAAAGTCATTTTGACTTAAGCTGTAATTCTTTAAAATCAGTGACCACAATATTACTTTAGAACTTTCATATTAGCATAAAAACCTAAATTTAAACTCTTACACACTGATTCACAAGAGATTCACCAAGGATGGTTTATACCAAGGGAATGCATCATCAAGAATGAGGTAAAAGAAAATAATTTTCAAAGCTCTGATCAATATAGTGATTAATCATGACTTCAGAAAACTGATGATAAAGCATGGTTTCTACCTATTCTTAGAGAAGTTATAATTACCAATGTGTGGATTTATTTTGTTTAGCTATACTTACAAAGGAAGACTATTGGGGGTGAAGGGAAAGAGATGGGATAGACAAAGTAATGCAAAGAAAAGAAGAAAAAGAACTAGGCACCAAGAAAACATTCTAAACAGACATAGAAACAAGTAATAGGAAGTTCAAAAGGGGTTAGAGGCAGATAGGGAAATTTTGGTAGTATATATTAAATTCAACATATACTTAAAAAATGTAAAAGATGATCAGTTTCATACACAATTTCATTTTCTTTTCTTTTGCTGAAAAGTTCTTGTTATTGATATTTGTTAAAATGCATCATAAAAACAAAAGAAATCAGTCAGTTGCCATTGAGCAGTGGGGGCTTGTACTAAAAAACTAAGTCACACTGGTTCTGTAGCTCACAGAAGCATAGATTTAAGGTTGGATGGGGCCTTAAAGTTGTCCAGTTCAATTTGATTATTTTGTTTAATTTTTAATAATATTTTATTTACTGAGCAGTAGTTCTAAAACCACAGCTTCTTGAAGAACCACTTGTTTTTGCCCTTTTTGTACTACTCCTCAAACTCGACTTTGGCCTTCCTCCTAGTGTTATGTTTTAGTCACAAAACATATCCTTGTTGACAACTGTTTTATTCAACGGAATATCTATAGAGTATCTAGTGGGCATTAGTTAGTTGTAGTTATAAACTTTCACGAAGTACTTGATTTTTGATCTCTTGGAAATCTTCTTTTTGACCATTGCTATAGTCACTTTGCGAAGGTATTAGTCAATATCTACCCCCAGGGCATGGCTGTAAGGCCTATTGGAGGCCCTGTCAATATTCTTCATGATGACAGCTTTTCATCTGGAGTACTGCTTGGCCAGGAACAACATCACTTTCCTGGGTTTCATAAACTTGCCCATTTGACATGAAGTGGTATGTTCCTACAGCCAAAAGCCAATCTGCTTATTTTAAAAATGAAGACATTGAAGATCTGAGTGGTTCAGTGATTTTTCCTGTGCTAAGTGGCAAAGCTCAGATTTGGATAAGGTCTTGTGATTCTAAATCCAGGATACTTTTCACTGTATCCCACGGCTGCTTTCCAACTGAAAGATTTATATACTTAATATAAGAAAAATAAAATCAAAAAGTATCACACAAGCTGAAGATGAAAACTATAGTTTAAGCATGAGATATATATATGTGTGTGTGTGTGTGTGTGTGTGTGTGTGTGTGTGTGTGTGTGTGTGTGTATATCTATATCTATATCCTTTCAAAGAGTAAATACTAAACTCATATGGTGTGGCAGTGGGGCAAGGTTAAGAAGAAAAGAATCATTCAGGCAAGTGTTAAATGCTAAAGCCATTGCAGACTTACACTAGAAACAATGTGCAGAGGGAAGAACTCCACAGGAAGAACTTAAGACAACTATAATTTACTTACAGTTTTATATGCTCCATGTTACTACATATAGGAAGTGTCAAAGGAAGAATAAATAGAGCACAGGTTATTAATCTGGGACAGAAGTGTCTTTTAAAAAAAAAAAAAAGAAAATATTTCGATAACCATTTCAAAATAATTGGTTTCCTTTATTATCTTACGTACTTTATTTTAGGCATTTAATCATCAGAGAAGCATATTAGTCTGAGAAGCATACCAGTCTTCACCAGACTTCCAACCCTTCCGATCCTTTGACACAAAAAAAGAGTAAGAACTTCTGATATAAAGCAAAGAGGGCTGGATTTACAGTAAGAGAGCCTGCATTTGAACCCCAGCTCTAATCCTTAGGCAAACCTGGATGACATTGGGCAAATTATCTCCTCTCTGGGCCTGTTTTCTTCATCAATAAAATGTAGAGGTTGGAATCCTCATCTCTAAGAAGCTTTTCCAACACATCTCTCTGTTCAGTCACTTTAACAAAACAGGAAGATGGCTTAATCTATGTCTCCACCCAATCTTGAGTCATTGAAATAGATACTTATGCAATCCTTAAAACAACTATTTCTTTTTTTTCTGTTCATTTATTTTATTTTTATTTTTAAATATTTTATTTTTTTAGAAAAATTTTCCATGGTTACATGACTTTCCCTTTCACCCCCCCCTTCAACCTCCCCTAAAACAACTATTTCTATTAAAGAGGATATAAAGAATTTGTACTTAACTACAACTCATTTTCAAGCAGTCCATTATATATTGATCAGCTCCTTCCTCAAAAAAACAAATACCCCTCCCCCCAGTTTTTTACCTTGAAGATGACAACAAAAGCAGCATGATTCAACTGCTATGAAAACATATGTTGCTGATGTGCCTCAATGTGATCACTATATTAGCTAGAGAACTTAAGTGATTTTTTCACGTACAGCAAGAATCAGTGTTCTGCGTTCAGTAAAAAATATTTTAAATGTATTTGTATGGTGTCACAAAAAAAAAATCTGCTGTGGCATACTTTAAAAGGAAACCCCTAAGTTATCTTTACTCCAAAGGGATCAAATATTCAGGCCTGTCAAAAAAAACTTTAATAATGACCATCCATTCACTATTGAGAAATGTCTCCCAGAACTTCTACATGAGGAGATATTCCCCCTATCTATGAATTAATAATTATGAAGGGAGTTTACAGTGAAGCTAGGTGGATCAGAGGCTCAAGACTCAGGCCTAGAGATGATGTTCAAATCTGACCTCAGTCACTTCCTAGCTGCATGAGCAAGTCACTTAACCCCAATTGCTTAGCCCTTATCACTCTTCTGCCTTGGAACCAACCATTAGTATCAATTCTAAGACAAAAGGTAATTTAAAAAAGAGTCAGTTTATGTTGAAATAAAAAGTAATTCAAATTCTAAGGTTAAACAAGTCTCTCCATTAGAGTTGCTCTTCCCACAGACTGGCTCCCATACCCAAAATTCTTTGAGTGTCTGCTTTCAAAAGCTACTAAAAAGTTTTGGCAATGCTGTTACTCCATCTTTCCCTGGAGTCAGTAAGTAGCCTAAGTTTGTGGACTTTTATAGCCAACTATGGCTATCAGTTATAAAGACCAGAGAAGACAAAACATCTGTCATCTCTAGGTCAGCCCACATGGAACTGTGGAAGGAGAAAAGTAAGAAATCCTTCAATATGCTAGCAGGCATGTAGAAAAAAATGTATTACCCTCGTTACCACAAACAAAAAAATTCATTCAGATATTAAATAGGAGAAACCACAAATAAAATAGCAGGCTTTTGAATAGCTAAATCATCAAAATATGTAGGATACAAACAGCAAGATATATAAATGGCTAAGCTACATGAAGTAGTTTCTGTTTTCTCTGTACAGACAGGAAATTTAGAGATCTCAGATCTCACTTGCCTATCCCAAAAGACAACCCTGAATATCTCCTCAAACCTAAATTTCCTCCTTTTGCTTCTGCATCACCACGTTAAAACATAAAACAGTAATTTTCCTCTCCAAAAAACTTGGGAAAGTTGAACTTTAAAATAGTAGATTAGTTTATTCAGTTTTTTGTTTTTTTTTTTACAGAGAGATCCTAGTTGCTGGCCACTGTTAAAGTTTTCTTGACTGAAAGATATCAAAGGATACAGAGAGTCTAGAATTCCAGTCATTCTATGAATAAGCAATTTGGTTCTACTTGAACTTTCACATCTATTCAGGAACAGGTGCCAGGCATCAAATAAACTATTTATAGAAAACTGGCCAATGTTCTTTCCTTTGGCTGCTGGTTTTATTAAAAAACCTCAGGTGAATCTTTATGGATTTTAGCATAATAGATAAAAAGAAAAAAATTGAGAACCATATTTATTGAGCATTTCAAATGAGCCCTGAGTTTAGGGAAAAGATTTAATTAAAAATAAAACAAAACAAAACAAAACCTCATTCCTCTCTTTCCATAGGGCAGAGGGTGGAGCTTGAGACCAGAATTAAAAACCCAATTTACCAGACTGCTGCTTGCTAGGTACCCGAAAACATGCGAGAAACCCCAATTCTAAATTTTTTTCTGGTAAAATGACTCCAAGAATACTTCATAAGGCATACACTCCTTAGGATGGAAAGCAGACAAAGAGTAGCAACTATTACATGCATAAGGAGTTTTATTTACTCTACCCTTCCCCAAAACAGAGAAAGAGAGGGAAGGGTAAGACACATGCTAGTCATTTTAAGTTACAAATATCAGAACTAAAAAAAAAAAAAAAATTCCAGGTGTGACTAGAGAAATTTATATAGAAATTAAATGCAAATATATTTTATAGACACTTTAATGATGATTTCACAATGACAAAGACAGGTTATTATATATAGCAAAATACTATCCAAATTCTAAAATTTCTTATTACCTAATGGGATATAATTTCACATTTAGAAAATAAGTTCAATTTCTCCACCAATATTTACAGTTCCTGCTAAGCTTTAAAACTATAGTGGTCTTACATGTTCCATATGAGCACACAACTCTAATATTTAAAGGGTACTTCCTAGTTTTACTTACGGTTCACACATCATGCAATGCATGAAGTTTCCTCACTGACTACTAAAGATGATTGTGTCAAGGAGAATGTTGACAGTGTTGAGAAGACAGTTTTGCTATAATGGTATTTCTGCTGTGGAGACGACAGCAAGTTTCTAAGAGAGTTTTTTTTTTTTTTTTGTGAGAAAGAACCAACAAAAATGACCTGCCATAATTCTTAAACAATTCATACCCATACAGAGACTAAATACGAAACTTAACGTGCATTCTTAGTAAATCTTAAATTTATATTGCTATCTTTTATTTTTACCTTTATTTCCACATATATTTCCCCTCCCCTACCCAGTGACCTATCCTTTTTTTTTTTTTTTTAAAGCTCTTACCTTACACTTTAGAATCAATACTATGTATTGGTTTCAAGGCAGAAGAATTGTATGGTCTAGGCAATGGGGATTAAATGACTTGCTCGGGTCACACAGCTAGGAAGTATCTGGACCAAATTTGAACCTAGGACCTCCTATCTCTAGACCTGGCTCTCAATCCATTGTGCTACCCAAGCTCCCCACTCCCCATCTCTTGTTTAAAAAGGGAAGGAAAAAAGCAGTTTAGCAAAACCAACCAACAAATTAAGAGAACCTGATGGTAAATACAATGTAACCCACTATCTTTCACCTCTCCAATGATGTGAGGGAGGCACATCCTTTCATTTCTTCAAGAACCAGATTCTACCAAGACTCAAATAACAGTGAGAGTTGGCTCCTGATTGAAACAGGCCAATATGATGAGATACTACTACCTAAGAAAATTTATAGATTTAAGATATTAAATAACTATTACATGTCAGGCATTGTACTAAGCATTGGGATACAACAATAAAAATGAAAACCAGAAAATCAGAAAAGCTGGAAAAGTGAAGAAAGAATGCCTTGAGGAAATAAGAGAGGCCAACAAAAGACAGGAAGACAGGAGAGAATGTATCATGTATAGCAGGGGTTGCCAACATACAGCTCTTTCTGCAGGAGCCATAAAGTCCATTTTTTTTCAGGCACTGTTACAGGAGCGCGCACTGTGAGCACTGTACGGCTCTCACGAAATTACATTTTAAAAAATGTGGAGTTTATGGCTCTCACAGCCAAAAAGGTTGCAGACCCCTGATGTATAAAATAACAAGGAATAGGCAGAACCTTGGGCTGTGTGAAAAAGTGTATTTTGAGGCCATATTACAAAGGGCTTCAAAGATAAAGAGATTACAATTTATCCTACCAGCAACAGCAAACCAGTGTAGTTTACTGAGCAGAAAAGTAACATGAGGAGATATGTTCTTTAAGAAAATCAATTTGGCAACTGCATAGAAAATAGAATGCAAATTGAGGAAGACCAATTATAAAGCTACTGAAATAGACTAGGTGAGAAGTGACCTGGGGTTCTGAGTTAGAGTGGTAGCTGTAGATAAGAAAGAAAGAAAATAAATGTCATAGTGATAAAATATAAAAGAACTGACAACAGATTAGTCAGTCTAATCAAACTGGGATGAGAGTAGTTGAATATAATACTGATGTGCAAACCTAGGAGACTGTAAGAATGACAGTCCAATATACTAAATTGAGAAGCTTCTGAATTAAAATAAATACAACTAGAAAAGAGGATGGCAAGGAGGAAAATTTTATACAAAATATTTCCAATAAGGGTCAAGCTCATACATATGAAGAATAAAGAAAAGCATGAGAAGACTTAGATAAACTGGTAAGCAGTAACAGGAAAACATAATTATTACCACAAAGTAAATGGCAAGAACCACAAACCATAAAAAGGGAGGTGTACACCCCCACATATATACTATTAAATATGTAAATATTTATATTTATGACTTTAAGTGTGATAGGAAAAAAATTTAAAAATAACAAAAACAATAGACAACACACACATAAACACCTGGAAATGTCCATATTCTGGAGAATGGTTGAGGCAATTATTATAGTGCCATTAAAAAAAAAAAGAATAATACAAGGAGTTATGGATATAGCTATGTAATAAAGGGAAAGTTATATATCCTACTACTTTGATCTGCAGGACCCTGAGAAAATTTGGGTAGGCCACATGTGTTTTGGAACAGCATTGAAAGGGCAGCCAGCTAATATGATAGCTAGAGAGTAGCAGGCCTGGAGTCAAAAGGACCTGGGTTTAAGTCTAGCCTCAGACACTTCCTAGCTGTGTAGCCTTGGACAAATCATTTAATTCCAATTCCTCTGTCATTTAAAGCCCTATTTACCTGACTCCAATCTGGCATTCCAATATATTACACAGTACTTTAATCTCTATGCTACTGTATTTATTGTCTGTTTGTCCTCTATGCTAGAATGGAGGATACCATTGTCTCTCAGAATTCCTTGTTTCTTTTAAGATCCAGCACTTCATAATCAGCTTAAGTGCCAATTTCTGCACAGTCTTAGAATTTCCTCCCTACCCCCACCCCTTTGTATTTATTCTGTGTATATACTTATGTATACAAATCTTAAAACACAATGCAAACAAATTCTGAAGGCAGGAACTGTTCATTTGTATTCCCTGCTTTCCCTGCCCTAGCGAAGCACCCAGAACACAGTAGGTGCTTGTTCATTCATGATGAACACGTTGATCCTAAGTCTAAAAAGAGTTCACCAGAATTAAATTATTGACAACTATATAAAATTAAATGAAAAGAGGAAAAATAAGTATCAGAACTTCACTATGACTTGCTTGGAAAGATACAGAAAGTGTATTTCTGTCTATTAATTCACATGGTTCTATTTTCTTAAATCTAAGACTATTTTTATTTTATTTCATTATTTGTCTGTTAATGGTTATCAAATTCAAAATTGAAAACTTTAAAAAAAATAAAACAAGGTCTCAGCCATGGAAAAGAAGGAAATAAAAAAGAATGGCATAAAGTTTTTCAAGTACTTTAAAAAAAAACAAAAGAAAAAAAGAAAAAATAACTTACCACAAAGGAAGCCTTTAGAGTGATAGCTCAGCTGAGACACTTCAACGTTTCTGAAGCTAATTTAGCTAGAGTAGCAAAGCCATTGCCTGGGACTTTTGAACAGTTTCTACCATTTCGTAGGCTAAGACAATGGGTAAGCTGACAGTGGAAGGGGACAGGTGGGAGTGAGCACACCTGCAGATGAACAATGGAAAGAGTTGGGAGTAGGATGATATGAGTTAGAGGGTAGTGGCAGAGATGCAAGAAAAAAAGAAAAAGAAGAGAGCATCAATACAACATTAAAATACGCAGAAGAAAACTAAAAGACATTCAGAGGGTGACACAAATATGGAAATTTTGTTAATACCTTGTTAAGCGCTATATATATATATATATATACACACACACACACACTAGACTGTACATAACAACAGTTCATACATAACCTTTTTGGTTTGTAAACTGAAATGAGTTTGTTGTTTATTAAGTAATAAAAAATTTAAAACTACAGTGTACTGGTGAGTAGAGGAAGGTATTTGGAAATGGATGTGAAATAAAAACAAAAAAACATCAATAAAAATTTTAAAGTCTCTCTCTCTCTCTCTCTCTCTCTCTCTCTCTCTCTCTCTCTCTCTNCTCTTTCTCTCTCTCTCTCTCTCTCTCTCTCTCTCTCTCTCTCTCTCTCTCTCTCTCGAAAAGCCACAATCTAGAAGTCTGACTTAAAATTAGAGTCAAATTGTTGGAGATGTTAGACAATGTGCATTAGATCTTAAATTCTGTTAAATGGGAGCAAAGTCTCTAATGCTTCATTAAATGTTAAATGGGAGTAAAGTCTCTAATGCTTCATGCAAAATGCAATTCTGTAATCAATAAATTTTAGAGTCCCTCAAGCCACTAAATTTTGTTTCAGTATTTACTTTAAAGTTCAACTTTGGGCTTTTCAATCTCTCTAGAACCCTTCAGCAGAGTGCCTTCTCTACCTCCCAAGCCCTTGCAAAAATGCATCTAGGCTACCAACAAAACTCAGGGAATTCATACAGTGGACTCCTTAGAAGAGATATTACTAGTTAAAAAATCACTACAACAAAATATCTTTTCAAAGTAGTTCTGCAATTCTTTTTTTTTTTTTTAAAATAAACCCTTAACTTCTGTGTATTGGCTCATAGGTGGAAGAGTGGTAAGGGTGGGCAATGGAGGTCAAGTGACTTGCCCTGGGTCACACAGCTGGGAAGTGTCCGAGGCCGGATTTGAACCTAGGACCTCCTGTCTCTAGGCCTGACTCTCAATCCACTGAGTTACCCAGCTGCCCCTAGTTCTGCAGTTCTTAATGATGATTTAATTATAAGTCTGGTATAAAAAATGATCATGTCAAGGTTGGGAAATCAATTTATGTTTCGAAATTAAACATTTTGGATAAAGTAGTCTTAAAATATCTTTGAGTCCTCTCCATGAGGAAGATAGTTACCTCGCAAATGTACATGGTAAATTGTTACATATATGTATATATGTATACAAACACACGCATCCAACAACGCTTCCAGAGAATGGAATTATATGCCATTTACTCTTGATTGTCCTTTCTCACCATAAGCAAATACTAAACATGTTTAACATTAAAAAATATGGTTTGCAGATGGCAACTAGTTTTTCTATCTTAATCTCTAGTCAGAAGACTCGGTTACAACTTGTGTGTTCCAGGGCAAATCACTTAACTTCTGTGTGCTTCTGTTTCCTTAACTGTAAAATGGAGTTAATAATAGCACCTACCACACAGGGTTGTTGTGAGGATCAAATCAGAGTGTACAGCAATTAGTAAACTTTAAAGAGTTTAAAACCTCAATCAATGAATGGTCAAAGGACATGAATAGGTGATTTTCTATCTATACTATCTATATATACTATAACTATCAATAAGAAGCACATGAAAAAGCGTTCTAAATCCCTCCTGATTAGAGAAATGCAAATTAAAGTAACTCTGAGGTACCACCTTACACCTAGCAGATTGGCCAATACAGCAGCAAAAGAAAAGGATAAATGTTGGAAGGGATATATGGCAAAACTGGGACACTAATACACTGCTGGTAGAGTTGTGAATTGAGTTCAACCATTCTGGAGGGGAATTTGGAATCATGCTCAAAGGGCTTTAAAAGAATACCTACCCTTTGACCCAGCCATACCACTCTTGGGTTTGTACCCCAAAGAGATAATAAGGAAAAATATATGTTATAGCCACACTCTTTGTGGCGGCAAAAAATTGGCAAATGAGGGAGCGTTCATTGATTGGGGAATGGCTGAATAAATTATGGTATCTAATGGTGATAGAATATTATTGTGCTGAAAGGAATGATGACCCAAAGCAATTCCATGTAAACTGAAAAGACCTCCAGGAATTGATGCAGAGTGAAAAGAGCAGAACCAAGAGAACATTATACACAGAGACTGATACATTATGGCACAATTGAATGTAATGGACTTTTCTACTAGCAGCAATGATCACTTGAAGTAGAAGAAAAAAGAGAAGTAAAATCTGCATAAAACTCACCCCTCTCACCTCACCCCACCTCCACAAACTGTGATCAGGGGAAAAGAGAGAGGGGCGAGGTCACATACAAACTTTATCTCCAAAATGTAAGGACATACCTTGAGAATGAAAGTGGGATGCTGGGATTTAGAGTCCTGGGGAGCAGATTCTAATTACACATAGTTAATATGGATATAATTGGGGTTTTTATATTAAAAGATGACTCTACTGCAAATATGAATAACATGGAAATAGGTTTTGAACAATGATACATGTATAACCCAGTGGAACTGCTTGTCAGCTCCGGGAGGGGAGAAGAATCATAAATCATATAACCATGGAAAAATATTCTAAATTTAAAAAAAGGGGGGGGGGGAAGAGTTATATAAATACTATTATTGCTAGAAGGAAAGGGCCAGGTGGATTATCAGAAATCATGAGTCTCTAGTCCTGCTACAAAAAGGACAAGTAAAACCATCTGGGACAGTAACTGACAATTACTCTATTTCCAGGTAACATCCTCAAGAAAACTATGAACTTGTAGGTAACATTTAAATACAATAAATATTTTATAATTTTTTCAAAACTTTTCAAATTATAATTTGTTTGAGGCCAACATCTACCTACACACGATGGAAGCATAAGAGAAATCAGCATGATATAGAAGAAACAGCAATGAACTATAATATTAAGAAGGTCTAGATTCTGACCCCATAAGATCATTAAAAGTCACATGACCTGCAGCAAAATGTGTATCTGTGTCTCAAGTGTCTCCTGAAAAATAAGGAGTTGGGCTATCTCTGCAGTCCTTAAGCTCTAATTAATATTCTATGATCTAGCATTTATAGTTTTCAGGTTAGAAGTTAAAATTAAAAGTAAATAAAACTCTATGTTAGGAAGAAGAAAATTACTTTTTCCCAAGAGGTAGCAAGCGGCCAGAAATTTGTCTGAGGTGAATAGTTTTAAGAATTTCAAAGAGCACAGCATAAAGCAGGGGTCGGAAACCTTTCTGGCTGTGAGAGCCATAAACGCCACATTTTTTAAAATGTAATTTCGTGAGAGCCGTACAGTGCTCACAGTGCGCGCTCCTGTAACAGTGCCTGAAAAAAAATGGACTTTATGGCTCCTGCAGAAAGAGCCATACATTGCCGACCCCTGGCATAAAGGAATTTTCCCCTTCAGTCTTGTAATCATAGGATTTAGTGTGGCAAAGGGTCCTGGGGTCCTTTATGTACTCTCACTTCATCTTCTCATAGATAAGGAAAAAGGCTGTGTAGTAAAAGATTTGCCACAGATCACACAGGTAGCAAGTAACAACCTAGATTTAAACCTAGACTTGAAGACTATAAATACTGTACCTATTTTTACTGTACTATGAAACTTGGAATGACTGAACAGCTGACTTTAAGTTAAAATTCCATTATCTCTTAACGAAGTTTTTTGAGCATTCTAGATGTGAAAATATTTCCACCCACAACCAGAATGTGACCTTACTCAGTAAAAAGCAAACCACTTTGTATGATACAAGACAGTTCCCGATTTGTAAATTTGAATTATGCAAAATCAACTAGGGGTAGGGTGGGTGGCCTTCTGCAGCTCTAAGGCAAAGGAATGAACATTTATTAAACAGCTACTATATGGCCAAGCACGGTGCTAAGCACTTTATAAGCATCTCATTTAATGCTCCATAATCACCTTGGGAGGTAAGAGCTATTACTATTTCCATTTTACAGCTGAGGAAACAGTCAGTCAAAGGTGAAGTAACCTGCCCAGAGCACACAGCTAGGAAATGTTTGCAGCTAGATTTGAACTCAGATTTCCTGATTCCAGGCCCAGTGCTCTCTATACACTGCACCATCCAGCTGCCACACTATATAAACTGATCTTGAAAATTCAGAGTTATTAAAGGCATGTAACAAACACCTGACATACAATGGTGAATCTAAAATATTAAGGAGTTGGAGGATAAGGGGAATTTGTGATGGAAAAGGGGGAAAAAGATTTTCTGAGCCTTCAGATTGCCAAAGTATGGCAGCTTTATAAGTAAACCAAGTTATGTCTACATAATTCACTTATATGTAACCAAGCTTTAAAATTGGGCTACAAGTAGTAAGACAAGCATTTATTAAATGCTTACTAAGTGCCAGGCACCATACAGGGTGCTTGTGATACAAAGATAAAAGGAAAAAATAGTACTGGTCTTTGAAAAGCTTACATTCTAACAGGGAGACAACACGAATAAAGCGGAAGCCAGGAGAGGACTAGGGAAAATGCTTACGTACAAGGTGATTAGGGAGCTGAGAAACAAGGGGTTATCAAGAGGTAGGGGTGAGAAAAGACAGCATTTTGGGGAATGGAAGATAGTAGATGAAAAAGGTAGAGACAGAAGATGAAGTTTCATGTGTGGCTTGACCAGGGATGGAGAAGAACAAGGTGAAGGAAGGATGGAAAGGTAGGATGTACCAGGCTAAGAAGAATTATAAAGTAAGAGAACTTTATATTTATATTTATATGCTTACTGAGTACTATCATCAGTTCTGCACTTTAGGAAAATCATTTAGCTATTTTTTTTTAAACCCTTAACTTCTGTGTATTGACTTATAGGTGGAAGAGTGGTAAGGGTAGGCAATGTGACTTACCCAGAGTCATACAGCTGGGAAGTGTCTGAGGCCGGATTTGAACCTAGGACCTCCTGTCTCTAGGCCTGGCTCTCAATCCACTGAGCTACTCAGCTGCCCCATTTAGCTATTTTGGAGAATAGATTGGATATAAGAAATGTTGAATAACTAAAGTGAGAAATGGTGGAGGCCTGAACAAGGGTGATCTCTCCCTCTGGGAACAGGGGAAGAAATCATGCAAAAGATGTGGTAATAGAAATGACAAAACTTAAAAAAAATTTTTTTTTAATCATATGGACTTGTGATTTCATCAATGTGTATTCCTCCAACTATGAATACTAAAACCTGTCTCATGTACTTTTTGGAGGGTAGAGGTTTGGGAGGAAGTTGTGATGGAAATGGTATAAAGATATGACTTTTTCCATATCTTTCTATATCTTGTCACAGGAGGCCTACTATCCAATAAGCAAAGGGTCTTTCTCTTTTTTACTACCAGCATATACCAAAGGAGCACATGAGCTGTCCAGAGATAATCTCTCACTCCGATAAAGTGATCAGGCCATCATCTTTTAGATCAAGCATTCCTTTGATGATTTGACTGCTGTTTGTACTCATAACTCCTCATCTTTTACATTTTGCAGTCTGCTCAGATCCTCCATTTTCTTGTCCATTGTCCTCTGAGTGAAACTCATTTTTCATATTTTGGAGACTAGTGTTGCATGACTCCTAGCATTATAACACTGGTAGAATTAAGGTTTAAAAAAAAAGGTGGGTCTTTATTGTGGGAGAATTTGGGGTCATCTATAGGTAATTCAGTTCATTTTATTCTTCTCATTTAATTCTGACTTCTAATCATTGTGCATTTGAACTATCCATATATTCTGATGGCCATGATCTAATATCTTGCCTAACTGAATAATTTGAACTTTGATAAGCCTATCTCTATTTAGTTTTTCACATGTGGATAATTAAGTAAAAATCTTTTGAAGGGCTACAGATCTCTCCTAGGAAGCTCTGCACTGTTAAAGTGTAATAAACAACACGATGTCATGCCCAAAACAAAAAGGAAAGGAGAGTTGGAGGCATGCAGGCAAAGTGTGGCACAGGCACTCACAAGAACCTTATACAATGGATCTCTTCCATCATAGTGCAAATACTTTTGGATACATATTTCTGTTTTCTGACTGAATAGATATTAATGATCAGAGAGAGAAACAAGGTTCTTTATCATATCTTTCAAGGAATCTTAAATAAATTTCCAAGTACCAATGAGAGTTATCTGGTAGGAAGAAGGCCTTTAAGGTAGCATTTTGTTCTGTTATATCAGATGTTTTATAATAAAAAATAAGCACAGTGGGATCTTGTATTTTCATGGTCCAGATGTGGTCTTATTATGTAATATGCTATGAAATAATTTGTGAAAAGAATATTTCCTACTGAAATCCTCATCAAGGATATCCTTGATTAGTAATTAGATAATTCTTATTAAAATATTTATGTAGCTAATAAAGTAGGTAACTCAATATTCTCTTGGTCACCTCTTTATGGATATTATTAAAATATTAGATTTTTCCATATCTTTTATATTTTATCTGAAAAGATGCCTTACAAATCAATTCTTCAACCATACTATCTCCTATATAAAACTTCTTTGTGTACACTTGGCCTAATCCAGCTGTTTTTCTCATCTCTGTTCTCCATAATGACTATTCAACTTACTCTATAAGAATATCTTAGAGTGCCAATGTGACTCCTCTGTCACTGGTGGTGAAAGTTCGTTATAAAAATCTATGAAACCACTAATTACATTAAAATAATTCCAAGTAACTAATAAGAGAAACATAAATAAAATAACTCCTGAAGTTTCACATTACATACAGCAAAAATGATAAAGAATGGAACTAGTCAATGTTGGAAGGATTGTGAGAAGACAAATGTACTAGTACATTGTTGGTGGAGCTAATCTAACCATTCTGGAAAGCAATTTTGAACCATGCTACCCAAGTGATTAAAACGTCCAAATCTTTTGACCCAAAGAACCCAGTGCTTGCTATATATACTTCAAGGAAGTCAATGATAAAAACAAAGTCCATATAAACCAAATATTTATAGCAACACTTTTTGTAATGGCAACAGAACAAAGAAAGTAGCTGCCTATCAATCATGGAATAGCTAAACAAATTGAGTTATAAGAATACAGTGAAATATTACTGCACTGTAATAAACAAAGAATACTAAGAATTCAGAAAAACAAGGAGATACATATTAACTGATGTAACATAATGTAAGCAGAAAAAGGAAAACTCTAAGTACAATTAATCAACAAGCATTTATTAAGTTCTGGTCATATACAAGGTACTTTCCTACCCCTTTTAAATTCTGTTTTAAGGAATAGTTTGTGTAAAAGGGAATCCTTTATTCTCTTTGCCTAGTTGGAGCTAACACTTTGGTTAACGCTAACTTAAGTACAAGCTTGAACTAGGTGGAGGAGTTAGCAAAAACACTTAGTGAATTCACACCCTACTTAGTGCTAGGTGAGAAGCCAGCAAAGATACTTGGAGAGCTCCACCTTTTTTTCTAACTCAAACAGTCAGAAACTTGTGAATTCTTTTAAGAGTTCATACCCTCAGAAACTGTGAACCCTTTCAATGAGTATTCACCCCTCCAGAAGGTGTAAACTGGTTCCCACAAACAATGCTAGACTATTTGGAAGCTGTGATTGGCCCCTGTGAAGAGGAGAGAAGACAAGAAGCCACTATAAAAGGCCCTGAATTTCTGAGGCTAGGCAGTGCACTCCAAGAAAGAAGTCAGCTTAAAGAAGGTTGGTTCAAAGAAGAAAGTCAGCCTCAGGAGTCACCTTGAGCTCAAGTCATTGTCTTGACCTGCCTCTTAGAGGGATCTTGGGTGAGTGAATAGTTGGCTTTCCCTTCTTGACTTCTGGAGAGAGTTTATTTCCAGTTGAAGGTTAACAAATCCTGGTTGAGCCAAGCACTGGAACAATATTTAGTTAGATAGGTTAATATCTTCTCTACCCTTTTGTATTACTTTTTTTAAATTATTAAATTTAAACATTTATTAATATTCATTTTTAACATGGTTACATGATTCATGCTCCTACTTTCCCCTTCACCCTCTGCACTCCCCCCACCCATGGCCGACGCGCATTTCCATTGGTTTTGTCATGTGTCCTTGATCAAGACCTATTTCCAAATTGTTGGTAGTTGCATTGGTGTGGTAGTTTCGAGTCCACATCCTTAATCATGTCCACCCTGACCCATGCGTTCAGGCAGTTGTTTTTCTTATATGTTTCCTCTTCTGCAGTTCTTCCTCTGAATGTAGATAGCGTTCTTTACCATAAATCCCTCAGAGCTGTCCTGGGTCATTGCATTGCTGCTGGTACAGAAGCCCATTACATTCGATTTTACCACAGTATATCAGTCTCTGTGTACAATGTTCTTCTGGCTCTGCTCCTTTCACTCTGCATCAGTTCCTGGAGGTCTCTCCAGTTCGCCTGGAACTCCTCCAGTTTATTATTCCTTTTAGCACAATAGTATTCCATCACCCGCATATACCACAGTTTGTTCAGCCATTCCCCAACTGAAGGACATACCCTCCTTTTCCAGTCCTTTTGTATTACTTTTGCTTTCACTCTTTCCACCTCTTTTGTAAATAAAAGATTTCTAATTTTCATATATTTAGTCAGACCATTGATTTTAACACTTACAACTGGGGCAGAAAGGGAGAGGGATATCACTGGAAATGAAGGTGACATAAAATCAAACAATAGCAATAAAAATTTGAATTAAAAATAATCTTGTTTCCATTTTTTCTTACTTCAAGAGGCTTTTTTTCCAGGCCCCCCCCCCTTTTTTTTTTAACACTTTTCACTTATACTTTATAGAGCTTGTGTTCAGGGTTTTTTGTTTTGTTTTTGAATTTTGTCTGTCTTGTTAGGATGTGATCTCTTTAAAAGCAAGAATGTTCTCATTTTTTGGTATCTCTAGCTCTCAGCACAATGTCTAGGACAGGATAAGTGCTTAATAAATGCTAGTTGGCTGCCTATTCTCTTTCTTCCATTTTCATTCTTTAAATGACCACATAATTACTTTGCTTAGCTGGACCTTTTTAAAAGGTTTCTCTAAAACTCATTTTACAACCTACTGCTTCTGTTTTAAGAGGCAATACTTCTAATTATCTGTCATCATTCTTCTTGAATATTTTTTGGACAAGACCTGTGATTGTCTAAATAGCTAATACCTAAGCAAATTATAGTCTTATTGAGAGGTTAAAGGGAACTACAGGAGTTTACTGAGTAGCAAAGTGAAATGGTCAGATTTGTAGTTTGTAAAACTCAGTTTGTCAGCTATGTGAAGAATGGGCATCATGAAAACATTCATGGGCTTGCCCTGGGCCACAAATCTGCTATGTGTTAAGAGATGAGTCTTGAACACTAGTCTTGCTGACTGAGGATCTCTCTCACAAACTGGCTATATCAGGCTGCCTGGCTCTCTGAAAGATTTTTCAAAAATGCTTGGGAGGGGGCAGCTGGGTAGCTCAGTGGATTGAGAGCCAGGCCTAGAGATGAGAGGTCCTAGGTTCAAATCCGGCCTCAGACACTTCCCAGCTGTGTGACCCTGGGCAAGTCACTTGACCCCCATTGCCTACCCTTACCACTCTTCCACCTATAAGTCAATACACAGAAGTTAAGGGTTTAAAATAAAAAAAAAATAATAAAAAAAAAAAGCTTGTGAACTAAACCCTAAGTTTCCAAATGTAGAAGCAAACTACATAGAGATCTGAGTCCTATCATAAAAATTAAGGATGACATGTTCTGAAGTATCTAATCTCCATCAAAGGAAGACCTAAGTCTCCTGGATGAGAACAAAAATCAAAACAGAATATTTTGAATTCCTCAAAAGGGGCAGAATTAGATCATTAGAGTTTACAAGAGGCCAAAAGAAAAGTGGGAATGTCTTTTCCTTGACCAAATGAAAAGGACTTTCCTTTTTTTTTTTTTATCATAGAACACATTTAAAGGAGTAGTTTCTAAAGGATATTAATAATTATCTTTTTTAGTTCTTCTAAAAACCCTAAATGGAACTATGTACTTTGGTTTTTCCATTGTCATGAATTTCATTTTTTGTTTCACAATTACTATAAAATGTTACTTTATAGTAATAAGAGTACTTGGAGAGGGGTTAAGTCTTTTCTGATTTAGAAGGGAGTCTAGTCAATTAACATGTGACAGGAACTGTGCTAAGCATGGGATCCCCCCCCCCCAACAATCTCTTCTCTCCAGAAGTCTAACTGGTGAGATGCAGCATGCAAAAAACTATGTACAAAAAAAAAAAAAAAAAAAAAAGATATATACAGGATATATTGGAGGTGATCTTAGAGGAAAGGCCCTAGCATTAAGGAGGGATTGAGATTGGCTTCTTGTAGAAGGTAAGATTTTAAGTAGGGCCCTGAAAGTAGATAGGAGATAGAGATAAAGAGAGAAATCCAGACAATCAATCAACCAACATTTATTATACAGTGAAAAGGGACAAAATTGGGAGATATTGGAATGTCTTATGCAAGGAACAGAAAAGAAGCCAGAATCATTTGATTGCAGAGTAGGGAATTAAAGTTTAAGAAAACTGGAAAGCTAAGAGGAGGCTATTTTGTGAAGGACATTGATTTCCTATCTGGAGATTTTATATTTGATCCTGGAGGTAACAGGGAGCCACTGGATTTTAATGAAAAGGGAGATGATGTGGTCAGAGTTGCACTTTAGGAAGATAAATTTCACAGCTGTGTGAAGGATGGAGGGGAGGAAAGGCTTGAGGCAGGGAGATCAATCAGAAGACAGTATGAGGTGGTAACAATCTCTACCAAGATAGGAGCAGTTATCAGAGGAAAGAAGAGGATGTATGAGAAATATCTTGAAGGTAAAAAAAAATTGTATTTGACAAATGATTGAATATAGAGAAGGGAATATAAGGTAACAAATATTGAGGATGACACTAAGGCTAGGAACCTGGGTAAATGGGAGAATTGTGGTGTCATCAGCAGCAATTGGGAAATTAGAAGAAGGTATAATAGAATGAGTTCATGTTTTAACACAGTTAAGTTCTCAAGGCAGATGCAGATAAGAGATTGAAGTCAGGAAAAAGGTTAAGGCTAGATCAAGAAACCTGAGATTAAAATGTCTGAGAATCATGTGCAAAAAAAAAAAAAATGATAACTGAAAACACAAGGGCCAATGAAATCACCAAGTAGTAATGAGGGAAAATAAGAGAGGACTCACAATAAATCCTTGAGAAGGATTTATGGTTAGGTGGTGTGATCCAGATAAAGATCAAGCAAAGATGAATTGAGGAGCAGTCAAGACAGGGAGGAGGAAAACCAGGAGAGAGCAGTGTCACTGAAACCAAAAGAAAAGAGAGCATCAAGGAGAAGCAAGTGATCAACAGTGTTAAAAGCTGCAGAAAGAGCAAGAAAGATGAGGATTGAGATGAGGCCATGAGATTTCACAATTTAGAGATCACTGGCAACTTTGGAGAGAGCTGTTTCAGTTGCATGCCATTCTCCCCAAACAGATGTTTATTCAGGTGATGTTTATCTGTGATATCATCACCATTGTTATGAGTAAGATTAGATTAGCTGGTTATTAGATATTGATTATGTATTGATTAGGAAGTACCTAGCAGGAAGGAGCTGGAGCTGGGAATTCCAGGTTGGAATGAAGGAGGAGGAAGTTGGTCTGTGCCCTGTGTGTGTGGACTCCATTAGTGGTGGGCAAAACTGTTGCCAGCCTGGGAGACCTCAGAGCAAAGGACACCCTGCTTCCTGATTTCCCCTGGGATCCTGTGTGGTGTGGCATCTAAGAAAAGGACAAATCTACAGAGCCAAGAGAGGAGGAGAAGTTTGAAAACTGGAGGACAGTGCTTCAAGCAGAACCCTCTCTACTTGGTACCTGAGATCATCTTGACTCCTGGGCATCCAGAGATCATCAGTGGATTGCAGTGAGAATCCCAAAGCCACAAAAGCCCTAGCTACTCAAGCCTGGCAGGTTCCAGGTTTGAGGCAGAAACCCAGAGACTCCATTTACAGCTCCTTGGACCCTGTTAGTTTAGATCACTTAGATAAGAGTAGAATAAGTCCTCCCATTGCCCTGTGGTTTTATCCCTTAGATTTTAAGTATAGAAATCCTTTCCCACCTTTTAGTCTAACATAATTAAAGCTGTTAAGTCCCTTTTACCTTGTTAGCCTGTTACTATACTCTGGTCTAGGAGAAGCTGAATGACAGTTAAGATCAACTGCCATTCCTGGGAAATCCAGTAAACTCTGGTCTCTTCACCCTGGTCCAGTCTCTCATAAATCCTAGAGTGTGTTCCCACAAACCACTTAGTTTATTGTAATATCCCTGGTGACCCCATTACCTTACTTATATTTTCTTACACCATGCCTTCTATTTGAGCATTTGCACTGGGCAACAACAGCTTCCATTCCCTCCAGCTTCAGGCTCAATTGTAGTCTCAGACAGAACATGGACCCTTATCCCAAGACTTGGAAGTTTCCAATTTAAGTCAATTTAAGCTGGTTTCAAGTTTGAGGCTTGCCATCTTCTAGGAAGGAGGTTAAAGAACAGGGTCATCCTAGACAAGCTAAAGCCTTTTGGCTTTATATTTGCTTCTACCTACTCTTCTATGAAAAGATTTCTCTCTAAATAAGTCTAACTACAGGACTTTGCCAACCTTAAATCATTATATAAATATGCTAACTGTTGCTGCAGCCATTCCTGCTGTGGATCTTCCTCCTTCTGCTGTTGCTACTATTACGTCTTTGCTCAAATAATCTCTTTATAGAAAAGTCATAGGGCACTTAGATGGCATAGTGGATAGAATAAAATCTGGACTCAGATGCTTACTAGCTGTGCTGACCGCTGGTTTACCTCAGTTTGCTTATCTATAAAATGAGCTGGAGAAGAAAATGGCAAATCATTCCAGTATCTTTGTGAAGAAAAATCCTAATGAGTTGTGAAGAGGAAGACATGACTGAAACAACTGAACAACAACAACAAATGCAAGGTAATAAACAGGCTGTGGTCATTTACCCAATGATCAAATCTTTCTCATTCTCATTTTCAGTTAAAAAAAAAATCCTAGCCTCTCCCATTTGTGTCAGCAAATAAATGTGTAGACAAAAGGTAGAGGGACAAACCATGTTTTCAGTCTCAGTAGGCAGCTTACCTAGATTTTTCATATGCACAAGATATATTTGAAGTCTTACATTCTTTACTAGGTACAGATGACTGTCCAAATTTGCCCTCAAATTAGAAAGAGCTTTACACTCAGCAAAGTAAAAAAGATATCTGAAAGGGGGCATGCTCTTAAATCTCGTTATCTATTTTTCTTTTAACATTATACTTCAGAAATCTGTCAAAGTACATCCGTTATTAGATGAAATGTTCAAATTTAGCTAAAATGCAACATAAGAATTTCACACACACACACACACACACACACACACACACACACACACACACACTCTCTCCACTNCACACACACACACACACACACACACACACACACACACACACACACACACACACCCTCTCTCCACTTGGCAAATGAGCCAGGTATTTGAAGAGCAGAGTTTTTCAGGTTCTTTTGGTCTCTGTATGGTAAATGATTAACATTGGTTTGAATCTATAATGAAAACAGAATAGAAGTACTTTTCTTCTTCAATAACTTACACCCAAATAATTGAGGGTGGAATTGTTTTGTTGTCATTTCTTTTTCAATTTTTATTCTTTCAACTTTTTTCATCTCTGCTCTAACAAATTAGTGGTTTGACTGTACAATTATTGCCATAAAACTATCAGCAATAAGCAGTTTATTAAAATGTAATTAAATTTGATCACATGATAAACAAAATGATAGTAATGATTATATTAAAAATGTAAAAAGGAATAACTATGAGGAGGCACCTAAATAGTGGATATTTAGGCCTGGAGTCAGGAGGACCCATGTTCAGATCTGACCTCCATACACAGCCTAGCTATGTGGCCCTGGGCAA
Source organism: Gracilinanus agilis (assembly GCF_016433145.1). Lineage (NCBI taxonomy): Eukaryota > Metazoa > Chordata > Mammalia > Didelphimorphia > Didelphidae > Gracilinanus > Gracilinanus agilis. The sequence continues at coordinate 209,120,062 of NC_058133.1, read as the reverse complement.
GTCACTTAACCCTCTTTGCCTTACCTATCCCTTGCCCTTATTCTGTCTTAAAAGTTGTTACTAGGACAGAAGTACGTTGTTGTTGTTGTTGTTGTTGTTGTTGTTGTTGTTTTTTAAGGAGTAAATATAGGGAGATAGGGAATAATTAAAAGTGAATCCACAAGAGAAAAAACAGAATTATCACAAGGTATAAGCCTCATGAAATAACAGAAAAATGACATATGGAAAGTCTCTTTTCAGTATTATCTATAAACCTCCCTTCCAATCCCCACCCCCATTCCAATGCTGGGCAATCATATACTTTATATATGACCTCACAGTCTAGTTTCCAGGTCTAACTATTTGAGGCAGGGAATCTGAAGGTCACCCACATCCACCCCACCCCTACTAAAACAAACACTTCATAAAAGATTGGAAGATGGAGATTTTTCTTAGTCATGAGAAACAAAGAGCAACAGGACACTTAGTGGAAGACAATATCACAAAACTAGCTAGAAGGGAGATTCTATGAGTTCAAGCTCTTTAAATAGAAACCAGATGACTTCTTTGTAACACCTGAAGGAATAGGGACAAAAGGCCAGAATAGAAGCCAGGTACAAATTCTGGGAAAATAAGAAAAAGATTAAAAAGAAAACAATAAAATAAATAATCTGAGAATGAAAACCCAGGTATAAACCTAGCTTCCAAAAAAACAAACAAAAAACCCTAAAAGACAGTAAAGTAACACATTGAACAAGTAGAGTATAAAGGAAAATTAACCAAAATAGGCAGTAAGGAGAATTCTATGGACTCTCCAGAAACCATAAAAAGGAAAGAATTTCCAGATTGGTTCAAAAGAAAAAAAAAGTTTAAGGCAGTATGAGGATGGAAATTAAATTCCCATTAGTTACAAATCTAAAAAAGTCAAATAACTTGGTCCTTAACTTCAAAAACATGATAGGGAATCTCTCTAAATCAGAGGCTTTGATAAGAGTTCGATAGAAATGAAACTTAAAAGTACATTAAGTGTAAGGCAATTTGGCAAATGAAAAACCAACGACAATAACATTAAATGCATACAAATTATATGTAAACCAAAATAAATTATCCTGAAAACAAATGAGGTTAATTATCTTAGAGGTCTCCCAAGACAAGACTTTTTTTAAATTCCAGGAACAATGCCAAGAAATCCTGAATACATAATACAGGAAATGTAAGAAAACTGCTCAGAAGAGGCAACAAAGTACATTTTGACCAAAATCCAGAGATTGTCACCAAAGGAAAATCCTTTGTTTGAAGCCTCAATGTATACAGTATGTAAATTTCACAATTTCAATACCAAAAAATTTTTGAGAGCTGCTCTAAAGACCGTAGCTAAGAAGAAATGTCCATTAAAGCCACTAAAGACTACTTCAGTCAAAAGAAATCACAGAAAACAATAGGATATTCTTTGCAAAAAACAAGAGTACAAGACCCAATGCAACTACTGAAATCTCTAAAGCTGAGCCAAATCAATGAAAAAAAGATGGGTTTTTAACAAAAGAGGCATTCCTACCAAATAAACTATCCTGAGTCAAGCAATACATATGACTTTCAAACACTCTCAACAATAGCAACACTAGAAAGATAAATAAGTACAACAGCCAAGAAACACTTTTAAAAAAAACCCTTACCTTCCATCCTATAATCAATACCGAATACTGGTTGTCTGAGGAGTGTCTGAGGTCACATTTGAACCCAGGACCTCCCACCACTAGGCCTGGCTTTCAATCCACTGAGCCACCCAGCTGTCCCCCAAGAAATAAAACTAATTCCTTCAGTTTTGTGATTATTTTAAAAGAAAAGTAGTTGTACTTGAATAATAAATAATAAGTGAACAACAGTCAATATTTCTATAGTGTTAATTATGTTCCAGGAACAGTACTAAGAGCTTTACAATTATTATCTCATTTGATTCTCACAATCAAGGAAAGAAGAAGCTATTATTATCCCCAGGGGTAAACAAAGGTTAAGTGACTTGCCCAAGATCACACAGCTAATAAGAGTCTGCAACCATATTTTAACTCAGTCTTTCTGACTCTGGACCCAGTACTTTCTACTGTACCACCTAACTCTCCCTAAGAAAGAACACTGACATATTAGTATACTGGAAAGAGTACTTGCTCTTTATTCAAAAGACCCAGGTTTAAATCCTGCCTCCCTGCCACTTGCTATTACCTGGGTCAAGTCATTTCACTTTGGGGCTCAGTCTCTTCAACTATAAAGGAGCTTCTTCTAGTGCTCAATCTAAGATCCGATGAAAACTTAAAAGCATCAGAAAATTAGAAAAGAAAAGCTCAAATGGACTAAATTTAATGCTGTGCTATAAGGAATATAAAACTAGGTAGAAGGAATAATGTGTGATAAGTTGCTTAAACAAAAGAGGGGAGACAAAAACCAGAGGTGATCTGGGGATGTACTTGCACCCAGCCTGGAGACACAGAAAGAATAGCAATTTTCTAGAGGCCTCAACAAGAACAGGCTATGGGAAACTAGAGTAAAAGCAACGGAGGAAACAATTGGAATGGTAGGAAGAAGTACTGTTTTAGGAAAGGAAAGGTTTCCATTAAGGAAAGATGATGAATCAATTTTTCTATCTAATTCTAGATCAAGTAAAGGAATGCCAGTTAGACCTGTACTATAGGGAAATTCCTTTGACAGCTGTCAGAAAGTGAAATGAGTGGACAGAGCTAACTAATTAGAACACTGGAGGGCTTAAGCTAGGGCTGAGGATGAGGATGAAGATCTAGCAAAGAGATTGAGGAGTGGGCATGCAGGTAGGAGAAACAAGAGACAAGGTGCCACAAAAACCTAGAGAATAAGAATATCCAAGGAAATGTACCAACAATATCAAATAGTATAGAGAAGTCAAGAAAGATGAGGGCTGAGGCAAAAAAAAAAAGGCTAATAGAGTTGATAATTAAAAGACTATTGGTGGGCGGGGCAGCTGGGTAGCTCAGTGGATTGAGAGCCAGGCCTAGAGACAGGAGGTCCTAGGTTCAAACCCGGCCTCAGCCACTTCCCAGCTGTGTGACCCTGGGCAAGTCACTTGACCCCCACTGCCCACTTACCAATCTTCCACCTATGAGACAATACACCGAAGTACAAGGGTTTAAAAAAAAAATAATGAAATAGTATAGTGGCACCTGTTTAATTCAGACCACTATTAAGAAACTAATAAGTAAGCATAGGTTGATGTTACTTATACTTTAATAAGTTTTATCTTGGAGCTACTTTATAAATTTGAAAGTAACCAGATAGCATCTCTTTACCCTTTTCTCTCCTAAAATCCATCAACCTCAGAAAAACAATAATATTTTGTATGTCATTTGGTGGCTTGCCAAGTCTTCTCAACTTCAAAGAAGGTACAGATATCACTTCCACATCACAGCTTGTCTACTGCACTTTCAATGTATCGTAGGTCAGCATAAGAAATTAAATGGTAATTTTGAGAAAGCCACAGATTGAAAGCTGCAGACTACTAGGAAAAAGTTTAGAAACTATAAAGCTTATGCCCAAATATTTAATCCAAATTTTACAATAAGGTACTGCAAATTTCACAGAAGATAAAGAAAACATTTAGGCTTCTTTTCTATTATGAAGGGAGTATCTGAGGCCAGATTCAAACTCAGATTCTTCTGAGTCCAGGCCTGGGGCTTGCTACCTGTTCCACCTACCTGTCCCAAAATGTCAAAATTGATATGATTCAGCTCTAGATGGGATGTTCACTCATCATTAGACAAAGATTTCTGACCAAGTATTACCAACTAATTTGAAGTTTATAGGCTGCCTAAAAAATTATTTAAAAGACACTACCAATATATTTCTAAATTTCTTCCTTTACTCAAAAGTAGGGTGGAGTAGGAAGATGCTAGGAGATCAGCATACCAATGGGACAGGAAACAATAGCAATTGGAGAGCTTCTCCAATTTCTACACCCTTCCCTCCACCCTACCTCACTACTTCAAATGTTTAGCTTCCTCTTCTATGTATAATGGGGGAATTATGTATGAGACATGTGATTGTCCCTTTCAATGATGTAGAGGCTATTCTATATGGTACCATTTACTAATACATTTAACTACTGGTGAAGAAATTTGGTGTTAGCTTCTTTAATTTTTGTTTTTGACACCAAGTCATTTCCCAATATATTTTTTCCTCCTACAGAACCCTCATTTGTAATCAAGAAATACTTCCTCAAACTGGGCAAAATGTAACATCTCTCACTGCCCCACTCTTTTTTCTTTTTTAGATCCTTACCTTCTGTTTTCATACAAATTATAAGACAGAAGAGTAGCAAGGGCTAGGTAATTGGGATTGTCACTTGCCCAGGGTCACAAAGCTAGGAAGTGTCTGAGGCCAATTAATCCAGGTCCTCCTGGACTCCAAGTTTGATGTTCTATCTACTGTGCAACCTAGCCGTCCCCTGCCTCTACTCTTAAACTTCAGGCTCTCCTACCTCATCTTCCTATAGAGAGACATATTTTATCACCTGTCCTCCAAAACCAAGATTGGTAGCTATTCTTAATGCATTCAGCTATCTTGTGATTAGTTTTTTAATACACTCATATTGACATATAATTTGGCTAAAGAATTTAGACATTTTATAACACTGTGTCTACTTAAAATATTCCCATAAATATGATTACTATCCTTAATAACCAGCAAGCATTTATTAAATACCTATAAATATGTGCCAGGGATTGTGCTAAGAACATTGTTCTTCCAAAGAAAAATACTTGATAATACATGTACAATCAGATCAAATTGCTTACTATCCCTGAGGGGGGAGAGAAGGAAGGGAGGGAGATAATTTAGATCTTATAATTTTGGAAAATGTATGTTGAAAATTGTTATATATAATTGGGAAAATAAAACATCTTTGAGCAAAGAGACATGTTATCCAATGCAATGATCCAGGACAACCCTGAGGGACTCATGAGAGAATGCTATCCACACTGAAAAGAACTGTGGGAGTAGAAACACAGAAGAAAAGCATATTATTTATCACTTGTTTATATGGGTATATGATTTGGGGGTTTGGTTTTTAAAAGATTACTCTATTACAAAGATGAATAATATGGAAATAGGTATCAAGTGTTAACACATGTATAACCCAGTTCAATTTCTTGTCAGTTCCAGGAGTGGGGATGGAAAGGGGGAGGAAGAGAATAAGAATTATGTAACCATGGAAAAATACTTAAAAATTAAAAAAAAAGAAAGAAAAGAAAAGAGACATTCTATTGGCTAAATCTCTCTTTAAGAGACGAACTCTTAGACTTTGGAACTTCAGTATTTGGGATATTCCACCAGCTCTGCAAGGCTAGAAAGATCCACTCTCAGTAATTCTGCTCTCTTATATCACGTGAAAGTACAGGTCTACCTCTGACAAATGCTTCTACAGAATTTTTAATAATATTCCAGCTGTTTGGCCAAAAAAAGATCACTCTTAAGGATGCTAGTTGTTTATTTTTGCTTGGAAAAGGCCTGAAAGCTTTTGGAATTTGAGACTCAGTAACCTCAGGTCAAATGGTTAAAAAGCCTGTACAGATCATCACATCCTTCTCTTTCATGACGCCATTAACTGCTCAGGGTGACAAGGAAAAAGAGAGAACACACCCAACCCCATTCCCATAAGAAAGGCCCACTCTATCACATTTTAAGTTAATTTTGTTGTAACTTTTATAGTATTCATAAATAATTCTATTGGTCTTCATATTGTACAGAAATGCACATCCAATAGTTTCTCCTTACAGATAAAAAAAAAAAAAAACGAAGAGCCAGTAACCATGTTTGGGAGGAATGCACTGATTTTACTCAAGTGAACCAGAAAGTATACCCAGACAAAGAAAAGTAGCAAACTAAGAGCAGAGATTCTTAAATATGTTGAATTTACAACCATTTGAATATTTCCTTTAACATCTTCTATTTTATCAAGCACTAAGGTTTTTGTATTGCTAATTTTGTTTTGTTTTTGAAGGGGGAAGGAAAAGCATTTATATTGTGCCTATTACATGCCAGGCACAGTGTTGGCATCTAGAAATCTATAAATATTATATCATTTGATTTTTACAACAACCTTTAGGGGTAGGTGCTATTATTACTCCCATTTTACAGTTGGGGACTTGCCCCAAGTCACACAGCTAGTGTAGGAAGACAGATTTGAGTTCAGGTCTTCCTGAGTCCAGGCACAGCATTTTTAAGTTGTTTTGAGGCAAGGGTACTGAGTAAGCTTTTCCAAATTGTCCAACATTGAAATCACTCTGTTAAAGAGCTGGCAGGTCTTGAATCCAGCATCACTGCTAATTACATTGGGAAAAAAAAAAAAGCTATACCTAAATGTGCTAAAAACTCACTCAACTAGTATTGTTATTTGCAAAGACTTTTCCTTGGGCTAAGAAATTCCAAAGCTTTACTTATGCCTCCATCTACCATGACTTGCCTTTGCCATTAGGTGGAATTCTAGTAAGTACAATGATGAAAAGGGCAGAAGAAAAGCTCTATTCTCCCAGTCACCTAGTCATCTAGTGTGTCTGAGTTCTAATAGGAATATAAAGATAGCACTGGTGGAGCAGCTTGATGGCTCAGTGAATTGAGGGCCAGGCTTGGAGTCCCTGGGTTCAAATCTGTCCTTGGACACTTCCAAGCTGGGTGATCCTGGGTTCGCTTTGCCTCCCAACTCCCTATTCTTTCATCCAATTAAAAATCAGATTACCTATTGATGTATTGTTTTCTTTCAACTAATTGGCTATACTTGATTGTTTTTAATGTATAAATTTATAGTCTGTCTCCCCCTGTATTTGGGGTCCAGCTCTAAGCTGTAGAAGGGGCCTGATCCTGATTGGTATGCACTGCTTAGTAAATCAATATACTCAGAAGATCAAACCTTAGTTTCCTCAGTCATTTAATTTTTCACCTGCCTCACTTTATACACAACCAGATGACTTCTTCATTTCAAGTTAGACAGAACATGGTCAAAAAGTTTCCTAGGGAAGGTAGTTTTCTGAGATCTACCCAAGAATATATTACTTATTCAGTTCAACTCTCAAAAGATTTCTTTGAATCTCACTGAGTTCTAATATCAGGAATGTTCCTTATCTAGAAGACTTAAGCCCAGAATCCTAATTTATATAAAGGGGCAGAAAATTGAGAAAATATAATTCTACAAACTTCTTTTTTTCCCACCTGCAGTCAAGCCTTTTATTTTCTAGGCCACTTTACCCAGCAACTTGTGTCAAGTGACTATTGTGCTACTTCATCTGATTGTTCTTTTCTATGCTTTTATTGGGGGAGAAGGGGGACTAAGTGGAAGAAAAATGATTTATTTATTTTCCTATCCCAGCTTCCCTTCAAAAATATATAAATGTTTGCTTTACATCAAGCATATTTATTTTCTTGGCCCACACCACAATTTCCAACCATACTTTCTGAACATTATTATCTACTCTTCCATCTCCCTTTGCCTCAATCCTTTTAAACTTAATCTCTAGCTTAACCAGGGCCTCTGGTCTCTTCATTTCTCTCAGAACTCTAGTTCTAGGCAAGGGATCCTTGAATTTAAAGATATTTTCTTTGATAGATGTATTTTAATATAATTGGTTTCCTTTAAATCCTAGGCATTTAAAAGCATTCTGAAAAGCACCAAAGTAGTTCATAGCACACAAAAAAGAAAAATTCCTGCTCTAATATAACTTTTTCTCTTTTCATAGACTTAACTCTGGAGATCAACCACATACCATCCTTCTCCACTCTTAAGATTATTGTTCCCTTGTTCAACAGTGCACATACCCTGGCAGTATTCATAGGGCCACCTCTACCTTTTTGAGCCATTTGGAAGAAGTCAATAAATATGCTGATTGAGTCCATTACAAGTGAAAGTCAGCTAATCTCAGCCAGGTTCCCCAAGAATCCTTACTCTTTGACTTTTTACAGTCTTATCACATTTCCCAGAAAGGCTAGCCTAACTTTCACTCCAAGTCTCCAATGCCACTCCCATTTTACTTCTCTCATAGCATATAACCTCCTCACAGTTTATTAAGACAGAAGGCACTTATTATGAGGATAAGTCTGAGGACAGCAGGGTTGAGAAACCAATGACAAAGATTTGAAATAAAGGGAACTAAGCTTTTTCTAAGAGTCTGGTAGTGAAATAGAAGATTGTAGATCAAGCAAGTGAAGGGTGCTTGTTTTTAAAGGGTGAAAGCTAGGCATGTTTATAGAAAAAGAACTAATGTGTAGAGAATCTGACCCTTCTCCAGTCTTAAACTCAACATGGTCAAAACTGAATTCACTGTCTTCTAAACCTTTCCTTCTTCAGAACGTCTCTATTTCTATCAAGGGCACCAACCTCTTCCTTGTTACCTAGGCTTCCAACCTTGGTATCATTCCTGACTTCTTTCCCTTATTCTCCATATCCAATCTTTTGTGAAGTTCTGGCCATTCATTCTCATTCTCTCTCTTTTATTTTTCCCCAATTACTATTAATAACATCTCATATACCTTTTCTCATCTTTGATACTGCCACTCTAATGTTGTAGGCTCTCATCATCTCATGATCATTGAGTCCAGTCCAACAAAAACTTTCTGATTGGTCTCCCTACTTCAAGACTGCCCTTTCTCCACCTGGCTACAGAAATTAACTTCCTTGCAAGTAGATCTAACCATATCATCCCTATTCAGTACGTCAATGGCTCCCTATTTTCTTCAGGAGTGATTATAAAATCCCCCTTATAGCTTTTTTTTTTTTTTTTTAAACCCTTACCTTCCGTCTTGGAGTCAATACTGTGTATTGGCTCCAAGGCAGAAGAGTGGTAAGGGTAGGCAATGGGGGTCAAGTGACTTGCCCAGGGTCACACAGCTGAGAAGTGGCTGAGGCCAGATTTGAACCTAGGACCTCCCGTCTCTAGGCCTGACTCATTCCACTGAGCTACCCAGCTGCCCCCCCCCTTATAGCTTTTAATGCTTTTTAAACCTGACTCATTCCTACCTTTTCACTCTTCTTACAGTTTATTTCCCTCTCCATAAACAATAATCTAGCAACACTGGTCTCTTTGCTAATTTTTGCACAAGACATTCCATCTCCCTACTTAATGCCTTTTCAGGGGCAGTCCTTCACACCTGGGTTGTTCTCTCTCTCCTCACTTCTACTTTCTGGCTTTCCTCAAGTCCCAGGTAAAAACCCACTTTCAACAAAAAGTCTTTCCTGGTTCCCCATAGAGCTAGTACCTTCACTCCGAGACCCCTCTAATTTTTCTTCTATATTTTATTTGTACATGGTTATTTGCATGTTGTTCCCGGCCCCGATTGTAAGCTCACTGAGGGCAGGAATTCTTTTTTGCCTTTCTGTGTATCCCAGAGTTCAGCACTGGGCCTATCACAAGGTAAGAACTTAATATTTCTTTAGTCAATTAATCAGTAAGCATTTGCTAAGCCTCAGAACACTTGTTAGCTATATGACTGTGGGCAGTTCACTTAACATTACTTAGTCTCTGTTTCCTCATCCGTAAAATAAGGATAATAACAGTACCTCAAGACAAAGGTTTTGTGAGGATAAAAATTAGATATCTGCATAGCACTATATAAATGTTAAGTATTACCACTACCATTACCATGACCACCACCTCCAGGAGAGAGGTTCAAGACAGATGAAACTAAATAAGGCAATTAACAGAGGGCTGGACATAGAGTCAGGAAAACATGAGCTTATAACTCATCACTAACTGTGTGACCCTGGATAAGTCACTTAATTTCTGTCTGCCTCAGTTTTCTCATTTGTAAAATAAGAATAATAGCACCTTCCCAAAGTGTGAGGATCAAATAAGACAAAATGCTATCTATAGAAATCCTAGCTATCATTAATCTTTTAAAAGATTAATGCAGCCTTAAGCAGCCTGGTAAAGTCTTTAGAAGCCTCAGAATTATGGCTTAAAAAGAAATTGAAAAACTAAATTTGAGTTAGAAATCAGTGGGGAAAAAAAAAGTAGTTCCCCCACCCACCCACCCACCCACTTCAAGTTCAGAAGTCTCCTTAAATCTATCCAGGGACCCTAGATTAAGAATCTCTGCTCTAGGATAAAATAACTTCTTTTTTTTTTTTTTTTTTTTTTTTTTAACCCTTGTAAAGCTTCGGTGTATTGTCTCATAGGTGGAAGAGTGGTAAGGGTGGGCAATGGGGGTCAAGTGACTTGCCCAGGGTCACACAGCTGGGAAGTGGCTGAGGCCGGGTTTGAACCTAGGACCTCCTGTCTCTAGGCCTGACTCTCACTCCACTGAGCTACCCAGCTGCCCGATAAAATAACTTCTGATTGGCAATGAAATCCCTTCACAGTTGGCTTTAAACTACCATTCGCTATTTCCTTTCACATTCTAACTATGATCCCTACCTTTAAAATGTACTGATTGCTACTTTACTCCAAATTATACAATCCTACATTTTTACAGAAATTAATTAAAACTAAGTATTCTTGGCCAATTCCCTATCAAAGACCTACCTTAAGTAATTGTAGTTACTGACCTATAACTCATCTGCCCATGCCAATCAAATTATGGATCAGGGAAAAGAACTTCTGAGGCAGTGCTAACTGTAAACTTTAATGCTTCTCTAATCTTAATCTATACATCTAAAACTTGTCTTATATCTTTTCCTCCTTAATTCCTTGTTTTATAAAATTTAGTTTAACAACGTTTATTTATGATTTAAAAATCAAAATTTCCCAATAACCATGTTGTTCATCAATCCCTCCATTTAATCTTCTCTTACAACAAAATTTATCAAACAAAATTCAAATAATAAAGCAGTTATCTCACAGTATATTTATTATTTCATACCTATGGTTCCTCTCTCATTTCTTTTACAAAGTTATGGGGTAATTTCCTACCTTCTCTCAAAAATTATTCATTTTGAAGGGGTAGGTTTCCGGGTTAAGATGGCGGCAGAGTAAGAAGCAGCTCTTAACCTCTCCTGACCGAAACACACAAAACTCCTCAAGGGGACATAAAAACAAGTCCAGACGAACGGAGGAACCCCACAACAGGGCACAGCGTTGAAGGTACGTGGAATCGAGACATTTCCAGGCTAAAAAGGGCTCTCACTCAATCGCGGGCTGAGCAACCACCCCATCCCCACCCCCTCCACACTCACCTATAGCTCCGAACCCAGCTAAAAAGAAATAGAGCAAGTTTGGGGCACCCATCGAGTCATCAGCAGCTCCGGGACCTGTTCCTGAGAGCAGCAAGACTTAGGACCCCATTAAGTCAA
>NC_058133.1:209085294-209103789 GCF_016433145.1 Gracilinanus agilis | reverse complement strand
TAATGAATGTTGGAGGGGATGTGGCAAAATTGGGACATTAATGCATTGCTGGTGGAGTTGTGAACTGATCCAGCCATTCTGGCTGGCAATTTGGAGTCACGCTCAAAGGGCTATAAAAGAATGCCTGCCCTTTGATCCAGCCATACCATTGTTGGGTTTGTACCCCAAAGAGATCATAGATAAACAGACTTGTACGAAAATATTCATAGCTGCGCTTTTTGTGGTGGCAACAAATTGGAAAAGGAGGGTATGTCCTTCAATTGGGGAATGGCTGAACAAACTGTGGTATATGCGGGTGATGGAATACTATTGTGCTAAAAGGAATAATAAACTGGAGAAGTTCCAGGCGAACTGGAGAGACCTCCGGGAACTGATGCAGAGCGAAAGGAGCAGAGCCAGAAGAACTCTATACACAGAGACTGATATACTGTGGTAAAATTGAATGTAATGGACCTCTGTACCAGCAGCAATACAATGACCCAGGACAATTCTGAGGGATTTATGGTAAAGACGCTACCCACATTCAGAGGAAGGACTGCAGGAGAGGAAACATATAAGAAAAACAACTGCTTGAACGCATGGGTCGGGGTGGACTTGACTGAGGGTGTAGACTCGAAACTACCACACCAATGCAACTACCAACAATTTGGAAATTGGTCTTGTTCAAGGACACATGACAAAACTAGTGGAAACGCGCATCGGCCAAGGGTGGGGGGGGGGGCGGGGCGGGGGTTGAAGGGGAAAGGTGGAGCATGAATCATGTAACCATGTTAAAAATGAATATTAATAAATGTTTAAAAAAATTATTCATTTTAATTAATCTATATACAGCATAATTCTCAAATGCCATTATACTAATCCAAGGTCTACTGTTTTTTATGTCCTTCCAAGGCAATTTATGTATTGTAAATATATTAATTGCCCTAAAATACAGGTAAATTGCTGTCTTCACAATTCTATGAACATTCTGCTTTTAGGTTCAACTTACAAATTTTAATCATACTCTTCACTCACCAGAAGTAATAGTTTTTCTTTTTCTTTGCTATCCATCTTAATTCTACTTCCAATGTTGTCCAATGTTGTCAGGTTTTTCTGGTCCAAATGAGACCCTTTCCTCTGAATTCTCATAGGACTTCTCTAAGTTATTCATTTTTTTCATATTTTAAAATTACTGAGTATATATGTCTTATTTCCCCAATTACACTAAATGCCTAGTACAATACATGAAAGATATTCAATAAATACTTGCAAAATGAAATAATTGGGCTACTGCCACCAAAGTGAAATGTCACATAATATACAAGAAAGGGATATCTTGAGTTTCAACTGAGTGAAACATTTGTGTTTATGAATGTTACTAGAATTCTTTTTTATTTCCCCCAAACCTATCAAACTTTATTTTGGGAGTTATACCCAATGATTAAATACAGCTACAGCACAAATATAACTACCCAAACAACATTTTAATTGTAGAGATTGACTGCTGTAGGGATTTGTGCCTGCATCTGTTCTATGGGATTTTTAATTTTCTAGAATTGGTTGAATCCATGTTACTTCAGCTCTGTGACTATGGGCCATCTGGCAGGACATAGAAATAGTGTTTACTAAACAAAATCAATGTTTGCACGTTGGTTTTTTGTTTATTTTTAAAGCAACATGATATTTATATATAGAAAGAAATAGGAACTAGACCTGTAGAATTTCATTGTTGTGGAGATAACTTTTTCAGCCAATGCAGGTTAGTGCCTTCTCAGCAACTTCTATTTTTTGAGATCTACCTAATTGAGAGGTTAAATAATGCTGGGTACACGTATTAGTAACAAGAATTAAACCTATGTCTCCTTGGCTTAGAAAGCAGCTCTCAATCTATTAGGTAAGAGTGCGTCTTTCATCTATTTAAGTACATGTGAGAATAAACTGTTGTGTGTGCATACCAAAACATACCTACTGTAGGAGTTAAATTAATTTTTAATTTTTACCTTTAATTTTTCACAAATTTGGCATTTGTCTCAGTAAACTAGGAAATAGGCTTGTCCATCATCTGTTGTTTAAGGATGACTAAGTCTTTATATATATATATATATATATATTATCTCCCTCTTAATATATACTCTTTAAAATATATTTTTATTCCAAATTCAAACGAAACAAGCATTTCCATATACAAAGAAAAAGATAGCATACAAACGAAATCACAAACCTCCTATAAGTTTAGCTTGCTGTTCTTCATATCTACAAAATAAATCCCATGGTAGGATGTAGGCTTTGAATGATCACTCTATTGCAAATATTAATGATATGAAAATAGGTAAAACCCATGAAATTGCTCATCAGCTCGGGGGGGGGGACACAAAAGAACATGAATCATGTAACCATGGGAAAATATTCTAAATTAATTAATAAAAATTTAAAAATAAATAAAAATAAATAAATCTCATGACAAGTGATCTTGGTCCCCTTTACCACCAAAAAGAGAGCTACCATAAATATTCCATAACATATGGGTTGTTTTTTTTCCCTTTCTCTGAGTCCATACATTTTATAACATTTTGGGTGTAATTCCAAATTGCTCTCCAAATGGCTGGATCAGTTCACATCTCCACTGATAGTACATTAGTGTCCTCATTTCTTCATATCACCTCCAATATTTGAAATTTTTTGTCCTTTTGTCACTTTAGACAGTCTAATTGGTGTGAAGTGAATCTGAAGAGTTGTTTTGGTTTGTATTTATCTAATCGGTGGTTAGAGCATTTTTTCATATACCTATATGTGCTTTGATTTCGTCAACCAAAAACTGTCTGTTCATATCTTTTACCTGTTTATCAATTGGGGGATGGCTCTTATTCTTATAAATTCGACAAAGTTCTCTTTATATTTTAGATATGAGACCTCTATCTGAGAGGCTGTCTATAAATCCCTCCCACTCAATTTTTGGCTTTCCTTCTAATCTTGGTAGCATTTATTTTATTTGTATAAAACCTTTTCCAATCTAATTAGAATTCTTTTTTTTTTAAACCCTTACCTTCCATTTTAGAATCACTACTGTGTATTGGTTCTAAGGCAGAAGAGTAGTTAGGGCTAAGCAATGGGGGGGTTAAGTGGACTTGCCCAGGGTCACACAGCTAGGAAGCATCTGAGGCCAGAATTGAACCTAGGACCGACCTCCTGTCTCTAGGCCTGACTCTCACTCCATTGAGCCACCTAGAATTCTTGAATGATCTGATCTTGTATCTCCTTATTCATTTTATAGAAACATACTCCATTTCACCAAAAACCATTTCAACCTAGCACAAATAATAATTATATAACACTATGTGGCGGGTACTATTAAGCACTTTACTATTATTACCTAATTTAATTCTCATTAACAACCCTGGAAAGTAGATCCCATTATTAACCCCATTTTACAGATGTAGAAACTGAGGCAAATGGAGAGGTCAAGTGACTTGCCTAGGGTCACATAGCTGCTAAGTGCCTGAGGTCAAATTTGAACTAAGATTTTCCTGACTTCAGATCTAGTGTCTTATCTACTGTGACTCCTAGCTCCCCGCAGCTGTGCTATAGTCAGTAAATATGCATTTACTATGCTTGAAGCAATGTGACAGAATATCAGGAAATACTGCTATTTCCACTCTTCCTGACCACCTGGACCATAGCATACCAGCACCTTCTATTTTCTACTATCTTTGTCCAAGTTCTCTATGACACTATCAATCTCATCTTCTGCTATCCTTTCCTCCTTTTGCTTTCAAACTTCCCCAACATCAGTCTTTTCTCAATGAGTCTTCTCTTCTCATGTAACAAAATATTTATGTTTCAGTATTTGAACCTTCCAGTAAATAGTCTGAATTAGTGTCATTCAATATTGATTGATTTGATCTTGCTGTACTAGAGACTCTTCTCCAGCACCACAATTTTAAAGTGTCAATTCTGTGGCACACAGCTTTCCTTATAATCCAACTCTCACTGCCATACATTGCTATTGAAAAAAACATAACTTTGATTATATGAATCTTTATCAGCAAGGTGATCTCTCTGCTTTTAACATACTGTACAGGTTTGCCATAGATTTCCTTCCAGGGAGAAAGTGTCAAGAAAACATGAATTCAAATCCAGCCTCACTCCTTCCTTATTGACTCATACTCATTACTGATTCTTGGCTTGCTGTGGTATACATTGCAAAATACCTTTACCATGTCACGTCATTATTATCTTATGAGTATTCGATAGACCTGTTCTTTTATAGCACTTCACACGAGGCAGTGGCCAAAAATATTTCATAAGAACTGTCTGTCTGTCTTTCCTTCCTTTTTATTTTTTAATTTTGCATTCATTATCTTAGATCTGCTCTTTCAAGAAGCTTCATTTTATTTAATGGTATCTTAATTCTATCAGATTTTGAAACTTGGGAGTCATATGACTTGGCTCTTTCTGAATTAATCACTAACTCCTTTTGCTTCCTCCTTTACAATACTGTATTTCCAAGATTGTTCCCCATTCCATTTAGACTGCTACAAGTGCTTCCAGGGTGACTTCCTACCAGATCTTTTTGCCTGAAGGGTAGCAGGAAGGCATTTAGAGATAATATGAACTTTAGATAATATGGTCCCAGTAGGCAGAGAACTTAATAGTGTAGTAGGAGGATAAGATACCAACACAACCATCACAATAACAGTAGTACAGTTTAGGAATAAAGATAATGATCAAGCTACATGCAGACTCTGACAGTCAAATGAATAAGTCCTGAAGGCAATTAGAGATGCATATCTATAGTCTAGAGATCTGAAGAAAAGAAAAGATAGACACTTGTAAAAATCTTCCAAGTAGAGATAACAGCCTAAAGCACAATAGAAAATGTTATTGCCAAGGGAAAGTGGATTAAAAATTAAAGGATCCAATAAGGAGATAAGAGTTCTCTCCATTCCTTTAAAAAAGGAAACTTCTATTATAGGAAGAAATTATCGAATATGTGAAAAGCTACAGAGAGATAAAAGAAAATAAGGAACTTTTAAAAAGGTCATTAAGATACAAATGTGAATTATTTATAGTAATAAGGTATTGCTGATTTTGGTAGAAAAGAGTCAAGTCAGTGGAGGACATAGTAAGCATAATGCAAATAAATCCTTGTCAAGATCCCTAGAAAGTCTGTGTCCCTGGTCCACAGTTCCTATCACTAGGCTGCTCAGTGGTCAACTAGTATTTACAAGAGAGAGAGAAAAGCTCTCTTCTAGAGAAGAAAATCTATTATCAGAGTATATTAGAAATCTTTCTTCTTCTACAATTAAGAAACAGCTTTATAAAGTTTTTGGCTAAAGTAGTGAAAAAAATAGCCTATGGACTATGTTTTGTTTAATTCTACTCCAGAAAAGATGCTGGAAATGCTATGCAATTTTAAACTCATGCTAAGTGAAGTGAGCAAAACCTGGAAAATATACACAGTGACTACAACCATGTAAATGGAAATAACAAAATAATTAGAAATAAATGCTGAAAAATAATAAATCAAGCTTGACTCCAAGAAAGAGAAATGAGAAGGTACTTCCCTTTGCTTCTTAGCAGAGGTAGGGGACTATGGATATAGAATATTGTTTGATTTTGTTTGTTTTTCTGTCTATATTTAGATTGTTTCCTCAACCTGATAAGTAGATAGGCAATTCCAAACTTGTTATCAGGGCCTCAAGAGTTTGTGACACCAAACCAAGAGAAAGGGAGGGAAAGGAAGAGAGGCACATGAGCCACAGCTCTATTTGGTCCCACATCTGTCTTTCCTAGGCCTCTTGGGGTAAAGGTGGGCCTTCCTGGGGATAGTGGCCCTGGATCCCTAAGGAGAAAATAAAAAGCCAGCTGAGCAGCATCCCAGGTTGGCACAGATCAAGGTAATATCTATTGATGGAAGGAACTGAGAGCGACACCTAGGGACAACAAGGAAGATTTGACTGGCTTTGTACTTATAGGTGGGGAAAGGTGCTCAGGGGTTGTTCAAATGAGGACAGGCAGAAAGATTCCTCAAGAGAAATGGAGAGAACTGTGTTAATTAGTTTTACCTGTTCCCTCCCCCCTCTCTCAACAGTTCCCCACCCTGCCTTTTTATTCTTTGTTATAGGGGACAGATCTCTGAAGAAGGGATGGGGAAAGGAATGCAAAGACAATTTGGGGGTGTAGAAACTGAAGGCATCAATAAATGAAAAAGACAAAGGAAATATTATGTGACATGTTAACAACATTCACCTAGAAGATCAAATTATCTACAAAGAGTAGAACAAAACTTTCAAAGATTCATTAAAGGAGGGGGCAGCTGGGTAGCTCAGTGGATTGAGAGCCAGGCCTAGAGATGGGAGGTCCTAGGTTCAAATCTGGCCTCAGACACTTCCCAGCTGTGTGACCCTGGGTAAGTCACTTGACCCCCATTGCCTCCCCTTACCACTCTTCTGCCTTAGAGCCAATACACAGTATTCACTCCAAGATGGAAGGTAAGGGTTTAAAAAAAAAAAAGATTCATTAAAGGCTCATAAATGATAAGAGACTTCAGTAGTTATGTAGATCAATCAAGTTCTTGTCAAGGTCCCAAGCCACTCCTCCCACTCCCTAGATATTACAAACTGTTCTAAATCCCTTCATTGTAAAGATGAGGAAAATTAAATTATTTGCCTAAAAGCACAAAGGTGATAAGCACCAGAGGTGGGATCTAAATCAAGATCCTCTATGACTACAGAGTATATTCTTTCCAAAGTATTCTACTGTACCAAAGAGGCAAACAGGAATATCTGGAGGCCAAGTATGATTACAGGTTTGGAGCTAAGAGATGGGATTACAGAAAAATATTGTAACATCAACAAGTGGTGCAAAGGTCATCATTAAAAGAAAAAAAAAAAGGATTATCTGGATCTTGTGCAAAGCAACACTGAAGACCTGAAAACAATGTACTTAAAAGAAATTCTAATGTACTTCCCTTCCCTTCCTTCAATTAAGCAGAAAACCTCTTCTTGGTTTTTCTACTTTGAAAATCATTAAATGACAGAAATTAAGAAAATCACTCTGATCTTGATGTTGAAATTTTGAGGTCTTGTCAGTTTGTGAGCATGACTTCCTGTCATCTGATGAGCAGTTAGTAAGCTGAGCAGTTCTGTCATATTCATTAACCCAGAATCAATCCAAAATAGCACAACTTTCTTTTAAGGGTAATTTAAAAAGTCTTATTGTGTGACTATTACTTTTCATATTACTAAGATTTAGCATTGACAGTTAGGTGTCAAACTGGATAAAACCATCAGGCCTTGAGTCACAACGACTCATCTTCTTTAGTTCAGATCTGACCTCAGAAACATAGTAGTTCTGTGACCTTAGGCAAATTACTTAACCCTGTTTGGCTTAGTTTCCTCATCTATAAAATGAGCTAGAGAAGGAAATGGTGAACCATTATATTATCTTTGCCAAGAAGACCCCAACGGGGGAGGGGGGGGTCACAAAGATCAGACACAACTGAAACAGCTAATCAACAACAACAAATGCTTGGTAAATTGAACTGAACTACAAGAAGGGATACACACTAGGACTATAGAGCTGGCAGTCATCTGCAAAGAGATGATAATTGATCTCACAGGGGGAAAGGGAACGGATGTGGATGTGACCAGCCTGCTACTTCTCACTGCTCAAGCAGAACAATTTACCTTGACAAAGACCTGAAGTTTGCTTGTGGAAATTGACATTAAAAGGGTCACAACTTGTGAGTTATTGTGAAGTGGTGGTGTTTTCTGCAATCTTGTTGTTTCTCTCAGAAAACAAACTTGAAATTCGACTTACACTAAAAATGTTCTCATATATATCAATTGTGCTGGAACAAATTTGAGCTTTTGAAACATACATTATGGAAGAACTGACTGTACTGGAAAGTATGTTCAGGGGTTGTGTTAGGAGGGGGAGCTATGACATTGGGCAGTTCCAGAAGAGAGGAACATAATAGGAAGAAGAGGAGCATAATAGGAAGAATTTAAAAAATGAAAGAAAATGTTCATTATAAATCAGGAGTTGTTGAGAGCACAGGGATTGGGATATGGGGGTGGGGTTAAAGAGAGATAGAAAGGTTGAAGTTGATGAAAATGAAGGGATGGTCAGAAGTTGTGGTACTTTTTTTTTGACTCTATAATTAAGTATCAGTTGGAGAGAGTCAAGAGGCAATAGGAGAATGCTAACCATTTTGTGAAAAAAGATCCACTGATGGAAGGTAGGTGATGAGAAGGTTTGAGGTTTTTATCTGGCCCTTGGCATGGTTAACTGTGACAGCCTGTTTGTTTTTTTGTTTTGTTTTTAAATTTGTCAGAGCCTATTAGTACTGTTGTATGAAAGAAGGCTCTACAGAAAACCAATTAAGTGAGAGCACAGCCTGGCAGTACTGTGATGTAAAACAAGAGATCCTCAAGTCCATTCTCAACTTGAACATGGGAAGTGTCCTTTTTGGATCCAAAGTAGTCTCAAACAGGGCTGGCAGTGCCTGGTGTCTAGCTGTTCAATGTAGACAAAGTTTTATCTTGCAATTCCAAAGTCCTTTACATGATTATGAATTCTGAATAAATAAAAAAAAACCTTTATATTACAAATGGAAATCTATCTGGAGATCAAACATCATTCTGGGGCATACATACCTCCAAAAGCCTCTTCTCTCTGAGTAACTATAGGGTTTAAGATTTATAAATACTAAAAGGCAAAAGTATTTGTACAATTTGTTCACTCTGACTCCAATATTTTACTAAGTTTGGAAATAATCCAGGGTAGATGTATCTTTGTCACCATAACAGGATGCCATCTGGTTCAAACTGGTTTATTGCAAAGTTGCTGAATTGGAGCAAGAAAGTTTCCTTGGAAACATAGAGAATCCAATTAAGTTTCAACCAAATGTTAACAAACTAAGTTTTTTAAAGGAATCAGAAAAATCAAAAAGTAAATTTCTTACTTTGTGAGTTTAAAATTCTGGATGCTGGGGGCAGCTGGGTGCTCAGTGGATTGAGAGCCAGGCCTAGAGAGGGGAGGTCCTAGGTTCAAATCTGGCCTCAGACACTTCCCAGCTGTGACCCTGGGCAAGTCACTTGACCCCCATAGCCTACCCTTACCACTCTTCTGCCTTGGAGCCAATACATAGTATTGTATCCAAGACGGAAGGTAAGGGTTAAAAAAATTTAAATAACCCAATATCAGAAAAAATAAGTTGAACAAATCACTCCAAAAGAAAAAAGTTCTCACAACCAGATAGTCTTAGAAGTTCATTCTAGCTAGCACTCAATGAAAAATTAATCCTAATAATATAAAAACTGCTTCAGAAGAAAAAAAAGAGAAGATCCTACTAAGAACTTTCCATGAATCAAATAGTCCTCAAAACTAAGCCAGGCAGATATAATGAGAAAAAAAGCAAACTGTAGATCATATCTCTAATGAACATCAATGTAAAAAAATTAATAAAGTATTAGTAAAGAGTATTTATAACATGTTAAAGCATTATGCACAATGACCAGGTTGAATTGACAGTAAGAATACAGGGTTGGTTCAATATTGGAAAAACTAAACATAATGGTGAAACTAATAAATGGAGAGGAAGATGGTTTAGAAGACCTAAGTACAAGTCTCCCTTCTAACACATATTGGCTGTGAGCCTGGGCAAGTCATACAATATCAAACCAAACTGCAGAAAAGGTGCCTGCACTGGTAGGAGTTTCCTCGATTGGGAGTTCTCTATAATAAAGAAATTAAAGGTATTGTCTCTGTCCTTTAATACTAAAAACAACTTAAAAACTGACTGAAACATTTGCTAACTTCAGCAAAGTAGCAAGATATGAAAAAAAAAAAAAGCCAAAAAGATCAATGGCTTTTCTGTGTATAACCAATAAAACTGATGGAGGAATAGAAAAAGAAATTTCATTCAAAAGAACTATAGGGTATACAAAAATATCAGAGTCTAGTAGCTATGAAGGCACAAAGTAACTAACTACATACATAATTTTTAATAACAATTCATTAAAGAATTAAAAAAACAAACTACATAAATTGGAGATATTACCTGTTCATAGTTGGGCTCTTAAGAGTATAATATTACCAATTTTACCAAAAATTAATTTATAAATCCAATTTCATAGCAATTTAGATTAAAAGGTTAAGAGAAACAAATTAAATGTATCTGGAGGAACAGAAGACCAAGAATTTCAAAAGAAATAATGAAAAAAGTATGAAACTAGAAGTACTGGATCTCAAATCAATAGTAATGATTAAAACTACTATACTGATTAAAAAAAGAAAGAAAAATTGATCAGTGGAACAAACACAAGAGCCAGAAGCAATCAAGCACAGTAACAATATTTAATAAACCCAATGACTTAAAACTCTTGGGGTATTCACTATTTGACAGAAACAGCAAAGCTAGAAAGGTTTAGACCAGCAACTCACAACACAGACCCTAAAAGGAGCAAACATATGTGACTATAAAAGGATATAATATGTATATACATATATATACGTATATGTATAAACCCAGTGGAACTGTTTGTCAACTCTGGGAGTGGGGAGAGATGAGGAGGGAAACATGAATCATGTAACCATGGGGACATTTTTTTTTAATTTAAAAAAAAAGGGGGGGGGGAAGAAGGATATAATAAAGTAGAAGAGTGGAGAATTCATAAATATAGATGCCTGCTCTCATCACCCCATGACTGGGGAATCAAAAAAGATGGGTATTCCTATTGCAATTTTCTCCCCACTCCTGTCCACCCTCCAACTCAACCCTTCCTAAATCAAGCATGGGTCACAGCCTATGTCATGCCCTTCTTCCTCCCTCCCCCAAACCCATAAACTTCAGGGACTCCTCCAGGATCAAATATAAATGTCTCAGGCTCCCCCTTCCTTTTCTCCAGAGTTCAAGTAGATGAAAATTTAATAACTGTTTTCTGAAAATTTTCAATCCAAATTCTCTCCCTCCCTCCCACCCTTCTCCCCTCTCCAAGATGGCAGGTTGAACATATGTAATCATACAACATATTTCCATGTGTGTCATGTTGTGAAAAAATGTATTGTTTATACTAGAGAAAAATAAAGTGAAGAATGTTTCAATCTGTACTCAAGATGTCTCTGTCTTTAAAGTCCTTCAAAATCTAGTTCCTTTCCTTGGGTTAATCCTGACTGTCTTTTCACTGGTTGTCCCACATGCCTGGAAGGTTTCTCACTCCTCATATCTGTCAACTGAGGTCCTTAAAGATTTAGTTCAAATCCCATTTTCTGCAAGAGGCTTTTCCCCAGGCTTTCCTGACTCCCAAGTACCTTCTCTCTGGGTTTGCCATCCATTTACATTGCATATATATCTTGTATATACATACTTGTCTGTACTTTGTCTCCTCTATTAGAATGTTATCACCTTAAAAGTCCAGGTTTTTTTATCTTTTTGTTTTTGTTTTCATTTTCCTTTGTATCATCACTATTTAGCATTTAATAATTTAATTTAATAATTGCTTGTTGTATGATTAACAAAGAGTTTTTGACCAAACAAAAGAGATGATTTCAAGAGATAAAATGGACAATTCTGATTAAATAAAAATAATTTCTGCACAAATAAAATCAATGCAGTTATATGAGAGATAGCCGGGAAAATATCTTTGTAGGAAATTCTCTGATAAAGGTCTAATATCCAGAATAAACAGGAAACTGATAAAATACACAAGACCAAGGCCCATTCCCCTCACTGATTTAATGGTGTAAGGATGTGAACTTTTTTCCCCCCAAAAGAGAAATAAATGATCAAAACCTGTATGAAAAAATGATCCAGATCACTAATATGGGGGATGTCAATTAAATAAATCATTCTTCAGTTCTACCTAACACCCATTAGATTGACAAAGATGATGATCAAAAAGGAAAATAACAATTTTTGAAGGGTATGTTCTGAAAGGACAGGTATGTAAAGAGATCAAAACATTTTGGAAAGCAATCTGGAGTACAAAGTAACTCCCCAAATCACTAAATTGTACAAACCCTTTTACCCATTGTTACTACTACTAGCATCATACCTAAAAGAGATGAAAGAGGGAAAGGATCTAATATGTGCAGAAGTATTTATTGCAGCACTTTCTGATACAATAAAAAACTCAAAACAAAATGGGTGTCCATTAACTGGGAAATGACTGAACAAGTTATGCTATAAAGGGAAGTCAGTGATGCAATGGATAGAACATGGAACACAGGGTAAATAAGAGCTGAGTTCAAACCTGGCCTCAAACACTTCACTAACTTTGTAACAGTGCAAGTCACCTAACTTCTCCTTACCTCAGTTTTCTCATCTATAAATGGTTCTTTTATCTAGTTGAAGCAGCAAAGCACTCTGAAGGAGACAGGAGGCAGCACTTATATGTCAGACCAGGCAAACCACCACCACCTTGAATGCTATCTCCCCCCTCAGATACTGATGGAGACAGAACAGGACTCTGAACCAATAGCTTTAGGAATAACAATGTGTTCAGCCCAGTGTGCCAAGCCATATCCTGAGCCAAACCTTGTGGAGATGTAGCCTGGCAACTTCTCCTGCAGATGCTATAAGCTCATATACTAAAGAATCAAAAAAGAAAGATTTTTCCACCAAAGTTCTTGTCATAGTCATATTGATATGAGCTGAAGTGCCCTACCAAATCATGCCAAGTGTGAACAATCAAAACAACATGGAAACAATAACTAGTCGATTATGGGTCACTTTTCAGAGAATGTTGCTTAGATTAACAATTATGAGAAAACACATAAATTTTTAGACAATCTAATTCCTTAGTTAGGGTTCTCCAACAGGTGGCTAAGTTTCCCAGTCATAGAGTGCTAAGTTCAAACAATGCTAAATTTCCACAATTAAGAGCAGCATTTAACTAAAGTTGCCCTGAGATATTTAACATATCATTAGCATCCCCTTTACATTGCTGTTTGCTCTCTCCCAGTGAGCAGAATGAATCATGGGGTAAGGTTATATAGACCCAAGTGAGCTATGAGTAAAGTGATATCAGTTCCTTGGGTACCACAGAACCACCACCCAAACAAATGATCCCTTCTTTAGTAACTAATCAAGATAAAAAACATTCCTGAAATCCCTTATCTTACTCCTTTTCTTACTTCTCTTACTAGCTATACCCATGATGTCAAACCTATGACACAAGTGTCCCACTGACACGCATAGCCATTTTCAATGACACGTGGCCATATGCGTTAAATAATATCAAAACCAACAAAAGAAACAGATTGACAGATGAAGTTAGTAGTTCTTGTTTGGGCTTGAAGTGTACAAAATACCAACCTTCAATTGAAGATTTAGCGGCTAAATGAATTTTCATTAGTCAATGAAATTCAGCAACAAAAAAAAAGTCACTAAGAGGCAGGTTAGTTAAAGAATTCCCCCTCCCCCTCACTTATCTTAGTCCACAGCACCCCACACAAGTTAAATAATATCAAGGCCAACAAAAGAAATCGACTGAAAGATGAACAAAGAAATCACTTAAGCAGGTAAGATAAATAATTAGTTTTTGGTTTATTAAATACAGTCATATATTACAATTATACATTTTTGTTATTTAAACTATAAGTATTGTGAAATTATGGTTTTTTTTCCTCAAAGTGACATACCATTTTTATGCTCAGTTTTTTGGCGAATTTTGACATACCAAGCTCAAAAGGCTGCCCATTACTGAGCTATAACATCTCACTATACTACCTAGCTAATATAGCTATTGCTATATTCTCTTATAATAAAGCTAGCTGCCTCCTCATGGAGTCAGTCTGAGTTGTCAATTCTTTAGACAAGACCTTTAATTTCATTGTGCCCATATCAACATGGTTCAACACCAAAAACGGATGTGATTTTATCAGTGGAAATGATATCAAAGAAGTATTACCATCTGTTTTACCAATGCAACCATGGGACCTTTCTAACTTCTGACTGAAATCTTGCACATGTGTTATCTTTCCTGTTAGAATGACAGCTCCTTGAAAACAGGGGTTTACTTTTCTGTGTCCTCAGTTTCTGTCATTCATTTATTTGAAATGAACAAGGTCATAATGATGATCAAATGAGATAGCATTGATAAAGCACTGTATGAACCTTAAAGTGCTCTAAAATGTGGGCTATTATTTTATGAATATAATGAAATGTTACTGTGCTATAAGAAATGAGAGAAAGGACAAATTCAGATGAATCTGGGAGCACCTGAGTGAATTTATGCAATGTATCCATCTATATAATGACTAGAACACTGTGTAGAAAACAACTAAGAAAGGCTTAAGAACTACGACCAATGTAATAACCAACTATGATTAGAAGATAATTTGCTTCCTATCACACTTATCAGAAAAATGATGGGCTAAAGAGTAAACATTTTCTAATAGTCTATGTGTACATTTGTTTTGTGTGACTATAGTTACTTATTACAAAGTAGGGCTTTAATGGGCAGGTGGGGGGAGAATTTTAGAGCAGAAATGGGGAGTATATGGAAAAAGAAAGAAAAAAGGCATTAATCAATAACTTTAAAATAAGCCAACTAGAATGGAAGTAAGTTCAGAAAGGGAAACAAATTTAACTAGCCAGTTTTGAAAATACCACATTAAATATTACAAAAATTGGGGGAACCCCCCCCAACCTAAACCCAAGTTTTTGTTATTGGGGGAAGGGGAAGCAAAGTACGCCTAGGAAAAGTTTCACATACAATTCCTTTATTTCTCTCTGCATACTGAAATGGCCATGTTTATTAACACTTATTAAGTTCATAATTAAAAAGTACATTTTGAAAATAGAAAAGCCTAAAGAAAAAACTTAGGCAAGAGAGCTAAAATATTAAGCAATTCCCATTCCAGTCACAGTTTCTCTTAAAATTTATTCAGGACATATGACCTAATAGATTGAAAATAGACTGAACATAACACTTATAACCAGGGACTCAAATTCTATCTACAGAGTTCAGGCCACATAAGAATTAAGCCTGAACTCTGTTAGAAATACAGTATCAACTCACCATACATCAGGTTGATTTTAAAGGAATTGAGAACTACTGATTGGTTCTAGTTCTTTATTAATAGTCAACCCTGAGACCTCAACATACATTTCCAGAATAAGTGCTTGTTGAATGAATATTGGTAGCTTTCCGAGTGAAAGCAATTAAACCTGAGTATTTTTGCTGCAATTTCAGAATTAAAAGTAGCCTTATTCTACAACAAGGGTGAGAATTCTCCCAAGATTATTTACTTTAAGAGATCTGAAAAGACTATGTAATAATTATGGTTTTGCTAAAATGAAAGAAGTTGTCTTTTCTCCTTGTAAGTGTTTCAGCTGCTGGGCTGTATATGCATTTAGTTCAAAACCACATTACACAGCCACTGACACAAGAATTCCAAATTAGAATACAGGCAGATTCTAGTTTACATATGACTATAACTTATGGATCTCTTTCCTCATGGCAAACAGCTCCCTCCTCACTCCCTTTTACTTTACATAAAACCAGGCAGTATTGGAAACTAGTAGTGAAGCCAGCTGGGGGAAGAAAGGAGAGAAGAAAATGTGGATGGTGATTCCCTCATATTATTGTTACTTTAACCTTCTTTCTCCAAGACCTTTACTCCTCACCAAAACGTGCTCCACCTTCTCCCAACACCTATGGTCCCAGGTTTCCTTCAGAGCTCAGTTCAACTTTCTACATAAAGCCTTTCTTGATCTCCCCAGAATTCTGTATATCCCCTCCCCACTAAATTACTTTGTATATATTGTGCATATTTATTTATATGCTTGGGTCTCCTGTTAGGCAAAGCTCCTTGAGGTCAGAGATTGTTTTATGCTCATCTTTATATCCCCAGAGTGATGGCACATAGTTGGGAGCTTAAAAAAACGATTGCTTGCTTAATTCTCAAGGACTAAGAGAGAGAGAAGTCCAGTGAAATATCCTTTCCTCCCTTGTCCATTTCCTATTATAAGTTAGGGAAGGAAAAGAATGTACAAGGACAACAGGGGAGAAAAGGACAACCTTGTTCCTGCTCATTCCTGGCATTCTCCACCAATCGGAGTACTAGTCCCCCCCCCCTTTTTTTTTAAACAAAAAATGAAACAAAACAAAAGCCCTTACCTTGTGTCTTAGTACTAATTCTAAGATAGAAGATCCTGGCAAGGAGTAGGCAACTGGGTTTAAGTGACTTGTTCAAGGTCAGGAAAAGTGTCTAAGGCCAGATTTTAACCCAGGTCCTTCTAACTCTAGACCTGATGCTTTAACTACTGATATCTGCCTATTAGCTGCCTAGAGTACTGGATTTTCC
Source organism: Gracilinanus agilis (assembly GCF_016433145.1). Classification (NCBI taxonomy): domain Eukaryota; kingdom Metazoa; phylum Chordata; class Mammalia; order Didelphimorphia; family Didelphidae; genus Gracilinanus; species Gracilinanus agilis. Next base: position 209,087,493 of record NC_058133.1, on the reverse strand, counting down.
TTATATTTTTCCACTCTTCCAGTCTCAATCAGGAGTTGAGGGAATAAGACTTATGACTGCTACAGGAAAACTGGCATACCAGGCTAAAAAACTAAACATTTAAAAGTATATGATGGTTATCCTCTATAATACTATTACGATAAATATTATCTAGTTGCTCCAAGTAGGCTCAAGAATAGTTCAATTTTCAAGTTTTGTTGTCATATGAAGTTCTGGACCAACATCAACAAACTTCATGATTTCCAGAATTTGGAGCATTAAGAAACTTTAGAGATTGTAACCCTTTTTAACCCTTCACTTTATAGATAAGGAATTAATGCTGGTTCCAACATGTATTGGTTGTGTAACCAGAGGCAAGTTATTTCAGTTATCTCATCTGTAAAATGGGATAGGCTCCTATTTACCTAGCTCAAGGTTGTTGCTAATTATTGTTATTAAGCTTAACAATTATTTTAGATGTCAAGATTCATTCAAATCAGGGATATCTGGAAACACAAAGCAAGTAAGTTCTATTCTATCTCCAAGGAAGTAACAGCAATACCACTGGCTTAACTAATTCATATTTATTGCTTTCCTCGTCCATGGACACCACCAGATTTAGGCCTTTATCAACGCACCAAACTAATGCAACGGACTCCAAATGAGTGCCTTCTTAAGTACTTTTTCAAGCCATTCATCCCCTCAAAAATTTGGAATTTCTATTACCTAGAGGAGAGTAAAATCTCAATTCTTTATCACTCTATAATCTGACCCCTACTCTCTACCTAACCTTATCTAAGTAAACTTTTATCTACAGATAAAATGGTGTACCTTGTGGTAACATGGAACAGATTTGCACTCTTGGTGGAGTCATTCTCCTTCCTAATTCAAATCCCACTCACTTTTCAAGACCCTGTTCAAACTTATTTGCTTCTGAAATCCTCTCCATTCCCAGGGCATCTGTCTTTACAGTGACTAATTTGGCAATCTACTGCTGGGAGACATCTCTTCTATTTCGGTCTTAAATTATAACTTAAATCATGTATTGTTGTTTCATATTTATGCTTCATCTGCCTTAGCAGACTGTAAATATCTAGGTGGCTGAAGCCTTGAACTCATATACTTAGTATTTTTTTAAAAAGATTATACAGGAGTTCCGGGTTAAGATGGTGGCAGAGTAAAAAGCAGCTCTTAACCTCTCCTGACCAAAACACACAAAACTCCTCAAGGGGACATAAAAACAAGTCCAGACAAACGGAGGAACCCCACAACAGGGCACAGCATGGAAGGTACGGGGAACTGGGACATTTCCATGCTATAAAGGGGTGAAACAGCTCTCACTAAATCACGGGCTGAGCAACCACCCCACCCCCAACCCCTCCACACACACCACCTATAGCGCCGAAGCCAGTTAAAAAGAAATAGAGCAAGTTTGGGGCACCCATCGAGCCATTGGCAGCTACAGGGCCTGTTCCTGAGAGCAGCAAGATTTGGGACCCCAATAAGCCAAAGAACGCACCCGAAATTTGAGCGCGGGAGAGCGCAGGCGTGGCGGAGGCGTGGGTGGAGGCATAACCTGAGTGGGGAACCAGTGCAGATGGGTATACGACTGTGGAAGCAGCACCCTGAGACTTGTAAAGGAACCTCCAGCAGAGGATCAAGCAAGGGGGTCCACCAGGGGGCTTGACCTTGGAAAAAACCAGAACTCAGACCCCAGAAGCCAAAAGACCGCAGCGAGGATAAAGCTGAGAAGCTACTGGGCTAATGATGGCTACTCAGACTCAGGAAGTTCAGAAGAGAAAGCTAAACAACAAGAAAAAGAAGTCTTTAACACTCGACAACTTTTACACAGAGAAAATTCAGACAACCGAGCAAACAGAGGAGGAGAACAAACAAGCATCCGGACCCTCCTCAAATAAGGAAAACGGGTCACAAGCTATGGAAGAGTTCAAAACAGATTCTGAGGAAGATGGAAGAGATCTGGCAAGAAAATAACAGTTTAAAAGGTAGAATCTTGCAATTGGAAAGTGAGGCTCAGAAATCAAATGAACTGATAAGCAAATTGAACACCAGAAATGACCATATTGAAAAGGAAAACCAAAAGATTATAGCCGAAAACCAGTCCCTAAAGGATAGAATCGAGCAATTAGAAGCTAATGATCTCTCAAGACAACAAGAACAAATAAAACAAAGTCAAAAGACTGAAAAAATAGAAGGAAA
>NC_058133.1:209041421-209080294 GCF_016433145.1 Gracilinanus agilis | reverse complement strand
AGACCAATCTCCCTAATGAACATAGATGCAAAAATCTTAAATAGAATACTAGCAAAGAGACTCCAGCAAGTAATTAAGAAGATCATCCACCATGATCAGGTGGGATTTATACCAGGAATGCAAGGTTGGTTCAACATTAGGAAAATCATCCTCATAATTGACCATATCAACAGTCTAACAAACAAAAATCACATGATCATCTCAATAGATGCTGAAAAAGCCTTTGACAAAATACAGCGTCCATTCCTATTGAAATCACTGAAAAGTATAGGAATAGAAGGACATTTCCTAAAAATAATAAACAGTATATACCTAAAACTATCAACAAACATCATATGCAATGGGGATAAATTAGAAGCCTTCCCAATAAGATCAGGAGTAAAACAAGGATGCCCATTATCACCTCTATTATTCAACATAGTACTAGAAACACTAGCAGTTGCAATTAGAGAAGAAAAAGAAATTGAAGGTATCAAAATAGGCAAGGAGGAGACTAAGTTATCACTCTTTGCAGATGATATGATGGTATACTTAAAAAATCCTAGAGAATCAACTAAGAAGCTTATAGAAATAATCAACAACTTTAGCAAAGTTGCAGGATACAAAATAAATGCACATAAATCATCAGCATTTCTATACATTTCCAACACACTAGAACAGCAAGAAGTAGAAAGAGAAACACCATTTAAAATCACCCTAGACAATATAAAATACTTAGGAATCTATCTACCAAAACAAACACAGCAATTATATGAAAACAACTACAAAACACTTTCCAAACAAATAAAACTGGATCTAAACAATTGGAAAGCCATTGATTGCTCATGGGTAGGTCGAGCTAACATAATAAAAATGACAATTCTACCCAAATTAATTTACCTATTTAGCGCCATACCTATCAAGCTACCCCAAAACTTCTTTACTGAATTAGAAAAAACTATAACAAATTTCATTTGGAATAACAAAAGATCAAGAATATCAAGGGAAATAATGAAAAAAAAATATGAAGGAAGGGGGCCTAGCAGTACCAGATATTAAACTATACTATAAAGCAGCAGTCATCAAAACAATATGGTACTGGCTAAGAGACAGAGAGGAGGATCAATGGAATAGACTTGGAGTAAATGACATCAGCAAGACAGTGTATGATAAACCCAAAGAGCCCAACTTTTGGGATATGAATCCACTATTTGACAAAAACTGCTGGGAAATTTGGAAAACAATATGGGAGAGATTAGGTCTAGATCAACATCTCACACCCTACACCAAGATAAATTCAGAATGGGTGAACGACTTGAATATAAAGAGGGAAACTATAAACAAGCTAAGTGAACACAGAATAGTATACTTGTCAGATCTCTGGCAAAGGAAAGACTTTAAAACCAAGCAAGAGTTAGAGAAAATTACAAAATGTAAATTAAATGGTTTTGATTATATTAAACTAAAAAGCTTTTGTACAAACAAAAACAATGTAGTCAAAATCAGGAGGGAAACAACAAATTGGGAAAAAATCTTTAAAACGAAAAACTCTGACAGGGGTCTAATTACTCAAATATACAAGGAGTTAAAGCAATTGTATAAAAAATCAAGCCATTCCCCAATTGATAAATGGGCAAGAGACATGAATAGGCAATTTTCAGGTAAAGAAATCAAAAGTATCAATAAGCACATGAGAAAGTGTTCCAAATCTCTAATAATTAGAGAAATGCAAATCAAAACAACTCTGAGGTATCACCTCACACCTAGCAGATTGGCTAAAATGAAAGAAGGGGAGAGTGATGAATGTTGGAGGGGAGGTGGCAAAATTGGGACATTAATGCATTGCTGGTGGAGCTGTGAAATGATCCAACCATTCTGGCTGGCAATTTGGAATCATGCTCAAAGGGCTATAAAAGAATGCCTGCCCTTTGATCCAGCCATACCATTGCTGGGTTTGTACCCCAAAGAGATCATAGATAAACAGACTTGTACGAAAATATTTATAGCTGCACTTTTTGTGGTGGCAACAAACTGGAAAAGGAGGGTATGTCCTTCAATTGGGGAATGGCTGAACAAACTGTGGTAAATGCGGGTGATGGAATACTATTGTGCTAAAAGGAATAATAAACTGGAGGAGTTCCAGGCGAACTGGAGAGACCTCCGGGAACTGATGCAGAGTGAAAGGAGCAGAGCCAGAAGAACATTGTACACAGAGACTGACATACTGTGGTAAAATTGAATGTAATGGGCTTCTGTACCAGCAACAATGTAATGACCCAGGACAGCTCTGAGGGATTTAGGGTAAGGAACGCTAACTACATTCAGAGGAAGAACTGCAGGAGAGGAAACATATAAGAAAAGCAACTGCTTGAACGCATGGGTCAGGGTGGACATGATTGAGGATGTGGACTCGAAACTACCACAACAATGCAACCACCAACAATTTGGAAATAGGTCTTAATCAAGGACACATGACAAAACCAGTGGAAATGTGCGTCGGCCATGGGTGTGGGGAGAGTGGGGAGTGAAGGGGAAAGTAGGAGCATGAATCATGTAACCATGTTAAAAATGATTATTAATAAATGTTAAAAAAAAAGGAATTAGGAAAAAACCTGTTTAAAAAAAAAGATTATAAAAACATTTTATAATCTTATTTAATTCCCTGAGGCTACTGAAGATAGTTAACAAAATAACAAACTGTAAGATTAAGTATATCACCAAACATGCAGTTATATCAAGAAAAAATTTAAATATATATGTTTTCAAAATGGACCTCTGGGTTGAGATTAAATTTAATTTAGAACTCAATATTGGGCCTGCTTTGATTGACTGATTGATTTTAAAACATTTTTCCATGTTTACATGATTTTCTTCCCTCCGTTTTTCCTTCCCCCTCCCAGAGCCAACAAGCAATTCCACTGGGTTGTACGAATGTTGTCACTTGATATCTATTTTCATATCATTCATTTTTGCTATAGTGATTTTTTAAAAGCCTAAACCCCAAATAACATACTCATATATGTTTTTCTTATGCATTTCTACTCCCATAGTTCTTTAGGAGTGTCCTAGCTTGTTGCATTGCTACTAGTAGCAAAGGCCATTACACTGGATTGTTCCACAATGTTTTACTTCCTGCATTCAATGTTCTTCTGGTTCTGCTCATTTCACTCCACATCAGTTCACTGAAGTTGTCATTTGGGTCTGCTTTGAGAGAACAATCCAGTTTTTAAAAATTACATAGAATGAACACAACCAATTTGATAATTCATATCAAAGAGAAAGACTGAGGTTCTCTATCATTAAGTCAGGTATTAGGTGTGCTTTCCTTTAGAGACTTGTCATGAGCTCTAGCAACAAACCTTTCTGGAAAACATAGGAATCCTTAAATATCCTACTCTACTACTTACCCAAATCAAACTAAGACTTCCTATATACAGTCTAACAGTGTAATACCATTTGTACTATCTTCATAACTTCACCTCATTTCCTATACTTTTTGAGGGAACTTCTGGGTTAAGATGGCTGCAGAATAGAAGCAGGGTGCTTAACTCTCCTAATCGACCCATACATGACACCTCAAAAGGACACAAAAACCAAATCCAGATGAACGAAGGGACCCCACAATAGGGCGCAGCATTGAAAGTACATGGAATCTGGGCATTTCCACGCTATAAGGGGGTGAAATAGCTCTCACTAAAATGTGAGCTAATCAACCCCCCACCCAAACCCACCTACAGTCCCAGAGCCAGCTCACAAGAGTTAGAGCAAGTGAGGGGCATTCACTAAGTTCTTGGCAGCTAACTGGGATGGATCACCAGGGACTTGCTCCTGTGAGCAGCAAGACTTAAGACCCCAAGAAGCTAAAGAACGTGAACCTTGGGCACAGACCTAGAAAGGAGAGGGGACAGACTATGGAAGCAGCTCGCTGAGACTCATAAAGGAGCCTCGGGCAGAGGAGCAAGCAAGGGGACCACCAGGAGGCTTGACCCTGAGAACAGCTAGACTTGAGACCCCAGGAGCCTAAAGAGCACATATCTTGGGCATAAGGATAAAGCTGAGAGGAAAGGCACTGCGCTGTGACTCAGGCAAAAATTGTTCCATAGCTCTATACACAGAGTCTGCCTGCCTCATCCAGACTTCTGATTGAGAAGGAAAAACCAACATAATAATGGCAAGCAATGCCCAAGAACTAACCAAGAGAAAAAACAAAGAGGAAAGAAAAAATCTAGACAATAGAGCAGACAGCAGAGGAGGACAAACAAGTAAACACATCCAAAACTTCCTATACATTTTGAGGATTTACCCCAATCATCTACAGCAGTTTAGGTCAAATTTCCTGTACGATGTTTCTGTTTTTTTAAGAGGGACAATATAGCTAAAGTAAAAAATACCAATACTCAAAATATATCATCTGCTTCTTCTAGCAGGAAAATGTCAAACATTCCAAAATTAATGCAAAAAGACAAGCCAAGGCTACTATTGAGATTTTTTATGCATAGCTTGAGAACATCTTTATCAGAATTTGCTAATGGAGAGTATACAAGATCCTAACATAAAGAATACAGATAGCAAAGGATAAAAGAAAAGAGAAAAATAATTTAAAGGTAAAAAAAAAAAAACAACAGACAAATATTTGGTGAGAAACAATGAACTGGAGTGAGTGATAAATGAGTTTTGTTTTTTTTAATTTTAAGACTTCTATAAGTTTTTAAGAACTCAAATGAAAACATCAATTAATTTCAGTTTTCTAACATTTGTTTTATCCCTTCTAGGTTTCACCTTCCAATCCCTTCAATTTTATATATCTTGATCACATTTTTGACAGCCAATAACTTCTCTTCTTATAGGCTGCCTTGGATGGGCTTCTTTAAGAGGATCTCAATGAGAATTTCAGCTCTTACCTTCAACTGTTCTTGTATGCCTCCAGTTCTGACCTTGTTTAATCCCAAGAATCTTCCTGGAACAGCTGGAGGGTCATAAAGTAGCAGGATACCCTGTTAAGGACATTTTTCTGAAGCCATCACTAAAAAAGGCTCTTAGCAACCCAACTCTGACCAAGTTGGGTTCTTCTCCAGTTCCTGGCTTGCTCTGTGGGTCACTGGCATACACAATAGAGGCCTGTCTGATCAGAGAGATGGGAGTTGCACGCTGGGAGCTAAGATGGTGGAGTAAAGCATGCTCCAATCCCCCAATCCCTCTATACACACACACACACACACACACACACACACACACACACACACATACACACACACACACACACACGAAAAACAATCACCTAAAAACAAAGGAAAAGATGGAAGAACATGTCTCACTGGGTTAAGAGGAGAGAGCAGCTAGACAGCACAGAATCTGCAAGAACCAAGATCTTGGAGCAGCCCACAACTCTGCTAGAAGCAATGAAACCACAGAAGGGGAATGGACCCAGCCAGAACCATTCTACACAGGTAGAGAAGGCAGGAAGCCTACAAACTCTCAAATGGCATAGGAGCTTTGGTGCTATAAGAGAGCAGAGAGGGAGGTGTACTAGACCCCAAAATAAAATACCCCAGGACTATTGTAGCTAAATTTCACAACTCCTAGACCACGAAAAAAGTACTAGAAGATTCTAGAAATAAACAATTCAAATATCAGGAAGCTGCAAGGCAGGATTACACAAGACCTACATTAAAGGACCAGAGAGATGCTGGCTTGTAAAGAAGTGACTCCACATATGAAAATATAGTGGATCCTCCTCTCCTAGGCTTATGCAGGGAACTTCTTGAATATAAGTGTAAGATTCTGATCCAATCCTCCTGGATATATCCAAATTATTGGAGGCATTTAGGCCAGGAGGAAAAGAAACTGGACACAAAGCAAGCAATTTCCTTTGGAGATAATGACAAAATTCTGTCAGTCCAAGGTCATGTTTCATTACTATCAGTTTGCTTGTATGTAAAGTGGGAATGATGCTTGAACAGGCAGTTATGAGGAAAATGCTGACAGGAGTGTGAGCTCTGACTATGGTCAGCATGATTCAGGAGCCACCAGATAGTAGCCAGAATATAAGGTTGCTGATACGCTGTATAGCTCTTAAAGGTTTACAAAGTACTCAAGACATGAGATCACTTCTCTGAGCCTTCTGATGAACCTGTGAAGTAGGGCAGGTATCATTATCCAGTTTTTCAGAGAAGCAAACAGTCCAGAAACTAAATGACTGAGAGGCTTAGCATGGCAAAATAAGTATTGGCTCCAGAATGAGAAGACCTGGGTTCAAAAAACTCCTTGTGTATCCTGGGACAAGTCCCTTCAGCTCCCTAACCCTCAGTTTCTTCATCTATAAAATCCCAAATGAGCTGCAAGGACCTTTTTATCTCTCTGGAACTTGCCCAAGGTCACATAATATTGTATAAGAAGCTGAGCCAGGATTTGAACCAAAGTCTGTCAAATATAGGCTAGTACAAGCAATTTACTTTAGTACAGAAACTGGGGATGAGTTGCTGATGAGATCAGAGTCTTCCTTAAATTTCATCCTGAAGATAACCAATTTAAAACTAGTAAAACCACTTCTTCCTGTAGAAGGTCAAATATCACCAAATTACTCACCTGGGGGCTCTAAGCTATTATAATTGCATTACTTTTTTTTTTTTAATTTTAAACCCTTAACTTCTGTGTATTGACTTATAGGTGGAAGATTGGTAAGGGTAGGCAATGGGGGTCAAGTGACTTGCCCAGGGTCACACAGCTGGGAAGTGTCTGAGGCCGGATTTGAATCTAGGACCTCCCATCTCTAGGCCTGGCTCTCAATCCACTGAGCTACCCAGCTGCCCCTGCATTACTTTTTATGTGATATAAACTTCAGAAAAATAGTAGAGACCCATTATATTTTCCTTAGCTAAAAAGTGAGCTAATTGTTCAGCAGGGTGTGGCGAAAAAAAATGTCCACAGAGAAATTGAATGGGGAGAAGACAGTGATAGAATAAAAGATCATATCCTTGTTAACTGGAAAAAGAAGGCTACAAGTTTGGGGGCTTCTAGATTCTACGCTAACATCCTATACCAGTGATGACGAACTTATAGCATGGTGCCAAAGATGTCATGTAAAATGCTATCTGTGGGCCACCTCTCCCCACCTTCATTACTAGAAAGGCAGAGGGACTAGGGCAAAGCTGCTCCCCTCCCCCTCTCCACTATGCCTATCCACACAGGAGGTAAACTCACAGGCAGCAGAGCTGGAGGAAAGCGGAACACTTGACCCACTCCTCTCCCCTCTCTACACTTGCTGAGGATATTCCTCACTTCACCAGCCTCTTCCTCCCCAGTGTGCGGTAATGGGGGGGGGGGGGGTGCACAGTACTTGGTCTCTGGGGAAGGGTGGGCATGGCAGTCCATGGGGTGGAGTTGGGGGGTAGGGCCTAGCACTCTGCCTCTAAAAGATTTGCTATCACTGTCCATGGATATTAGAAAGTGGTTTGAATACTCATCAAGTAATTCTTTACTCCCTTCCCATAACCCTTATCCATTCACAAGTGTTATAATTTGGGAAAAGTTTAACGTTCAGCAAATTTACTCTACCTCATTCAGTTGCTTTGAGAAGCAAATAAGATAATAGATGTGATAATGCTCTGTAGAACCATAAAGCACTATATAAATGTTAACTATTATTAAGTTGACCCCCTCATGAGGAAAGGAGACTTTTTAAAAATTTGCTTCTTAAGTATAGCACTCACTTTCAAATTGTAAGAAACAAGAATAGTTGAGGAATCTAAATGGCAAAGTATATAGTGTGTTGGGTCTGAAGTCAGGAAAAACAGTTCAAATCCAGGCTCAGATTCTTCCTACCTATGTAATCCTGGGCAAGTCATTTAACCTTTCTGCTCACTTTTCTCAACTAGGGATAATAAGGATAGGGATAATAAGAACAGGGTTGCTGAGAGGATCAAGTGAGATAAATATTTATAAAGCAATTTAGCAAAGCATTTAGCCAGAAGTAGGTACTAAATAAATTCGTATTCTCTCCCACCCCTTCCCCTATTCATTGACTAAAGTTTTAACTGGTTTTACAAAAATATTTTAAGCCAATATATGCCAAAACATTAATAGCAATACTTAAAAATCCTTATTTTCTGTCTTAGAATTGAAACTGAGTATTGGTTCCGAGGGAGAAGAATGGTAAGGGCTAGGCAATGGGGTTAAGTGAGTTAGGAAATGTCTTGGGGCCAAATTTGAACCCAGGCCATCCCATTTACTTTAGGCTGGCTCTCAATCCACTTAGCCACCTAGCTGCCCCAGAGTGATACTGTTTAAGGAAGCTAAAATTTAGAAAAGTATACACATGTTAGATGAGGAATACCAGAATATTGGAACACAGAATATCATCGTGCATTAACAAGCATCAAATGAGAAATTCAATCCAACAATTAAATTCAAATGCAATACCTTGTACAAACTGATGCACAGAAAGTTTAACAATAAAAAAGTAGACACACATGACAATAAGATAATTGAAATGAAATGCTTACTAAAAGGAATGTTGCATGCTGGGGAACATGAGCCAGGAGCATCAGCTGGAAACAGAGGAGAATGCTGGGAGAGAGTCCAGGAGGAAAGGGCTTTTGGTTTTGAGAGCTTGAGGTGGAAGGAAGGAGATAAGCTTGCTCAAGACAACCCAAAAGCCAACCTGAGCATTTTCCTGAACTGGAGTGAATCCTAAGAGCCTGTTTCTCTGCCAGAAGCCATTGCTACTACCAAGACAAAGATCTCTTGATCATTTGGAGAGTCTGGACTCTGACTGGGAGTGGACCTCCAAATCTCCCAGTCCTCACTTTGCCTTACTGAGAAACCCAACCTAAATACATTTATAATATAGCAATAAGATAGGAACTAGAGACTAGAGACTAGGGAAAGGAAGGTGAAACTTTGGGTTGAAGCCTGAACTGGGATGGACCTTGGGGCTTAAACCTTTAGGACTTCCTAGTTCCCACTGCCCATCACCCTCATCAATTTTACCCTGATTATCTGCAATAAACTAACAGCAGTTAGATAGTGAGTTCCAGACTTTATTCATGGACAAAGAGGGGAAGAAAGGCAAAGAGCAATTGCTTGGCTGAAACCATCATAGAACTAGACACCTTGCGGGGTCGCCGGCGGAGGGGGAGGCTTTAATTGACCTAGGCTCTGGGCCAGTCCAGACAGGGTCTCCACATACCTCAACATTTGCCTTCCCTTGACCACTGGAGCCCAGCACTCGCTCTCTGGAAGACCACCAATCCGGAGAAACCCCCCTTAGTTTGTTCTAGTGTTAGTGGCACCTTAAGGGAAGGGGACAGAGATTTACCTCATTGATCCATCTCTCTTTAACACCTAACCCCTCTGTAATTGGGCCATTAATACAGAAGCTGAACTTAGAATGGACATACTTCATTTTTCTGTGCTTTGTAAATACTGCATTTTTTACAAATTTAAAGTCTGTGGCAACCTTGCATCAAAAGTCTATCAGTACCATTTTTCCAACAGCATGTGCTCATAATCATATCTCTGTCACATTTTGGTAATTCTCACAATATTTAAAACTTTTTCATTAGTATTATATCTGTTATGGTGTTCTGTGATCTTTAATGTTACTACTGTAATTATTATGGGGCACCAAGAACCACACCCATATAAATTCATTGCTAAATGTTGTATGTGTTCTGATTGCTCCACTGACTGACCATTATCTGTCTCCTCTGGCCTCCCTATTCTCGCAGACACATTAAAATTAGATCAATTAGGGGCCGGTAGGTGGTACAATGAATGGAATACCGGACCTGGAGTTGGGAGGACCTAGGTTCAAATCTGACTTTGGACACTTTTTAACTATGTGACCCCCCAGCAAGTCACAATCCCATCTGTCCAGCCCTACCCCTTCTGTCTTAAGAGTCATTACTAAGACAAAAGGTAAGAATTTTGGGAAGGAGGGATGGAGAGAGGAAGGAAAAAGAGGGAAGGGAGGGAGGAAATTAGGCCAATACAATGGCCTCTAAGTGTTCAAGTGAAAGGAAATGTTAACTTCAATGTTATCTTATTTTAGGAAATTGCCACAGCCACCCCAACCTTCAGCAACAACCACCACTGATCAGTCAGCAGCCGTTAATATATCAATATATCAATATCGAAGCAAAACCTTCCACCAGCAGAAAGATTAGAACTTGCTGCAGGCTCTCCATTTTTCAAAGATATAGTATTACTGCACATTTAATAGACTACAGTATAATGTAAACATAACTTTTATATGTACTGAGAAACCAAAAAATTCATGTGACTTGCTTTATTGTGATATTTGCTTAACGGCTATGGTCTGTAACCAAATCTGAAATATCTCTGATGTATGCCTGTAATGGAAAAACTACTGAAGGTCCTAGAAAAGATATCCTCCCACACAACTGACAACTAGGAGGTGGAGGGGAGACATAGAATAATGGAACTGAATATAGTATACAATGCCAAATACAGTTGCTACATTCAGTATTTTTTTTTTTTTGCTTTAATTGTTTTTTATATAACTGAAAGGATAAGCAAAAGAGGCCTGTGAAACGATTCAGATGTAAAGGCAAAAGGTATTACTAAAACACTGTTTAAAAACGACATTAGGAGAAATTATGTTACAGAATATAATGTACAGAATACACAGCAACAATGTTATAAATGGAGGCCTGACTGAAAGAAGCCAAGTAGTGGGGGATTTAAATCATTATGGTACACTAGCTATAATTATAAATGACAGGGTGAAACAAATTCTCTCTTGTGGACCTCTTGCTTAACATTAAAAATTCTCTGATGAAATGGGGAACAGGAGAACAAAGAAGGAGTGGACTAAATATGAATTCATAAGTCTTAAAAAGAAGACTTCAGTAAAAAAAAAATTTTAGAGCTAATAAAAATTTTTCGTGGACTAATTAGGAAATAAAATATATTTATATCTACTTAGGTATTTGAAAGCAGTTCTCCACAGAATGTATTTTCTTCAACTTATAGCACAGGGGTAAAGCTGAAACTAAGGGCTAAATAAAGGCTAACCAAATTTTTTAAAGTCTTTTTTTTTTTTTTTAATCTAAAACAATAAGATGGCCAAAATGAGTGAAAGGAAAGAAGATGGAAAAAAGAGAGTCCTGGATAATCAGCCTCAAGAATACCTCAAAACTAGCTCATTTTATTAGTAATTTTAGTTGAATTTGGAGACTATATTGGTTGCATTTACAAAGCCAACTGAAGGATGAGATCACAGAACACCATTTTCACATCAAGAGCTAAAAAAAAAAAAAAAGATTACAATAATAACAACTCAGGACATAAAAAATGTTTATAGCACCAATCTCTTAAATCTGCAAAGAAAAGGCTGGACATGGTTTTAATTTACTCGAATATGCCTTAATGTAAAGTTTATTGTGTCTCTAGATAATTGCAGGAAAATGAAACTTTTTATCTATAAAGGTGGCTATGTTTCTTTCTCTTATAAAACAGTACATTTAGGCACTCAATAAATGGCTACTGAATTGAAAAACTAGACACTGAAAGTCATCTTGGTTGCCTGGTAATTTGCAAAAGCTCAGTTAGAAACAAAGAGCTACAATCAGGATAATCAGCTGTGAAGTTACATGCACTAGCCTGTTGCAAACCCTTTGAACTCCTATGTTTGACTAAATCAATGCCTTTATCCCTGAAGCTCCCAAGTCACCATCCTAGATTTAATGTGAGATTCTTGGAAGAAAAACAAATCTCAGGGAAAGAACGAAGAATTAAAACCAAGTTTTCCTTACTTCTTTCTGAAGTGGTATTAAGATGCTTTCCTTTGGATAGGATGAATTTAACCACTGGAGATAGAATGAATGCTAAAGCACACTCTTTAATACTCACTCAATTGGGCTACTTCGATAAATATTCAAATGAATCTAAATTAAATGAAATTTATCAAGCTACCTTATTCATAGCTACTAAGATCAAAGCAATAATCCAAATGAACCCAAGAATAACCCAAGATTTGTCTCTGAAAATATGCTTTGTCAAGCAATTTAGATGCTGAACAGGCAGGAAGTCAATTTTCAATTTAACATTTTAATGTTCCAAAGTTAAGCAACATAGTCAAATATGAAAGAAACATAAAAGCCCTGTTGTGCTACTATGCCAAGTCAAAAGACATAAAAGCACTAAACTATTTTACCTTTTAACAAAAAGTCAGTTATACCACAGGAAACAATTACAAATAAAAGTAACCAGGTTTAAACATCTATTGTTTTTTCCTGGAACTCCCTTTTAATATAAAGATTATATGTTAATTATCAATTCCACCTATGTAATTACATCAGAAAGGTTATAAGGAATTGGCAGTAAGAATTGGAACAGGAATTCAAGACTAACTTCTCTTAAGTGCTCCTTTAGTTCACGATACAAAACCAGAATCCAAAGGTCCCAAATGTTTACTGATACTTTTCAACTTGGCTTTGAAGCTAATAAGAACACAAAATATATGATCATCAGCTATTTCTATTTAGCTATGTTTATTCTTAAAAACAATTATATATCTCATCATTTTGCTAAAATTTAATGACTAAAATTTAGTGGATTAAAGATTATTTAATTTTAGCTGAAAACACTACAATAAAACCTGAAAAACCTCCACTAATTTATGTCTGGTTTATAATTAGTCTTCCATTAAAATCCAAATGATGCCTCATCATGGGATAAGAGTGACTATAGGCTCTGAAAAGTTATGCCATTAGAGTTCAGATCCTATGCTCTGGTAGATCTTGGATTCAAGCTGGAAAGGCTTCAAATATGGGAGGGATAACAGACTAGACATACTATCCCTTAAGAGTGGCTCCTCATTAGATTGTCTAAAGCAGTGGTTCTCAAACTTTTTTGGCCTACTGCCCCCTTTTCAGAAAATATATTACTTAGCCCCCTCTGTCACATACTATCACCGCCCCCCTTACAGTTATTCACCACCCCCAAATGCACCTGTGGCCATCACCGCTCCACTGGATCGCTGCAGCACCCACCAGGGGGCAGTAACACCTACTTTGGGAATCACTGGTCTAAAGAGTGATTAACTTTTTTGGCTACAATAATTCTGCAAAGTTATTTAACAAGTTGCAATTGAGTTGCAATCTATAAGAGAACACACAATGACAAAACCATGGAACCCTACACTATTTAAATATTATAATAAATATCTATTATTAGAAGAAACATTGCAATGGATGCATAAATGCTCTGCCTTAAAACAGTAGTTCCCAAATATTTATCCTGTGACATTCCTCCCTCAAAATATACACAGGACCCTTCCAGACACTGATGTTAATATAAATGACCAAAAGAACTATAAGAAATTGGTAGATATGTAAACACAAGTCTGGATTTTCTCTAGGATCCTAGAATCTAGTTGATAAGAAAAAAATAATTATAAAGCAGTTACCAGCAACTATAAAAGTGTCTAGCAAGAACTAACTAAACATACGTGCTATGGTTAGAGTATTATGAGAATTTGTTTCATAAACTACTAAAAGCTGTAAAAGATTGCAAGAGCCATCTAGTCTCAATGGCATGGGTCTCCTCTTTCTCTATAATATCCCCAATAAAAGGTCATCTAGTCTCTACTTCAAAACTTCTACTGGGGAGAGAGGAAGTGAAAAAGAGAAAAATTCTACTACCTCCTTTAAGGCAGCCCATTCTATTCTGGATAGCCCTAATTGTTAAGGTTTTTTTTCCTGACATCAAGTCAAAACACACTTTTCAACAACTTCCACCTAACTACTTCCAGTTTTGTCCTTGGAAGCTAAGCAGAAAGTCTAATACCATTTCCACAAGATAACTCTTAAAATAAGGATTAGGTTCTCACCTGAACTCTCTTCTAAATCTGGGAGAAAGGGAAAGCAATCTCAGTGGAAGAGAAGAAGAGAAGACAAGGATACCAAAAACAGTGTTAATGGGATCTGGGAGAGAAGATCTAAGTGAAGAGTTACCAAACAAGCCACATTCTTCTTCTAGACTTTCAGGAACCCTTGGGTAGTATGATCCTTAAGAGTTGACAAAGAACAGATGAGAGTAAACTTTTTAGTCCAACCAGCAGGGCTAAAAGGGGGAGGGAAAACAAGTAAAAAGGCAGAACTTCTGTTGAAGAAGAGAAGGAAATGTGCTGCCTATATCTGAGAAATAGATAGCCAATATCAAATTGCCTCAGAGGCAACAAAGCAGCACTAGTGCAAAGCCATCTCTTTATGCTCTTTACACATAGGTCTTTAGCCAATCCCTACCCTCAAGAGTGCTGTGTAGGAACTGAAAGTACATTCTCAGCACCTGCTATTTGGAAACAATCTATTCAGCTGACAGGGGAAAATGAGCACAGTAAAAGCACAGTAATTTGAAATTAGAGAATCTAAACAAGGAACTTTCCTCCATATTTAAGGATTCAATGTGGTCTTTCAGCTCTGGCATTTAATCAACACAGAAGGAAAAAAAGAATACATCTTCTATTAACAAAGAAATCCCTCTACAAAGAACCTGAAATCTCAACAGTAATATGTTCATATCAGTTGCTTTACATTTCGGTTTGTAATTCATACTTACAACTACTTTAAATTAGAAGCCTTTGCTTAATTTCAAGGACTAAAACTATGAAAAATTTTGACCAGCCAAATCTTAGCTCAAATTTTTGACTCTCCATCTTTTATAAAAGCAATCATCATATATCAGGTATGTATCATAAAGGAGTCCCCATTTTTCAGAAAGTTACTCATTTGGATAATGAAAATGGGCAAATGAGTATCAAAACCACTGGATGAAAATAAGGGAAAAAAAAGCAGTCAAAAGTACCACTAATTTTTTTTCCTAAAGAAGTCTCTTTTACCTTTCTTTTCTTATTTTTATCATCATCAGTCCTAGATTTCATTCACCTAATCAATGCAACAATTTTGAAGCTAGACTCCCTGATTACAGACTTTGCTCCCTCCACTCTAAACCCTGCTAATCAACACTAACCTTTGTTAATAGTCAATTTCATCTATTAAACAGTAAACTAATTGAGGACAGGTAATGACTTATCTAAACTTTTTTATTTTCTCTAGCACCAGTACTAGAATCTGGACATAGCAGACATTAACTGTTGAATTAATCATATTCCTCATTCCCAGCTCAGAAATCTTCAGTCCTACATATCCAATCTAATCCCCTTTGCTTGTCTGATTTTCTAGGCCAGTGATGATGAACCTATGACATGGGTACCAAAGATGGCATGCAGAGCACTCTCTATGGGCACATGTGATGCCCCCCCTCCAAGTTTACTACTAGAAAGGGAAAAAAAAAAAAGCTGCTCCCTTTCCCCTGTACCTGATGACATTTTTTCACATCACTGCCCCTCTGCCCAGCAGCCCATGGGAGTGTACAGGCACAGCGCTGGAGGGGAGAAGAGCACTGGGACCACTCCCCTCACTTTCTGAGAACATTCCTCACTTCACCTGATCCTCCATCCAGCAGGCAAATGGGAGCTTTCTCCTTCCCCTGTGTGGGAGTGAGGAGTGAGGGACATGGCATGTGTGTGTGTTTGGGGGGGGGGGGCAGGCACAGCACTCCATCTCTAAAAGGTTTGCTATCACTGTTCTCTATGAATCTGTCCTCATCCTCTAAGTCAACATTATTTCCCACTATTCCCTAATATAAACTCTGAGCTTCAATCAGGCCAGTCTCTTCACATTCTTGCCAAGATCCCCCCAACATGAACCCTTAAGTGCAGCATACGTGCAGAACAGGGACTGGGGGGGAGCTGTTGTGACCCCCCCTCTTCCCAGTGGCCAAGAACACTTTTTGCATAGACACCTCAGTCCAACAGCCCAAAACAAGCACTTTCTCCCTCAGCTCTCCGGTAATCCTCTGGGGCTCCCAGACAGCTTGAATTTGCCCTTTGGGCACTCAAATTCCTTAAAGATTTTCTCTGCCTGGCCCTAGCCTCTTACATCAAAGCCTACCTCAAGTCCCAGCTCCTCCAAGAAGCCTTCCCAGACATTTCCACTTTAGAAGGTTCTCAAGTTTATGTACTCCTCCTATGTCTTTACCAAACAATTACAGTATTTCATGACATACTACTATCTCATACTATTTTTTAATTCATGTGAGCTTTCTATCATCCATCCCTAATGAAATCCCAAGCCCCATAAAGTTAGGAAAATAGCCTTATACTTTTTATATCTTTCACAGTATTACAGCAAGGTGCTTGACACATAGTAGGTATTCAATAAATATATCATTGATTGAAAGTCTATACTTTTGAAGGAAAATGCCACAGCGAGTACATGAACTCCTAAATCTCATCTCTAACAACTTTATAGATATTAGGGGAAAGAATTCCTAAATCTTATTTCTAACACCTTTATAGAGATTAGGAAAAAAGGTGAAGTTGGACATTGTATATTTGTACTTGACTGGTTCTCTGCTCCATAGTTCAGTTCAAAATTCTAAATTTAAATGAATATAGGCCTAGTAGTCACCTGTCACCTTCTATATACAAGGCATTGCAAATAAAAAGATTAAAAAACAAGACTACATATTCCCTACTTTCACATAATACATCTAACTGTAAGATAACTATAATACGAAATGAAAATGACATTAAGATATAAGGATTTAAAAATTCTTTCTAGCTAGGGGGGTGGGGGTGGGGGGTGGGTAGTTTTACAGACAGAGATGGGCAGGCTTGTGCCATTGCGCAAGTGGTGCACAGGGAAGGATGTAAGAAATCAGAAGAGACCAGACAACAGTCCAATGTGGTTAGAACATAGAATACTTGAAGAGAGATAGATCCTGACTGTAAAAGAATCTGAATGTCAGTTTAAGTTTCAGTTTACCCAATGAACAACAGTGCAAAGGGGGAAAAGGCAGAGGGACCAAAACTTGATGAATATTTACATTTAGGGTAAGAAGGAAGAGGAAACAATGAAAAAAACAGGAGTGATCAAAGAGGAAGAGAACCCAGGAAAGTCACAGAAACTAAATTAAGGAGGAAAAATCAACAAGGAAAGGATGATTAGAAGTGTTAAAAGTTACTGAAAGGTAAAAGATGATAAAGACAGAAAAAATGGATTTAACAAATCAAAGATTGCCAATAACTTTATAAAGAATGGATGGAAGAATTTGAATTGAGTAGCTCCAGGAAGTCTAGCCCAGGTATGTCATACATTGTCCTATTTGGGTCTGCTTCAGGGTCTATTTTAGCATTAAGAGCCATGAGCCTACCCAGGTAGGGCCTACTTTATGGGAGTTAGGGAAGAAAATCCAAATTTCTCCAGCTTCCTGGGGATTCTCTAGCCTGGGTTCATAGCCTGAGTAAGAGCAACTTCCTTCATTCCCATTTTTCCCAAGTAGAGCCAGTATATACTATCCTTTTGGGAAAGGTAGGGAGTTGGCATATTTCTACTCATAGACTCAAAGATAATCTAATCTTCTCAGACAGATGAGAACACTGGAGAGATGAAATGATTTGCCTAAGGTCACACAATTGGTCTGGTGAAAAAGCTGGGAATATATAATAGTCTTCCAACTCCAAGCCAGAATTGATTCTACTAAACTATGTTGTCTCTTCGGAAAAAAAAAACAACTTATAAGGCAGTATAATCTACCATATATAGAAAGAATATAAAGATATCATATTGCACAGAAAAAAAATAATCAAGATTATTCTGTGAGGTGGGTCAGTGGATAGAGCCAAGCCTATATAAAGGAGGTCCTGAGTTCAGATCTGGCCTCAGACATTGCTAGCTGTATGACCCTGGACAAATCACTTAAGCCCCATTGCCTAGCCCTTACCATTCTTCTGCCTTGAAACCAATACTTAGCATTGATTCTAAGACAGAAGATAAAAGTTAAAAAAAGAATTAAAAGAAAACTACATACTTTTTACTACTAGCTACCAAAGAAGAGAGCAATTTTCCTCTTCATTCAGCTGTTTTAGAGAATTATGAGTCAAGGGGCAACCATCTTCATTCATTTTTGGAGTTAAGCCACAATATTACTAACAAACTGCTAATTCAGTTGAGATTACAATATGTAATATGCAGTAATGGTATTATGACCTCATATCCAAATTATCTACTGAATTGACAAATGATACGTGGATTTTTTACTCTTGTACTTTGGGGAAAGGAAAAAGTTAACATTCTGATCAGCCTTTTTCAATATCAAGCATATTTCTTTAAAAAGCGTACTTATTTAGTTCTTTGAAAACATTATATACATATGCTCATGGTTGTGGTCACCATATGGAACTTCTCAGGAACTTTCTGGATACTCAGGTTTCAATTTCTTTGATCTTCAGTGCTAAATATGCAATAAGCAGAATCTAGAAAGCAATCTAGTGTCAGACCATCATGTTGAGGTCTTGAGACTAGTTTTTTTTTTATCAAGAAATCTATCAGTTTACACATAAATAAAACCAAAGCCCAAAAGATTTTTTATTAGATCTAGAAAATGTTGGTTTTAATAAGCTAATGGAACTGAGTTAACACACATGTTTATCTACTGAACTCAGTAATCATTTTTATAAATATTTGAAATCAATCTGTTCTGATATTTTTCAGTGCTCTTAAAAGTACTCCAATTATTAACTACTTTAGATATTACTCTAAATTCTAGTACCAGTCCTATTTGTTACAGATCATTTAAATTATATGTCTTTAAGCACATATTCAAGGAGTTCAATTTAACAAGAACCTTTTTTAAAAAACTGTTCTTGAAATTTTATTTCTTCCTTTTTTAAAGGACAAGCTCCTATGAAATTTGAATCTAAGAAAAACTATGTTGTGAAGACTAATCATAACCATACAAGATTGAAAAAAATCACAAGTACTTTTACAATAGACTATATTTCTGAATCTTCACTTTTCTTCCTCTTTAGAAAATTTCATGAATTTCTTTCAGTCATAGTAGAGTAAGGCAAGTTCCTAATAACTAAGCCACAAGACTACAGTTCAGATAAGCAGAAGTAAAAATAAGAGACACAGTTAACTTAAAAAAAAAAAAATCAAGTGACCAAACACTAAACTTTAAGATCTCTCCATTTAAAGGTGACACACAGTTCTATACACCCACAGCTGTAAAAGTAAATTACATATCTAAAAGGGCAAAGCTGCTATAGTCAATTGTGTAAACAGCATAATTAACATGTGCCAGGTGGAAAGAAAATCCTAGTGTAAATAGTGGGGCTCAAAATGAGTTGCAAACGTGTAGAAGCTTATTTTTAGACTGTCAGCAAGTTTCTTTTCTGCAATTACAGTACATTATGGGGTAATTGCTTCCCAAGTTTCTTTTAGGAAAATAAAAATCTGACTTCTGCAGGAGCAAGTAAACTACCTTATTATTTACCACTCAAGATGACTATTCTCTTAAAGGGATGAAAATACACAGCCAATACTCTTTAATCAAGGTCTGCCACATATTCAAGCCTTCATAAAAACTGGGAACAAATAATTTCTCAAATGGAAAGGCTTTCCTTGCTACTCACAACTTCAGTGTCATGAAAAGCAAACTTTATGACTGTCATAGAAAATGATGCTAACTTGAAGCTTTTGCATGAATCAACTTGAGATATCAATCCTTCAAACTTAAGCCACAAAAATCTCTCTCTAAGGCAGTCTTGAAAAATGTTTCCACTTTGAACCAATCAATTTATTCAATCAGTCTGCTTTGATTTCACTTAGAGAAAGTGCTAATGTCAAACACACATATACCAACAAAGGAAATATTAAAGGCTTGTTGATTGACTAAAGAACAACTTAAAAAACTAAAAATCCTAGTGTAAATATGCAACAAAAATAATTTAAAAAAAGGATACATCGTACCAAGTTCAAAGTGATAATAAACATTTCATTCAGCAGTTACTTCAATCTATCTAGTTTCAGTAAAAGAATAAGTATACTGTGAAAGTGGAGGAACAAGCAATGCTTCTTTGGGTCTCTGAGTAAGAAAGGTGGGTGGGCTAAAACCTTTACCTTGAGGATGTCACCCCTTTTGAAGCTCAACTCATCATCTGCAGTGGCTTTGAAGTCGTATTTGGCGATGGCTTCCATGCTGAGAGCTGCTAAATACTTAGCAGCTTGGGGCAGGAGGGAATGGAGACCTCCCTACTGCTCAGAAGCCCTACTGTCTGGGCTTAGACTCTCCTCCTTCCCTGAGATTCGATGTGTTGGGACTGCCTGCAGAAGAGATGTAGGATTCTAGCCTGAAAGGAAAAGAATAAAAGGTAATAAGTGAGAGTGGAAAGTGGCTCCTATCAATGGCAGCACCAATCTGACAATACATCAAACTGTAGAGGACCCCTAAATCCCCTGCCTTTATCCTCCAGGATGAATCCCCCAAACTTTCCTCCTTCTTCCTCTTTTTAGCCTTGCCCCTAAGATTCCAACAGACAATAAACTGGCCAGTGGCAGCATATGCTAAAGCTACTCGATTCCAAATTTGCTTCTCCTAATTGGCTGAGAATATACATAGCCTTGATCAAAAGTTTTCCTCCTTCCTCATCCCACTTCCCAACTGAAACTTAGGTCATGCAAAGCTTCCCGGGGGCAGCTGGGTAGCTCAGTGGAGTGAGAGTCAGGCCTAGAGACAGGAGGTCCTAGGTTCAAACCCGGCCTCAGCCACTTCCCAGCTGTGTGACCCTGGGCAAGTCACTTGACCCCCATTGCCCACCCTTACCAATCTTCCACCTATGAGACAATAAATACATCGAAGTACAAGGGTTAAAAAATTTTAAAAAAAGCTTCCCATAAGAGACAATAATCCCCAAGTTGAGTCTGTTTTCCAAAACCAAACATTCTCTATTTTCCCCCACTGGAAAACCAATTGTAAGACCACAAGGCAACCTAAGGATGGCTGGGTGCCATTTTTAATACCCAAATCAGGAAATTTCAGACTTAAAATTCTCTTTCTACTCCAAAACCATTTCCCAGTAGGAAGTCTATCCAAGACTATTAAGTGAAAAGGAAAGAATTAAATTTAAAAGAAAAGGTACTTAAGAGAGATTGCTTTCCTATACTGTTTCTCACCTATAGTCACTACAATCATCCCAGTTGTCCCACAGTAGTCCTAAGGAATTATAACCAAAGCACAACACTTCTATGCCTGCAAAGACAGGTGCCTGAGTTTGCCTCCCTTAAAGAAGAGATATTCAGAGACTGAAGTCTTTTCCTCAAAGGAACATCAAGTTTGGAGCAGCAAGGGACCTGAGAGACAATCTGTTCCAACCTACTCACTTTAGAGTTGATGAAGCAGGGGCCTAGAAAGGTTAAGTGACTTACATAAAATCAAACAGCTAATAAGTAGCTGGGATGCAATTCCAACACAAGTCTTTTGACTTCAACTACCAAGCTCTTTCCACCACATCAGGTACCTCTTACCTCTCACCTTGAGAAAACCAGGTAGGGGTTAGCATCTTCAAAAGAAAACAACATATTCCTTAACTTAGCAAGAATGAATCATTTCTAACTGAGCAGATGAACTAAAATACAAATTCAAGTCTAACTAAGGGTCTACTATGTATAGCATACTGCACTAAGTACTAGAGAAGACAAAGGTTAGATAAGACACAAAAGATAAAGCTCCGGCCTATCAAGTTTCCAGACTAGAAGGTATTATCATATGTAATGCCAAATAATACAAAGATGTCTTATGAGAGGTATAAGATAACTGAAGGAAGAGGGAGACCAAGGAGTACAATATGGAAGAGGTACTATTTGAGTTGGACAGGAAGTTAAAGTAGGGAAGAAGATATTCTAGGAATAGGGGGGGAAAAAAAGCAAAAGAAAATGCAAAGGGGTGGAAAGTGCAGGATGAGAGGAAGATTCATGAAGGTCTTTGTAAATAATACTTGTACTATCCAACTCACAAAGTTAAGAAAAAACAATCTGCAAACTTTAAAGCTCCAAAAAACGTGGCCAATTAAACTTAATAGACACTAGGAAGTTACCGAAGGATGTTTTTTAAAATGTCATGCTACATAACATTATCAGTTAAAAGGGGAAGACCTATTAGCCTACTGAAATTGGGTTTATATAGAGATGACAAGGAAGGAAGGAGGTGAGAGATAATCATCAAGATAGAAGACAAGATTTAGTAATGCTTTGGCCTTGAAAGATGAAGGACAAGTAAGAAAAGTAAGGTTTCAAACCTGGAGTACTGGGTTAAGTAGTGCTGCACTGAAAGATTCAAACTGGAATTTCTTTCAAATTAGAGATTCTAAGCATCTGGAGGAACAAATATGGGAGAAGGCCAAGCATCAGATCCTCTCACAATTGCCCCAATAAAAAGCTTTTTTCCCAGTGCAAGGAAAGGTAAATTAGTTACTATAATTCATAGCAGAACAAGAGACTTGGTTCTTTTGCCACAGCAAACATGGAAAGGACTTCAGAATATCACCTCTAAGAAGACAGTAAATAAGTTAATATGCCATTAAAAAGTAGGCTTTTGTAAGCTCAGTGGAGAATACTTTTTACACTGTAATTCTCATTCTTACTCAGTCACTATGCTCATAACAAAGAAAAAAATAGCACTTGGCTTTGCTACAATTATAGAATAGGGACAGATATTTATAGTGACACCTAGATCAGATAACAAGCACCCCTGAGAGCTTTTAGGAGGGGCATGGATGATTATTATTCTTTTGTTCTTCTACAAGTTAGCAATTAGAACATTATTCTGAATGACATACTTCTAGTCCTGCCAATTGGGAACATTAACACAGAGATATGGTTGGGCCACAGATTTTACAAATGGAAGAAGTTATCATAAAGGCCAGTCAGCTTGGAATAAAAACTGAGGGAGATTCTAAAGACCTTTTGTTGTATATAATAGAAAAAATTTTTTTACCAAAATTTACAAATATTTTGCAAAGCTCCTGCATTTAGGAAGAGGAATTATACTTTAATTAGTATTAAAAAGCAAAGGTACTAACCACTACCAAAAAAGTAAATATAGGAACATTTGCTTATTTCAAACCTTTTAAAACATGGCTCCAGGCTAAGAATCCAAGGCCCAAGGAATCCAGCATTATTTTGGAGAAATTAGCCAACCAATGACATCACTCCATACATAGAAAATAGAGCAAAGGGTTTATCTACCTCTCCCAGACACCTGTCAATTTACTTTAATAGCCTGAAGAATAATTTCTGAGTTGGGAGGACAATCTCTAATTCAAGGCTATATTATAGATACCAACCTACCCTACCCTAATTGATTCATCAAAAGATGTTAAAAACTAACAGGAACCTCAAAGAGTTAGTTTGACCTCTTCATTTTGGAGATGACAGACCCCAGATTAATATAGGGATTTATTCAAAGTGAAATTAGTTAGTAACAGAACTAGGCCTACAGCCTGAGAGTCCTGATCAATCCAGCACCCTTACTCTATTCCAGATCTAAGAAAGGGCGTAATAATTAATTAATTAATTATTGATTGATATATAAATTAATAAAGGGAATGCTACATGTTACCCATATTTATCCATGTTCCATGACTCAAGACAATAATAGTTAACTTTAAATGGTGCTTTAAGGTTTGCAAAGCACTCTCTACAACATGACATTTTCCATATTGCTTTCTGATACTGATTTTGGCTCTGATTACCTAGTTTAAATTAACTGAAGGTTTTAGCAGACTCCAAAGGCCACAAATTAAACTAGCAATTGTTACTATGCAAAACATGGCTTGATTGACACAAAAAACAGGATATCAAATCCGATTAGCATAAATGTTGATGTGCCAAAGAAAATTTTATATGCCATATATGAAATTTAGAGAAGAGCCTTGGGTGTGGCACTCACAATGGTAAGTTTAGTGAAGGTTATTAGAACATTCACAGTAAACAACATGATACCATATTTGCCTAATGTAAGCCAATTTTCCTTGGCTAAAAAGATTCAAAAGGGTGTGTCCTTCCAAAGATGTGAAGGAAAATTCCACCCCCAATTAAGCAAAAAAGAAAAATTTAAATAACTAAATAGACGACATCAGAAAGCTAACACTTAGAATCTAAACAGACTTTAATGAAAAAATGTGTTTTGCTAAATCTTTATCACCATCCCATTTTCCTGGGAAATAGGTAAGACTAATTTCTAAGTTCTTAACAATTATATTAAATATACCTCTAAAACTGACCTTTCCTATAGTATTGATAAAGTTATGGTACTCTTACTCATGTAAAAATACCTAATTTCAGAATTAATGTTTTCAAAAGAAGCTTATAGATATTTTTTGTTAGTTTTTTCATTTAATTTCCTTGTCTTAAAAATTCACAAGAAAGGAAATCCCTAAAGCTTCTTGTACCATGATCAACGAACCAGGTCCAATTCTCTGCAAGCAAGTATCATATATATATGAGTCAACATATTCCTTATCTGGATGTCCTAGCTTGGGTTAATAGCTTTCTTATTTCCTGAATCAGTGTGCTAAGATCAAAGAAGTACTGGGTAGGAATTCTATTTCATAGATCAATTGGCACATTATTGATGCTTGATTATCTAAAGGATGGGGAAAAAGAAACAATGAAAAGGACCTAGCAGCACCCCTAATTATAACAGGGATTATCAGTAAGACTAGTGTCATCCTAAAGTATAACAGGAGGAAAAAGAGGTTAGAACAAAGGGCACTTTAATATTATTTTTAATAAATAATTGACGAAGCTCCAAAATCCTAACTAGCAAAAAACAATTAGGTAAGAAAACCAAGAAGCACTTATTAGTGGGATATTTTCTAAAACAAAATATCTAAATATACAAAAGTTAATCACACATAAAAATGAAAAATCATTAAGTCTGCTTTATGGTAGGTTTAAAAATATTGTTTTTAAATATCAAGGAATTGTAAATTCCAAATAACAAACCTGGTTTCACCAGGAGAGTTCTTCTAATGACTTTGTAATTTATGACAGCACAATATGGATGCTTTAATCAGATTTTTTAAATTCCCACTCGTAATTCGGTACAATAGTGTTATATGACAAAAATAATTCACATCTCCACATTAATTTGGCACAAAAAGTACCAAAGAGGCTCTAAGAAAAAAAACGAGGAATCTCCTATAGACTATATAGAAGTCCATGCCTAGAAAATTATTATGGATTAAGTATATACAGTAATGTGATTAAATTCATCCAAAAGGAAAATCAGACCTCTACTCTGAATTGTTTCATTTCTCACAAAACTTGGTTAATAGCTTTCTTCTTTCCTTTAGCTTATCTAAGATCAAAGCAGCACTAGGAAGAAATTCTATTTCACAGATCAATTAGCATATTATTGGTGCTTGATTACCTAAAAACTGCTGAAAAAAAACAATGAAAAGGACTGAGCAATGCTCTTAACTAGAATTGGGATTAACAGTAAAGCTAATGGTATCCTAAAGTTTAAGGGGAGGAAAGAGATTACCACTTTTAATATTACTTTTAATAAATAAATCCATTTTTATTGGTCTTGTTTTATACCATTCATTTCCAAATATATTCCTCCACTCTTCCCTTACCCTGAGCACCTTGTTATAAGAAAAAAAATGTTAAGAAAAAAAAACAACAAAAATCCATTCACTATTCCAATATTCCATCCCACCCCAATCTCTCATGAAAGGAAGGAGGTGAAATTCATACATTTTTGACAGCTGGACCTGTCTCCTAGGAAGGTAGGCATTTTGTTGTACTAAATCAAGATACATGTGTTACCAGAAGAATGGAGTACACACTAACCACAACCGTAGGAGAAATGAATGAGAATGATTGGACAAAGAATCCTGATGAAGACAAGAGGAAGCAACTGAAAAATTATGATACTTTATATCCCTGATATTAATTTAATTTTAGTTACAATTACTAAGCAAAAATACATGTATTACAATGAAAATTTTAAAGCCTCAGATGGATTTATAAAACACAATTTTTAGACCTTGACCAGAAACCTCAAATGCTTTGTCCTGGGCCTGTCGTACTTAAATCATAAGATCTTAAGATTTGAACACTACAGTTACAAAGAGAAAGCTGATTTTTCTCCGGGAAGTAGCTTTCTTAGTTATTTTTATATATATTCCTATATATCCCCCCCTCACTTATCTAGGTCTTACTAGGGAATTTTCAAGGATTAAACTAACAAAGAATAATACAAATAGAAAGGACCTGATCACAGTAAATAAATGAGTATAACTAACATGGTGCACACTTTAATTGATTCACTACTGGCCTACAGAAGTTATTTTCCCCTAAGGTTTTCATGTTCTAATATATAAATTTATATTTGAAGTGGGCTCACAAGACCCTCAAGTTCCTTTAGTGAAGCCTTCATTTAAAAAAATCTAAAGATGAATAAGTCTAAATCCATATTGGTCTCAGAAAACCCAGAATAATCTAATTCTTAATATATTGGTGAACGACACAGGCAAAGAGAAAGGACCCTACAGGGTACAGCAAACACAAAGACTCATCCTAGAGTGAAAGAGATTAGAAGAAAATCAATACAAATGACATGAGAGAACTACACTTATGACCTACGGCAGTGTCAATTACTTAGGGATGAATTCAATCCTTTGAGTCCACTAAATCTCCAGAGAAGAGCCTGAATCTCACATGCATCTCTAGCAACCCTTCTGGTTGAATGAAAGCATATAGTGGAATGTATATAGCATCTGGTTTGATCTTCCTCAAATTAAAAGAGGGTTACCTCTACATTGAGTAGGTATATGAATAGAAACATCGAAGTTAAATTATTACTTTTTTTCTAAAAAGGAAAAAAACCTCAAGCAAGTAGAAAACTGATGCTGCACATACACAAAAAGAAATCTCTATTAACGATAATATGATAATATCCATCGGGCACTGAATAGAAATGACTTAAAGATCAGAGGATAGTCAAAATTATTTACATGATGCATGTTTAGGGAGGGGAAAGCCAGTGAAGTATATGTTTGGAAAGATGGTACTCATAAAGACTGAAATAGTGATAGTAATGCCAAAATCCAGAAATTCTTTTTATAACACACTTGGTCAATTCTTTTCAATTTGAGACTAAATAGTACCTGAAATTAAGCTCTAATGCCTACTTTACAGTTTGTTCTTCAAACTAAATTTCACATTACTACCATATATGAAGGTAGTACCCACAATTATTTTTTAAATAGACCATGATTAAAATCAGTTATATTTAAATACTTTCCAAATAAAACTTCTAGTGCTTCGTTTTATTCTCCCTGCAAATCCCACTTCCTTGGTTTAATCACACCAAACACTTTTCTCCCACAGAATGATGCTAGTTTAAAAGTAATAAAACCACGAAACTAAATGCATTTCAAATAGTTTCCCCATTCTCTCTTTCTAGACAAATGCAAGATGCTAAGTGTCTTGGGAGAGTTCTCCAAAGTTTAGGAAAAATAAAAATCCTTCCTGACACCAGATACCAGTTGACAGAGAGGTTGAGTGCCGAGCCTGTCAAAGAAGGGGCATCTCCACCAACCTGGCAGTTTGCTCTGAATCCCCTGCTTCCTGTACTAAGGCTGACTCAGAGAATTAATAGTCATTTGCCTTAGTAGTTATCAGAATACAGCAAGGGATTTCTGCTTCTCTCTGGCCTTGGTCTCCAAAGACTCAAGCCAAAGACAAAATGAAATCAAGTATCCCCCACCAGGGGAGCTCCACACACTCTTCTCTGGGGGGCGGGGGGGTCCCAGCCTGGGGAGGCAGTAGGTGGGGGGGGGAATGCTGGAGGAGGAGAAAACCCCGAGGACTGGACTGGGGGTGGCTCTCAAAAGAGGAGTCACACGGAATCAAAAGCTCCAAGGAGAGGTGTCAGTGCAGGTAGAAACTGCTGCCCCCCAGTCAGTCGCTTCCCACCCACGGGTAGGGGTGGAGTGAAGGAGCAGGGACACTGACTCTGCCAATATCTACAACGAAGGTGCCACAGCCCAGCAGCCCGAGGCGGCCCCGAGACTTACGACCCGGCCTCCCCCTCAGGGCCGCCTCCCTGAGGAAAGGGAAGAAAAAGGAGTGGGGGGTGGGGAAAGAGCCGGGCCCTGCCCTAGCCTCCCCGCCCGCTACCTCGCACTCACAGTGGCGCCTCGCTTCTGCTCTCTGCTCCGCTGGCCCGTCCACCCGCAGCGAGCGGCAGCCCAGATCCCGCCGCTCCCCGCAGAGCAGCGCCCGCCGCCGCCCGGTAGCCGCAGCACCAGAGCCGCCTCGCTTCCGCTCCTCCGCTGTACTCCCGCGAGAACTTCCTCTTCTCCGTCTGCCCAGCCAGGCCCCGCCCCCCCGGGAGACTTCCCTCTTCCTCTCCTTCTCCCCCTCCCCCCGCCACCCAGCAAAAGAGGCCCCAGAGCGCAAGCGTTCATTCCCGGGCCCTGCCCAGCAGGTGGGGAAAACCTTCTCAGAGTCTCCCTCTGCGCAGGCGCAAACACAGGCGCTGGTTCTGGCCCGCCTCCGAGCAGGTGTCAAGGGGCAGGCGGGCAGGCATCCACCCTTCCCCCACCTCCTAAAGGAAGCTGTAACTGTTTTCAGAACCGGAGCGAAGACGCCACCTCCTGCCCTCAAGGCTTCCCTCTAGCCTTCTTGAAGTGTTTGTAACTCTTCCCTAGCCTTGATTAGCTTTTTCACCCTTTCCTGACTTCACACCAAGACTAGAAATTGTAAGAGATGAAAGATAACTCATCACCCACTAGTAGAACAATACCCTAAGGATATTGTAGCTTGGAGAAAAGGCTTCTCAGTACAAAAAATATACCAGTGTCATTTCTAATAGGAAAAAAAAAAACCACCCCTGGAAACAACCTAAAGATTCGGGAATTACTGAATAAATTGTGGCTCATGAACGTAATGGAATAACAAATTTAAAATAAGAAATACTCATTTATTCAAAGTGAAGAAAGGAAACAATCAAAATACATTGCCAACTATGTAAAAACAAAAGCCAAAAAATTACTACACAGAAAAAAAAATTCAAAAGGAGAAATGGAAACAAATAGGACATTTTTGTTATTATAGTGTTAAAGTAAGCAACTTTTTAGACAAATTGTAATAATAGAGTTTACAGTATTATTTACATAACATCCTCTCTAGAGTATCACCCAACTTTCATTCATGATTGAGATTGGGTCCCTCAAGTTTATAGAGTACAGACCTGTCTTAGAATAGATATTAAGTGTTGGTTCCAAGGCAGAAGAGTGATAAGGGCTAGGCAACTGAGGTTTAGTGACTTGTTCAGGGTCACACAGTTAGGAATGCCTGAAGTCATATTTGAACCCAGGACAAAGGCTCTCAATTCTCTGGGTTACCTAGCAGCCACTACAATTACCTTTTAGCAAAGGTATTTAACTAAGATTAATTAATATTAATAACTTAAGTCAAGTCAATAAACATTATTATTATTATTATTATTATTATTATTATAAACCTACTATGTGTTATGCTCTAGGGATACAAAGAAGAACAACAACAACCAAAAAAAACAAACAAACAATTCCTGCCCTGAAGTAATTCACAATCTATTCAGTGTGACAATATGAAAATGGCTCTAGAGAAAATAACAGAAGGAAACAAAGGCATTAGCATTAAGAGGGGAAAAGGCTTCTTGCAAAAGTAGGGTTTTAGCTGAGACCTGAAGGAAATCAGGGAAGCCTGGAGTCCATAGGGAGAAAGGAGAAAATGCCAAGTTTGGATAACAGCCAGTGAAAATATCTAGACTGAGAATAGTATCTGATGTGAGAAAAAGCCAAGAGTTCAGTGTTATTGGATTATAGAAGGAAGAAAAGGATAAAAAGACTGAAAAGGTAGAAGGAACCAGTTTATTAACATTAGCTACAAAAAATGTATTCACTAAAGTTCACTAACACTGGGGAGTACTCTATCAAAAGGGCGCTTAGGTGGTGGAGTAGATAGAATGCTGGGCCTGGAATCAGAAAGACCTAAATTCAAATCAAGCCTCAAACACTTTTAGCCATGTGACCCTGGACAAGTCATTTAACCCTGTTTGCCTCAGTTTCCTAATCTGTAAAATTAGCGGGAGAAAGAAATGGCAAACCACTTCAGCATCTTTGCCAAGAAAACCCCCAAAAAGGAAAACAAAGAGTCAAACATGACTATAAATGACTAAACAATGTATTATCCCCCAAATATACTATATAATAGCAGGATGAGTGAGTCCATATATATTATGGGACACAGTCATGAGGCTATGTGTAAAAAACACATGTGGCCAAAGCAACTCATACCTCTGGCATTCAAGAGCTTTGATACGCTTCCTCTCCTTGTGGAATCTTCTGTGATATCCTCTTGGGTCACAGTTTTTCTTCTGGAGATGCCCCTAAGATGGACTATTAGATGTCTCATTCATTTAAGCTTGAAAGCAATCTCTCAACTAAGCTTGAACCCTCTTGAGATAACGTTCCAGCTACTGAACAGTGAGAAAACTAGTTTGGATGCACCAAAAGATAAAGGAAATGAATGAATGTATAATAAGGCTAGAAAGATAGGTTGGAGCTAGATGGTAAAAGGCTTTAAATGTCAAGCTTAGGAGTTATATTTGACCCTAGAGGTAATGGAGCCGCTAGTGAAAAAATTTTGGGTAATGAAGTGATGTCCCTGAGGAATTGGTACCCATTAAGTTGTCTGAGTTTATAATATATGAGGACTAGTTGAAAGAATTGGTTGACAAATGCAGATTGATTGATAAATTTTCCCTTGCCATGAGAGTCAAAACACTCTTCTGAGAAGAAACATTTCATATGGAGACAAGGTGGGACTAAATATGGGACAAGCTGAATGACTGCTGGTTGCATATATGCTCAATGTCCTTTCCATGCTACTGTTCAGTAAATTTCTTTTTTTTTTTTGTCAAATATTAGATGTTATACAATTGACTTATTTCATCCTAATCTCTTTTTCTCTAATGTTTTTACTTTTTCAATTACATGTAGAAAAAATATTTGACACTTGTTTTCTGACATTTTCAAATGCAAGTCTTCTCCCTCCCCTACTCCTCTCCCTGAAGTATTGAATAATCTGATATAGGTCATATCCATACTTTCATGTAATAGATATTTCCATGTTGCTCATTTCATGACATTACATATATAATAGAAATCTCATGAAGGAAATAGTGGAAGATGGTGTGTTTTGATTTGATTTTTGTAAGACTCTAACAGTTCTTTCTTTGACTATGGATACCATTTCCAACATGAGTCCCTTATGGTTATTTTGGAGACTTGCTTTTGCTGATAATAGTTTAGTCCTTCACAGTTGATCATCATATAATATTATTTCATCCTAATTTCAAACTGGAACCATGAGACCAGAATGAATCTGGCCTGACCCAGAACAGAGAAAGGTTATTTAATCATTTGGATTTGATGAGGTTGAGCGTTTATGAGTCATCTAGTTTGGAATGTTCAATGAGAAGCTGATATGGGAATATCTCACAGGAGAGAGATATCTGAAAACTCATAAGAAAATCATAGAACAGATCATTAAAGAGATGGTTGATGAATATCTAGAAAAGGAAACAGTGATTGCATAGCTTCATCAAGAACAAGTCAAAAAACTGTGATGGGTGAAAAATAAAGGAAACAAAAGTTTGACTTTTGCTCACTTCAATTTATTAAGCAATACTTGCAATTGCCAAATAAGTCAGGTCTTGGCCCCTTCCTCAGTTTAGGATTAGATCCTGAATACAGAGGAAGACAGACCTTTAAAAAAAAACAACACTTAATCAAATAAGGCCAATTAATTAAAAGGGAAAAATGAAACATTGCATAATCTGATTTCTAATAGGGTGAAAGATTAGAGACTTTCCAAGGTGAGATAGGGAAAGCTGCCAGGTGAAATTCCCATAATTTAGAAAATGAGATATCCCACTTTTCTGGAAAGGGGGCAGTAGACCAGAAAAGTTTGGGAATCACTGACTTAGAACCTTAGAGAAGGGTCTCTTAACAGCAGATAGAGGTGGTCCACCTTCCCAGCCATACAGGGCTAGGTTCAAACAGTGCAATAAGGTTTTCTCCCAATTCCCATAGTTGAATAAAATTTTCTCACAAGACAGACATTGGACTAAACCCATAACTGAATAGAAAGGGAACTGAGCTAGCTCCAGAATTGAGTTTCAAGACAAAAATCTGTATGATTTGCTCAATTCCTACTACCACTTGCTGCTTAATCCCCTCAGTTCCTAAGAAGGAAGAAAATAATGAGAGAGGGAAAAAAGGAAGAAATGGGACAGCTAGATGGGTACAGTGGATAGAATATTAGACCTAGTACAGGAAGACTCTTAAAATGTATGTGACCCCAGGCACATCTCTGTATGCCTTAGTTTTGTCATCTATAAAATGGGGAAAAAGATAGCTCTAATAGCTACTGTGGGGATTGTGCTAGATAATCAAATAAGAAGTAAAGGGATTGATTTCCTAAAGTGAAGGCCCAATTAGATTAGATAATATAGAATTGTGGTTGGTATGATTTCATTTAGTTCCATTCAGTAACATGCAACTAGGAGTGGAATAAGAAGATGGTGGAAGTTAAACCAGGGCTAGGATTTGGTAAGAAATGAGTGTAAATAAGACAAGGGGGCAAAAAATCTCAGGAATATAGGATAGTGTAGGGGTAATTAAATGGCACAGCAGACACAGTCAGGCAGGGAGTTGGGAGGACCTGGGTTCAAATCTGACCTCAGATACTTCCTAACTGTGTGACCCTGGGCAAGTCATTTAACCCCATTTGCCCAGCCCTTACCACTCTTCTACCCTAGAACCAGATACTTAGTATAGAGAAAGCAAGAAAGCTATCCAGAGACCACTGATTGCCTCATGTAAAGTTCATATTCCTTTGTGATCCCCAATCCAAAATAACTATCTTTTCTGCCTTATTTCATAATATACCATTCACATACTCTACCTTCTAAACAAACTGAAATACTCTTTGTTGCCATGTGTAATTTTTTACCTCTGTGACTTTCTCGCAATATTTCTTTTTTTTTTTTTTTTTACTTTTTTTTTTAAACCCTTAACTTCTGTGTATTGGCTCCTAGGTGGAGGAGTGGTAAGGGTGGGCAATGGGGGTCAAGTGACTTGCCCAGGGTCACATAGCTGGGAAGTGTCTGAGGCTGGATTTGAACCTAGGACCTCCTGTCTCTAGGCTTGGCTCTCAATCCATTGAGCTCCCCAGCTGCCCCCACTCTCGCACCATTTCTTATGCCTATTGAACTCCCAACTATCCTTTTCTAAAAGTTACAACGGCTGCTAGGCATCAGGAGATGGTCTCAGAGGACACTAGAACACATGTGGATTGGATTTAATCCAGGGGGAACTTAACCCTAAAAGAAGGGTCAGATTCATTTTTCTCATACTCTTTGGATAATCCCACTCCCATCTCCAGGTTCCCAGGAAAAAAGTGACAGAGCTTAGATTTTGCCATATCTAGGGATTTGTCAAAAGGGAGAGTAGAAAAGGGCTCATGTATAATGTAAATCAAATAGGGGACAGACAAATATTTATTTCCTCCACACAAAAGGAATGCTCAACATATAGATGGCTCAAAAGCACAAAGTGATTAGAGGATTTGAAACAGGATTCAGTATCATAACTACTATTATGCTCAGCAAACTTTGAAAGAAACTTAAGGAGCAGCAAGATGGCTCAGTGGATAGAGAGCCAGGCCTGGAATCAGGAGGACCTGGGTTCATATCTGGCCTCAGACATTTCCTAGATGGGTGACCCTGGGCTAGTCATTGAACCCAGAATTTAGAAAATGAGATATTACACTTGCCCCAAATGTCTGTAAACAATCAAAGGACACGATAACCAGTTAATCAGAAAGAGCAAGTTTTCTAATAAAATATATGCATTGCTTGAAATGTACAGTTGTGAGAAAACCCAAGCCCTTCCTGCTCTTCTGTCTTAGACTCAAAGACGAGGGTTTAAAAAGAAAGAAACTTAAACAAGCAGCAGTAGTAACTACAGTGATACCCTTCAAAGATGGGGAACTTAAACCTCAGAATAGGAAGAAGCTTTCATTACTGCTGACAAGAATATGTTTTGCATGATAATACATGTATAACCCAGATTGAATTACTTGTCAGTTTAGGGAGGGGGGAGGGAAGAAGGGAGGGAAACAATATGGATCACATGACTTTGGAAAACTTAAGTGGAAATTTGTTATTAAAAATACTGTTGACTAGGTATTTTGCATTTCACCTCAACTCCACAGTGTTGTCCTCTGTGTCCACATCTTTGGCAGAAGATCTCTAAGATCTCTAAGAGCAGTTAATCCATTTGCTTCTAGTCAGATATGATCAAGAGACCCAGGATCTCCAACCTCTTGAATTTACAAGATTGCCTCCCAAACTGGATTTGTCCACCTTGGGATTATTGTTCGGGAAAGAAAAGGCAAAGCAACTGGGGCAGGGTGGGGGCAGTCAGGAAAAAGCAGTAGAGCCCAAGTTCAGATCAGCTAGCCAAGTGCCCTATGTAGTTACCACACAAATAGTCCATCACTTCTCACAAGTTTGAGAGAAGGGCACCAGAACTCTTTTCCACTCCTACAGGAATAGATTTGAGTAATCTAGTCATGATTTGCAGACAGGAAGAGAAGAGACATCTCAGGGCAGGTTATTCCCTTTTAAAGATATACTGTGTTGGTGGCTTTTCTTTCTCAGTGGTTAGTAAAAAGATTGCTTTGTCATACCCAAAGAGTCAAGGTCTTCAGTTCTGAGTCAAATGTGCCAGAAGTAGACACAGACTTCATTATCCCCAGAGAAACTGAGCATTAAGCTAGCATATAGAATTAGCCATAAGCAAACAGTGTAGATTTGAACATGTTCTTGTTACATTTTAAAGCCTAATTCTAACACCACTTGTTGTAGGAAACCTTTCCTGATATAACCAAGTAGGGAATACTCTTTCTTCCACCTTAGACTTCACATAATATCTTATATCACTCTAATCTATTTATCATATCACATATTATTGTATATTATAGTTATTTGTATGTGTCTTATTCTCATACCAGATTCTAAGCCCCAAGTAAAGGAAATTTCCACATCAAGGAATGTGTTATATCAGCTTGGGAGAGCCGATTG
This sequence comes from Gracilinanus agilis, assembly GCF_016433145.1. Taxonomy (NCBI): domain Eukaryota; kingdom Metazoa; phylum Chordata; class Mammalia; order Didelphimorphia; family Didelphidae; genus Gracilinanus; species Gracilinanus agilis. Next base: position 209,045,233 of record NC_058133.1, on the reverse strand, counting down.
TTAAATTTTCTGTGTGAGCATTTACACCTTGGAAATCATGAAATGCTACAAATCAGAATTTGAGTTATTATTTTGCTGATTTCTAGACTTAAGAAAGTGATGGAGAAAATGTTAATACAGATCCTGATATTGCCCCTACTACATCCCAAACACCATGAAGGGCATTTCTAAATTTTGTGTCTCTACTGTCTTGCCCTCACCTTCCTAGTAGAGTGCTCTATTTGCTGAAAGTAACTCCAAAATAGTTATTGAAAATTAAATAAAATTAAGAGAGACAATGCATACACATACAGAGAGGTAACATTTGAAGTCCCTGGAGTAGATGAAAGAAGAAAATAATGAAAATAACTAATAATGGGTAACACTTACATAATGCTTACTATGTAGCAGGCCTAGGTGTTTTATAATTATCTCATATAATCCTCACAAGAACCTTGGGAGACAAGTGCTGTTATTAGCTCAATTAGCTCCAGATGAAGAAACTGAGGCAAACAGAAGTTAAGTGACTCATCCAAGATTTCATAGTTAATAAGAATCTGAGAGCAGATTTGACTTCAGGTCTTCTTGACTCCAAGACTTTTTATTTTTTTAATATAAATATTTTATTTTTAACAATTAACAATATAACAACTTAACAATATAACAAATTTCCACATAAGTTTTCCGAAGTTATATGATCCAAATTGAATCCCTTTTCTCTCCTGGAGAGGGTAAGCAATTTGATCTGGCTTATACGTGTATTGTCATGCAAAACATATTTCCATATTGTTCATTTTTTGTAAGAGAATAATCACATAAAACCAAAACTCCAAAATAAAAAACTCCAAGGCCTTTTAAAATACCATATAGCATATAGACATAGTATCTTGAGGATAGCCTAAGATCACTCTACTTATAAAGGAAGTATCATAGAAAAAAAAGATAGGATAGGGCTTTGAATGCATGTGCTGATAGAATGTAACAAAGAAAGGCAGCACAGTGTAATGGAAAAAACTCTGAAAGTAGAAGGTGATACTCTAGGCTACTGCTGACTAGTTGGATGGTTCTGATCAAGTCTCTTAATTTGTTTCATTTTCTTCTTCTTTAAAATAGGGATATTAATAGCTATACTATCTACCTAGTGGCACTTCTGTAAAAATCAAATAAGAAAATGTATATGGAAGTCTTTTGAAATCTGAAAAAATTACACTTCTAAGTAAGATGTTTTCTCAAAGACATGTAAATTGGTCCTGACATTCTTAGAAACATCTATTAACATCAAATAAACAAAAAATTCCAAATAGAATTTTTAAACCAAAGAAAAACCCCACTGAAATCTTTCATTCCATAAAGGACAGCACAAAGAGACAAAACCTAAATAAAGGCAGTTCCTGGGGACCTGTGAGAGGAGAGAGCTCAAGGACTCTTTCTTGCCAGTTATGGTGGCCTTGTGTTTAGGGATGGCCTAGAAAATCAGTTTCAAGTTGGTTCCAAAACTGGTGGAACCATTCCTGTTCATCTGAGTCAGGTTGCCAAGGGGTTTGAGACCTGAATCCACAAATATTTAGTGGGTAGCTAACTAAAAAAATTGACAAAGTCAGCATGACTAGTTGGGGAAACCCCCGAAGTCAAGAGTAATTGCACTGGTCTTGCTATCATTGCTGTACCTAACTCCTGTTCCCAAGCTAGGAGACTGAAAATAGAACAAAACTTTGGAAGAAGTTAGGGCCTCGATCCAAACTCCTTCCACTCAGAGATCAGAGAGTAGCAACGTATAGTAGCAGAGGAATGATCTAGTTTGTATACCACCCCACACTAAAATTGTAATAAACATTAGGATGTGGGCCTAGTCAATTCATATAACACTATAAGACAAAGCAGAGGAATCTGGCCCTAGCAAAAAAAAAAAAGAATTCAAGAACTGAAAATATAGATATGAGCAAACAAAAGATAGAAATCACCTCTTATAATAAAGAAATACTGTGATAAAATGTAAGTTAAATATTAGGAGAAAATAACTCCAAACCACAGAATTACAAGGGGAAAAAGACTAGATTGTCCACAAATTCTTCAAGAATATGTAGAACAGGGGTTAAGATGGCCATGGAGTAGCAGGAATCTAAATCTCATTCCAACTGATCAATACAAAGCATCTCAAAAGGACAGAAATAAAAATCAGACTAGTAAAGGGACTCTCCCATGGTACCCAGCCTTAAAGGTAGGCAGTGTTTGAAGATTTCCACTCTATAAGGAGGTGAAACTACACTTATCAAAGTGAGAGCTGATCATCCCCTCCCGCACATCACCTACCTCACCAGAGTCAAAGCAAGGGCGAGGCAATAAATTCTCCCGGGCTGGCTGACCACAGTCTTACCCCTGAGGGCAGTGTAAGGGCTTGGTATTGAGACTTGGTACATAATGCTGTAGAGTCTGGGCAGTAGATCACAGAGATTTGGTAGAAGCAGGGCTGGTCACAGCAGAGGCAGAAGGACTGGAAAAATAGCCTCAGGGCAAAATGCTTTAAAGTATGCTACACTAAGAACTGCCTCAAAGATACTTCCAAGGCAAGGCCCTGCAAGACAGAAGTTAAGAAAGCAATGTACACCAACATGCAGGAACTGCAGTCCACAAGTAGCAAAAGAAATAAGGAGTAAAAAAACCTTTTGATTCTGGGTAATTTCTTTGGAGAAAAAGAGCAAAATACTGAAGTAATAGCAGAGAGTGACAAACAAGCAAATGCATCCAAACTTTCCAAAAAAAATGGAAATTGGTCACAAGCTCTCAAGGAATTAAAAAAAGGAGTTCAAGAACCAAGTAAGAAAGATAGAAGAAAAGTGGGAAAAAGAAATGAAAGCAATTCAGAAAGAAAATAACAGCTTACAAGATAAAATTGCCTGCATGGAAAAAGAAATACAGAAATCAAATGAAGTAATAAGAAAATTGGAGATGAGAACTGACCTGCTAGAAGCCATGAAAAGCAGGATAGACCAAACCAAAAAGGAAAATCAAAAGATCATAGCTGAAAACCAGTCTTTAAAGACTAGAATTGGGCAAGTAGAAGGTAATGATCTCACAAGACAGCAAGAATTAATAAAGCAAAGTCAAAAGAATGACAAAAATAGAAGGAAACATAAATCCACAACTGACAACTTCCAGGAATATTATAGCCAAATTCAAAAACTACGAGCCCAAGGAAAAAAAATATTACAAGCTGCTAAAAAGAGTCATGCAGATATCAGGGAAACACAGTTAGGATAACACAGGATCTGGCTGCATCCACATTGAAGGACTGGAAGACATGGAACACAATATTCCGGAAAGCAAGAGAACTGGATTTACCACCAAGAATCAACTATCCAGCAAAACTGACTATATTATTGCGGGGGAAAGTATAGTCATTCAATAAAATCAAGGACTTCCAAACATTTATCAAAAAAAAAACAACTGGACTTAAACAGAGAGTTTGCTGCCCAAACCCAGAACTCAAGAGAATCAAGGTAATTAAGAGAATGGGGGGAGGAGAAAAAAATTATTTTCTTTAAGGGAGACAACAAGTTCAATCAATTTATATCCCAAGAAGAAAAGAAGGTATTGGCAAATATTAAAAATTGTTATTACCAACAGGGTAACTAGAAGAAGTTTACATAGAGGGAACAGGGACAAACTATATAGGATGAAATGTCAAGCAATATATAAATGTAAATATAAATACATATATATGTATGTATATATGTATGTATAAATATATACAAAACTGGGGGGGGAGAAGATAATAATAAGAAAAATAGGAAACCAAACAAAAAGGAATAAATTTATATTCCATAAAGAAGTAC
>NC_058133.1:208986255-209031534 GCF_016433145.1 Gracilinanus agilis | reverse complement strand
CCCTTTGATCCAGCCATAGCATTGCTGGGTTTGTACCCCAAAGAGATCATAGATAAACAGACTTGTACGAAAATATTTATAGCTGCACTTTTTGTGGTGGCAACAAATTGGAAAAGGAGGGTATGTCCTTCAATTGGGGAATGGCTGAACAAACTGTGGTATATGCTGGTGATGGAATACTATTGTGCTAAAAGGAATAATAAACTGGAGGAGTTCCAGGCGAACTGGAGAGACCTCCAGGAACTGATGCAGAGTGAAAGGAGCAGAGCCAGAAGAACATTGTACACAGAGACTGATATACTGTGGTAAAATTGAATGTAATGGACCTCTGTACCAGCAGCAATACAATGACCCAGGACAATTCTGAGGGATTTATGGTAAAGAACGCTACCTACATTCAGAGGAAGGACTGCAGGAGAGGAAACATGTAAGAAAAACAACTGCTTGAATGCATGGGTCGGGGTGGACATGATTGAGGGTGTGGACTCGAAACTACCACACCAATGCAACTACCAACAATTTGGAAATTGGTCTTGATCAAGGACACATGACAAAACTAGTGGAAATGTGCATTGGCCATGGGTGGAGGGAGTGCGGGGGGCAAAGGGGAAAGGAGGAGCATGAATCATGTAACCATGTTAAAAATGAATTTAATTAATGTTTGAAAAAAAAAAAACCCAAAATCAAGCCATTCCCCAATTGAAAAATGGGCAAGAGACCTGAATAGGCAATTCTCAGGTAAAGAAATCAAAAGTATCAATAAGCACATGAGAAAGTGTTCTAAATCTCTAATAATTAGAGAAATGCAAATCAAAACAACTCTGAGGTATCACCTCACACCTAGCAGATTGGCTAAAATGAAAGAAGGGGAGAGTAATGAATGCTGGAGGGGATGTGGCAAAATTGGGACATTAATGCATTGCTGGTGGAGTTGTGAACTGATCCAGCCATTCTGGCTGGCAATTTGGAACTATGCTCAAAGGGCTATAAAAGACTGCCTGCCCTTTGATCCAGCCTTACCATTGCTGGGTTTGTACCCCAAAGAGATCATAAATAAACAGACTTGTACGAAAATATTTATAGCTGCGCTTTTTGTAGTGGCAAAGAACTGGAAAGGGAGGGTATGTCCTTCAATTGGGGAATGGCTGAACAAACTGTGGTATATGCTGGTGATGGAATACTATTGTGCTAAAAGGAATAATAAACTGGAGGAGTTCCATGTGAACTGGAAAGACCTCCAGGAACTGATGCAGAGTGAAAGGAGCAGAGCCAGAAGAACATTGTACACAGAGACTGATATACTATGGTAAAATCGAATGTAATAGACTTCTCTACCAGCAACAATGCAATGACACAAGACAGCTCTGAGGGATTTATGGTAAAGAAAGCTACCTACATTCAGAGGAAGATCTGCAGGAGAGGAAACATAGAAGATAAACAATTGCTTGAATGCAAGGGCTGAGGCGGACATGATTGGGGATGTAGACTTGAAACTACCACACCAATGCAACTAACAACAATATGGAAATGGGCCCTGAACAAGGACACATGTTACAACCAGTGGAAATGTGCGTTGGCCATGGGTGGGAGGAGAGCGGGGGGTGAAGGGGAAAGTAGGGGCATAAAGTATGTAAACAGGTTAAAAATGAATATTAATAAATGTTTAAAAAAATCTACCTCTGTTGCCTCTTTGTGAAATGAGAATGATGCTGGGTTCTCAACCTCAATACCAGTAGAATAGTAGTTCTGGCAAACTAGAAAGGTATTGAAGGAATAAAAATCCAATGATGGATCATATATCCAAGGATCCACCCAGATCTCATTGCTAGGTTGGTTTTTAGGATGATGAACTTTTCTTTAAAAATCTTATCAACCATTAGCCTACTAAGTTATAGAATAATTATGAGCTGCCTAGGTGGAGAAAGTATTCACATCAAAGAAATTATCGTCTTTCAAGTCTTGACATCACTAAGGAACGATTCTAGGTCTTGCCAATATAAAGATGGAATAAGACACAGTCCCTACTCAAAAGGCTTTTGTAATCTAAGGAGGACAAGACAAGGACACAAATAACCAAGCAACAAGGGAGAAGGTGATCTCAATAATTAAAATTTACCTCACTTTAATGTTTATAGAGTTGAATGAAAATAGTATGGAGTTGCCGGACTTGGAGTCAGGAGGCATTGAGCCCAATCCTGCCTCTGGCACTTACTGGCTATTATTCTGAGAAAGTCCCTTTGGTGAGTTTCGGTTTTCTCATTTATAAAACAGGGTTAATAATATCCCTAGTTACTTACCTCAAAAGGTTGTTGTAACAATCCAGTATATTGTGTATGGAAAACACTTAGTAGAGATCAAAGCCCCATATGAATTAATGCCAGCTTTCCTCATAACCCAGTCCCTGTGCACTTTTCATTATGTTACATTGCATCTCTCTGCAAAAGGAGTACACATCAAGTTTTGGGAGAAATGTGAAGCTGGAGACACCTCTTCTAACTGGGAGGGGAAGAGGAAAGGCTTCCTGGGAGAAGGGGAGTACTTGAGCTGAACCTTGAAGGAAGGATTACTTTTTGTTCTAAGTGTAACAAAGATCAAATTAAATATGCATTCCTGGGACAGCTAAGTAGTAGAGTGGATAGAGTGCCAGGTTTGGAGTTAGATGACCTGGATTCAAATTTGACCTCAGACACTTCCCAGCTATGTGACCCTGGACAAGTCACTTAACCCCACTTACCTAGTCTTTGCTGGTCTTCTGTCTTAGAATTAATTCTAAGACAGAAGATAAGGGTATATATAGATATATATTTTTAAGTGTATTTCTATATACATTGTAGAACAGGAGAAACTGAATTTCTATTAGGCAGAGCTTGGGTTTTTTTTTTCAAATATATATTCATTGTGTAACTGTCAGAACTGTCCTGATTCCTTGTGATTTGTTCTGCCCTTTTTTCTGGTCTTTTCTCATTTATTAAAAAACAAAAAAGGGGCACTTGGTGGCTCAGTGGATTCCTAGGTTCAAATCTGACCTCAGACACTTCCCAACTATGTGACCCTGGACAAGTCACTTAATCACCCATCACCTAACCCTTATTGCTCTTCTGCCTTGGAACCAATACACAGGATTGATTCCAAGATGGAAGGTAAGGATTAAACAAAACAAAACAAAACAAAAAACCCTAATCTTATCTCTAGACCTCCTTGTCTTTTTCCACTCCATCCTTCACTGAAAAGAAGAAAAAACACTCGTAATAAAATATGCATAAATAAGTAAAACTAATTCCCATATTGGTCATGTCCAGTTAAGGGGAAGAGAATAAGCATTCTTATAGCACCAACTATGTTCCAGGCAGTTTACTAATCACTTTACAAGTATTATCTCATTTGAGCCTCATAATAATCCTGGGAAGGAGGTGCTGTGATTATCTTTGTTTTACAGCTGAGGAAACTGAAGCAAACAGAGGTTAAGTGACTTATCCAGGGTCACACAGATAGATTTGAACTCAAACCTTCTTTGACTTCAGGCCTGGTACTATATCCATGATGTCACTTAGCTGTCCAGTATGCACTCTGAGTCCATCATCTCCCTCTCAGGAAATATTTCTTTTTCTTTTTTTTTTTAAACCTTTACATTCTATCTTAGAATCAATACTGTGTATTGGTTCCAAGGCAGGAGAACAGTAAAGGGGCAGGCAATAGGGGTTAAATGACTTGCCCAGGGTTGCACAGCTAGGAAGTACTTGAGGTCATATTTGAACCCAGGACCTCCCATTTCTAGGCCTGGCTCTCTATCCACTGAGCCCCATAGCTGTCCCTTCAGGAAGTATTTCTTATGTATTTTCTAGAATTATATAATTGGTCATTGATTGGAGTTCTTAAGTCTTTCAAGGTTGTCTGTCTTTATAATGTTGTTGTATAAACTATTCTGATTTTGTTCACTTTAAGCTGTATCAGTTCCTAAGAGTCTCCTTGAATTTCTCTGAAATTGTCACCTTCCTACTTTCTTACAGCACAGTAGTTTTACCTTACGTTGATACCATAATTTGCTTGGCTATTCCCCAGTTGACAGGCACCCTTTTAATTTCCAGTTCATTGCCACAACAAAAACATCTGCTATAAAGTTTTTGTACACATGGGTCCTTTCCCTCCTTCTTTGATCTTTTTGGGAAATATGCCCAGTAAAAGTATCACCAAGAAAAAGTGTATATACACTTTAGTGACTTTGAGGCATAGAGCCCAATTGTTTTCCAGTATGAAATGACCAATTCACAGCTTTGCCAAGAGTATACTATGTGCCTATTTTCCTTAAGACCCCATAATATTTGTAATTTTCCTTTTTTGTTGTTGCTATTTGTATTTTCCTGTCTGCTAGCTGTGGGGTGAAACCTCAGATTTGCTCTAATTTGTACTCTCCGGTTATTAGTTATTTGGAGCATTTTTCTATATGTGTATAGCTAGATTGGATTTCTTTCTTTGAAAATTTCTTCACATCTTTTCACTAATTATTAACTGGGGAATAGATATTGTTCTTACACATTTGAATCAGTTCCTTATGCTTCTTGGGCATAAGAATTTTATCAGAAAATCTTTCTGCAAAGATCTTTCTCACAGTTATTTCCCTTCTAATTTTAGCTGTATTAGTTTTGTTTATGCAAAAGATTTAATTTTATGGAATCACATTTGTTCATTTTGTCTTCTGCAAACTTATCCATCCCTTATTTGGACATAAACTCTTCTATCTATAGATCTGATAAGTAACTTCACTGAGTGGAGATGGGATAGGAATCTATTCCAGTCATCGGGGATAGTGAGAGCAAAGCAACCAAGACCCATGAGGGCAGGATGGATCAAAGCGGGATGGGGTAGTCCAAAATGCATTAAATTTAGAGGCGAGGAACTGAAATATAAGGCTAGACATATAAGTTTCTCTCAGAAGGTGGACAGCCTTGGATGTCAGGGTAAGGCATTAAGTGATGAGGAACCACTGAGTTCAATCTGTCTCTCAATTTTCCTTTATGATCCTGAGAAATAATATTTGAACTTTTCCTCTCATCCTGAAAGAGTATTCCAACTATGGTGATAATAAATTGTGTGTTTTCAGAGAAGAGAATCATAGCATTCTTTTGCTATTTTAAGCTCTTCCCAAGAAAGTTTTCATGTCTACACTGACACCTTAAGGTAAAAAGGAGAATTTTTCTATTTTCTTGGTTCCCTTAAGATTCTTCAGATTATCAAATTATGGAATGGTAAAGCTAGAAGGGACCCTAATGATAACCTAGTCCCTCATTCTCTTTTACAGAAGAGGCAACTGAGACCCTATAGGAAATAAGCGACTTGTCAGAAGTTGCAAAGCCAGTTAGTAGAAAAACTGAGATGAGAATTCAGGTTTCTGGATTCAAAGTCCACTGTTCTTTCTGATATCAAAGCTTCTTCTTTGCAAAAGAGATTCTTATATTGTCATTGTTCTATATAGCTACATATAGCTATATAGCAGGTAACAAGGAGTGTCAAAGGCATTGATCAGGCAGAAATTGTTTGGATTGTGGATTAAAACCCTGGGTCATATTTTGCACCCACAACAAACAGAAAGTTTGCGTGTGTTAAACCATATGGGAAAGAAGGAAGGAAGGAAGAAATAAAGGAAAGAGAGAAAGAAGGAAATAAATATTTATTAAGTGCCTACTATATGCCAGTTCTGTGCTGAGTGCTTTACAACTATTGTCTCATTTGATCCTCACAAAAGCCTTGTAAAGTAGCTGCTATAATCATCCCCATTTAAAACTGATGAAACTGAGGCAAATTGTGACTTTCCCAACAAGTCACTTAACTTCAATAATTATGGAAAGTGCACAAGATTTGGGTTATGAGGAAAGCTGACATTTATTTGTATGGGAGGATGTTTTCTAACTTTGCTGGCATAGCACCCATCCTGTTACCTCAGGTTCTAGGGCTATATTTCTAAGGGGCCTCCCTTTAAAAACTATATCTCATGCACCTCCAAACAATATTCTTTCTATTAGTGGCCAGTTGGTATGCATGAATGGCTTTCAACAAAAACAAATACTAAAATGATATAGTTAGACAGTAGCTAAAAAAGCATTCTACCATTAACCTGGGATGTTCTGTTCCACAAATAAGCACATCATACATGGACAAAATGGTCAGAAAGAGACTGAAATGGTGCCAAACCACCCATTTAAGGAATTTAACCAAAGCAACTCATAATTCTAGAATAACTTAGAACTACAAAACTTCAATGTCTTTTCTTTTCTATTATAGTCTTCACAAAATTCTCTGGGTGTATAGTTTCTACTGGGAGGATTGCTCATCTGGATTCCCAGGGTCTGCTTCTCTCTACAGTTCAATTTCTGATTGCCAGGGTTTGCTGTCTCTTGAGCCTGAAGATGGCTCCCTTCTATGCTGCTAGTGAACCTTTTCATTGAAGCTATTTCTGGCTTTAAGAGATTGCCTCTTTATATCTAGGTGTGAAGAGAATGTATCTCTGCTTCTTCAATTCTATTTTCAACTCTGGAATGGATTCTCCAATTGAGGGATAAGATGTTTCCCTCTAGTAAGCACTTTCAATGCTAAATGCAATGTTTTTACTGATTTCAAAAAATAAAATTTAGTTTTAAAAAAGAAAACCTTAAAGTAGAAATGCAATGGTTTTTTGGGGGTAGGGAGAGACAATTCCCCTTTCCCCAAACAGATGAAGGGTTGGGTTCTACCTGAATGCTGGCTTCTACCTCAAATGCCTCTAACTTGGATGAACTCTATCTTTTAAAGGTGATTGGAGAACATTTTCAATCATTGTTTTTCCAATAATGTTGCTCCCTTCTGACTCACTCAATTGATTTGGTAGAGAGAGATTTTGTGGATGGCTGAATATCCAGTTAGTTTAACACTGCATAAAAAGCTTCTTTTCTGCTCTTTCATAACAGTAATGTGTCATATAGTTCTTTTTGTTTGTTGTTGGCTTTTTTATAATTTAATTTTTGAACAAGTCCTTTTACTTAAATATTCCTACCAGTTCTATTAGAGTAAAATATCAGCTGCTTGATGAGGGCAGAAAAATAGAATGTTTGCAAATTACTCTGAGATGCTTAGGTGACTAGAAGGAAAAGGGAACAAGTAAACAGATGAGTTGAAATATTATGGATTTTAAATTACAATAGAAATTGTCCTACTGGGAATTTTTATGTCAAGAGAAGGTAAAATCAAGAAGTGACAATCTTCAAGAATATTTAGGGTTCTTCCAGGTTAAGATGGCTGCAGAGTAGAAGCAGGGTGCTTTACTCTCCTCACTGACCCATATAGCATACCTCCAAAGGTTGGTACCCTCTTTTTTGTGATTGTGGAGCAGGAACAAGGATGGGAGGAACAGGTAATGGCAGGTCCCTTTAAAATAACTCAACAGGCACGTGGCTTCATTTTTCTAAATGGCTTTCAATAAACCCTTTGAAACCATGACATCTTTAATTTTATCACTCTATATTAATTTTATTTCTTACATTATTGCCTAAGAGGAAACACATCTGAGCTTCCAAGGCAAGCAGTGAGCAGCTAGTAAGGACTGTTCTCAATGAAAAGGAGAATTTATACTTTCCAAGGCTCCAAAGATCAGCTCCAGGGAATGGCCAGGATCTGGGATCAGCAGTGGCAGGAACAGGAGCTTTACTTCTAAGGGAGGGGTGTGCTGGGGCAGGTGGAGAAGGATGGATCGGCAGCCAAGAGGATCAGGAACAGCAGGCAGGTTGAAATTATCAGCAACAGTCTGTATCATCAGCAGCAACAGTCGACAAGAGAAGTGGCTTTTCCCTTTTGGCTAAGAGCTCCTGGAAAACCTACTCAAAGGAAAGCAATCTGGTGGCCGGGAAAAATGGAAAAAAGAGGGAAAAAATGAAGACACAAAAACGGCAGAAGCAGACCAGCAGCTCCAGAGAGAGTTTGGAGTTCTTTCAGAATTCTTCGGGTGGTGGCAGAGTAAAAAGCCATAGCTATCTGAAAAATTGAGAAGTCTTTCTCCAGGTGGTCGCCATCAATGTAAAAAATAAAATGAATATATAAAAGATAACTTTAAAAATATTATGATTTTTTAATGACCTTCGATTGGGGAATGGCTGAACAAATTGTGGTCTCTGTTGGTGATGGAATACTATTGCTCTCAAAGGAATAAAGAACTGGAGGAATTCCATATGAACTGGAATGACCTGTAGGAATTGATGCAGAGTGAAAGGAGCAGATCCAGGAGAACATTTTTCACAGAGACTGATACACTGTGGTACAGTCGAACATAACGGACTTCTCTACTAGCAGCAGTACAAGGATCCAGAGCAAGGCTGAGGGACTTATTAGAAAGAAAACTAGCCACATTCAGAGGAAGAACTATGGGAGGAGAAACACAGAAGAAAAACAACTGCTTGAACACATGGGCTGATGGGGATATTTTGGGGGATGTAGACACTAAATGATAACTCTAGTCCAACTATCAATAATATGGAATTAGGTCTTGATCAATGACACATGTAAAACCCAGTGGAATTGTGCGTTGGCTAAGGGGGGGTTAGAAGGGTTTGGGGGAGAGGGAAAGAACATGAAATATGTAACTAGGAGAAAATATTCAAAAGAAAAATTAAAAAGAAAAATAAATAAAAGAATATTTAGGATTATTATGTAGTGTATGGTATCATTGATTTAGATATAATAGATCATAGATGTAGAGTTAAAAGGAATATTATAGTCCATCAAGTCCAATTATTTCATTTTACATGCATGTAAACCATGTTGTGGATAAGCCACTCTACTTGGTGTTGGGAAAACATGGGTTCAAATCCTGCCTTAGTTATGTACTAGTTATGTGACCCTAAACAAGTAATTTAATTTTCTTAGATCTTCAGTTTCCTCATATGTAAAATAAGAGTATCAGATTTGATGGTCTTTAAGGTCCCTTTCAGCTCTAAATCTCTGATCCTATGTTTTGTTTAATTAATTAATTTTGAACATTTTTCCATGGTTACAGGATTCATGTTCTATCCTTCCCCTTCTCCCACCCCCTCCCATAGCCGACACACAATTCCACTGGGTTTTACATGTGTCATTGATCTGATCCTATGGTTTTTTTTAAAAATGTCTACAAATAAGAGATAAAGAACATTATAAGATGTAAAATGGATAATTTTTATTATATTAGATTGAAAAGTTTTTGTACAAACAAAGCCAGTGCAACGAAGATGAAAAAGAAAACAGAAATCTGGGAGGAAAATTTTATAGCAAGTGTCGCTGATAAAAGTTTCATTTCTCAAAAATATAGAAAACTAAATCAAATTTATTAAAAAAAGTAAATCATTCTCCAATTAATTAAGGTTGAAGGACATGAACAGGTACTTTTCAGATGAAGAAATCAAAGTTACCTATAGTCATGTGAAAAAAATGCCCTAAATCACCCTAAAAAACCCTACCAAACCCTTACATTCTAACTTAGAATTAATACAAATATCCCTTTCAAGGCAGAAGAGAGGTAAGGGCTGGCAACTAGAGTTAAGTGACTTGCCCAGGATCACAGAGCTAGGAAGTATCTAAGACTGTATTTGAATTTAGGATTTCCATCTCCAGGTCTGGCTCTCAATCTACTGAACCATCTAGCTGCCCTGTTATCCAACATTAACCAGGTAGTAACCAGCATATCCAGGACTCAGACCCAGGTCCCCTTACTCCAAATATAATACTCTTAGCAGAATGACTAAAGCGAGAAAAGAGGAGTTTAAGACATATGAGTTGTGGCATCCCTATGCTTTCTGTCCCCACTGTTCTCTGTCCTTGCAATATGACTTCCTTCTATTCTTTGCCTGTTGAATCTTATTCATCCTATAATTCAAATAATATGTCCTCCATGAAGTCCTCCCTATTCCACCCTCCCTGGTTAGTAACAGCTTTCTCCCCTACATGCCTCACAAAGTACTTTGTTTTGCATTTCTCTGTAGCAAGAGTGGCTCATTATACGAGGCTCACAGAGAAGCAAGATGGATTTTGAGATCTGGGCTATATATGTCTCTTATGCGCTCATATATTATTCTCTAGTACAGTTATATTTATAAGTGTTGTATCCCCCACGTGATTATAAGCTCTATGAGTAAGACAGTCAAACATTTTTTGTCCTTTATATGACAGAAACTGTGCTAAGTACTGATACAAAGGAAAACAAAAAGAAAAACAAAAAAGGACAGTTTCTTCCCTCAAGGACCTCATAATCTAATGAGAAAAATAACCTCAATGTAAATATACAAACAAGCTATATAGATACTGGATAAATAGTAAATAATCAAGAGAAGGAAGGGACTGACGTTAAGAGGAATTGGGAAAGATTTATTGTAGAAGGTGAAACTTTGAAGCCAGAAGATAGAGATAAGGAGGGAGAGAGTTCTAGGCATTTTGGACAGTCAGTAAAAATGCCCAGTACTGAGAGATGGAGTGACCTTTTTCTTTTTTAATTTAAAAATCCCCTTATCTTCCATCTTAGAATTGGTACTGAGTATTAGTTCCAAGGAAGAAAAACAGTATAGGTTAGGGCTAGGCAATTGGGGTTAATTGACTTGCCCAGGATCACACAGCTAGTAAGAGTCTTAGGACAAATTTGAATCCAGGACATCCTATCCCTAGGCCTGATTCTTGGTCGACTGAGCCACCTAGTGGCCCTAATGATATGTCTTTTTTTTTTTTTTTTATTAACTTAGAATATTTTTCCATGATTCCATGATTCATGTTCTTTCCCTCCCCTTCTCCCTTCCCCCTCCCAGAGCCAATGAGCAATTCCACTGGATTTTACATGTATCATTGTTCAAAACCCATTTTTATATTATTAATATTTGCATTAGAGGAATCATTTAAAGTCAACACCCCCAATCATATCCCCATTGAAGCATGTGATCAATAATATGTTTGAAATGTTTTTTTAGATGAACCACAAAGAGGCCAGTGTCACTGGATCAGTGTGTGTGTGTTGAAGGGATTAATATAAGCTGTAATATTAGGCAGGAAGGAAGGGTAGGTATGAAGGGCTTTGAATGTCAAAAACAGGTTCCTGCAGGCGATAGGGAGGCACTAGAGTTTACTGAGTAGAGAAGTGACTTGGTGAACCTGCACCTTAGGAAAATAATTTTTACTGCTGAATGGAGGATAGTCTGGAGTGGAAAGAGTCTTTTGGCAGGAAGACTAACCAGCTGGCTATTGCAATTGTACTTGTGTGAAAAGAGGACCTGCACTAAGATGCTGGTGATAGTGGAAGAAGGAAGGAGGCATAGGAGAGAGATGTTACAAAGCTAAAATTGACAGGCTTTAGTAACAGATTGTATATGATTGGGGGAGGGGGGCTGAAAGCTGGTGAAAAGCCAAAGATGACACCTAGGTTGCAAATCTAGGAGACTAATGGTGCCCTTAACAGTAGTAGGAGAAAAAATTGTAATAGGAAAGTTTGGAAGGTGGGAAAGATTTGGGGGGGGGAAATGAGTTCATTGTTGGTCATGTTGAGTAGGACCATGCCCTATCTCAGCTGTGTTCCTCTTTTAACACCATGCATATTGCATTGAACAGTGGCTTTAGGGATGCTTTTGTGGAATTTGATCAAATTAATTAAGGCTAAGTAACAGAATTTTACCTATGTATGAATTAACACTGAAGTTACCAAGAAATTTTAACCTAATCATCAATTTATCTTTCATACTTTAAAAAACAAAATAGACATTTATGTGCTTAGGATGACAGGATAGTATTTATATAAAGTGGGGAGTGAACTAAGTAACCTTTCAGTAAGTCTCACTTTAGATTTTTGAGTCATCTATGTTTAATGAGGAATATGGGTCATCACAGGTTCAGTAGAATGCCCTGTGCAGAAAATTATCTTCTCATTAGGATAATTATGTCATAGAGAAAGGTTTGTAGTATTGCATTTCCTTAAACCATAAGGAAATGGAAGGACGTAATATAGTAGGATGGGCTTAATCTGTGGGGAAAGTACTTTATTAATATTGTTTGAACCTAGCTTTATGTAGCTAGAAAGTGCCTAATCCAAAACTTACCTAGAGCTGTAATGCTGACTTTAGACACTCTCTGGGGAAGCTTGGAGATGGCTGCAAAGATCCTACCTAGGTCTTGGGCATACCCCAAACCACTCAGGTCTTACATTCACCCCCAAAGCTTGTGGTTTGGGTCTGCCAACAGCTTTTGGCTTCACCTAAATTTTACTGAATATTTATACTTACCTGCTGATATACATTTCAAGCAACGTTTCTCTACTTATTGGCCACTGGGCTGCTTGTTCTTACACCTTTGTCCTCTAGGATGTAAACATCACAGAGACTCAGGCAAGAGTCTTTTTCAGGCACTCTCCTTTACCAAGTGGCTTAATAAAAATCTTTCTAAAAACTTTGTTCAGGTTTTAATGTTTGTTCTTTTTTTTCCCCCTTAAACCCTTAACCTTCTGTCTTAGAATCAATCCTACGTGAGTGCTTCTTCCAGTGGTACAGATTGCAACCATCCATGTCTTTTCATCCTAAGTGTCAGGATATTCTTGTTAGTATTCTCCAATAGAACCTGCTAACCTAACATGGTGATGGTCAGAATTCCTTGGGTATCTTGCCTTCTCAGGGGTATACAGCGTATAAGGTAATCATTGGTTGTGCTTCCTTCTTCCTTCATGCCCAACCTGTCTAATTTTCAATTCATGCATCTCCTTCTTTGATGCTTTTATGTACAATTCTTTTTCTTTAATATTTTATTTAAACTTTTTGCTGTTAAAAAAATCACTGTCACTTCCTAATTCTTCCTCCCTCCACCTCCATTGTATCCTTCCTTGTAACAAAAAACAACTAAACAAAACAACTCATTAATCATGCCTGATAATGTAATTGGGCATAATTTTTCCATGAGTAGTGTAATAGTAATAGCCAACATTTATAGAGTATTTTATGGTTTTGCAAATTGCTTTATATATATATGTGTATGTATATACATATTGCTTTGAAACCCTCTGAAATAGGTTATATTATTATTCTTTCCATTTTACACATGAAGAAATTCAGGCTCAAAGAGTTAGTAAGCATATGAAGCAGAATTCAGAATCAAATCTCTCTGACTCTACTTCATTACATAGCTGCTTCATAATATGCTTCTGTCTATTGACTCCCACCATGCACGCCTCCACTGTACTTTGGATGACACATACTTCTGAATCTTTGTAGATTCTGATACTCCGTGATTCATAGTTATATAGCATCACCAGAAGAATATTGGTTATAAAAGAGGTTTCTCTTTCAGGAAGAAGTTTGAGCCCTTAAAAGCATTCAGTTCCCCAAATGCTATCTAGCCCATAATTCTCCTAATCTCATTCTGAGCAGGTTTATTTCCTCCAGCAGTCTCTATCCAATGTACTGATAGGCCAGTTTTTTGGACTCACAATATTCTCAGACTTTTTGATCTTAGAGTCCCCTTCTTATAAATTCTTACATATTTACACATATAAATCATTGAAGATGTTAAAGAGTTTTTGTTTATGTATGTTATATCTATCAATATTAACTATTTTAGACAATTAAAAGATAAAATATTAAAATCTTTATTAATTCATTTAAGATAATAGCAAACCCATCATATGTTAAACTAAGCAACATTTTATAACTATATTTTCCAAACCAAAAATAGCAAGAAGAGTGCCATTATTTTCCATAGTTTCACAAATCTCTTTAATATCTAGCTTAATAAAAGACAGATGGATATTTGCTTCTGCATTCAAGCTATTGTGAAGAAAACCCAGTCTCAGATAGATAAGTAGTTGAAAAAGGGAAAAGTAGGCAAATAATGTCTTAGCATTGTTTGAAAATAGTTTTAACTTCATAGATTCCCTGAAAGGGTCCCAGGTCCCCACAGATCCTTGAACCATACTTTGAGAATCTCACAGACCATCAGTTCGGAAAACAGATATTCTTCGCAGATGTAGCTAGGTGATACAGTGGATAGAATATTGGACATGGAGGCAGAAAGACCTGTATTCAAATCGTATCTCAAATAGTGCACTGTAATTGTATGATCTTGGGCAAATCCTTTAATCCCTCAGATTCTCCTTTTCCTAATGACATGAAGGGGTTCTGCTTTACTTTTCTTATGTGGGTTGGTAAACTAAAACCTTTTTTTTCTTAGTAAATTATAAAGATATTTTATTTCATTTTACCAATTATATGTAATAACAATTTTCCACACAAGTTTTCCGAAGTTATATGATTCAAACTGTCTCCCTTCCTCCCTTCCCTCCCCTCTCCCAGAGCTGACAAGCAATTCAGTCTGGAATACATATATATGTATACATATATATATATTCATGCAAAACATATTTCTATATTATGCATTTTTGTAAGAGAATAACAATATAAGACCCAAACTCCAAAATAAAAACCCAAATAAATTAAAGTGAAAAATATTATGCTTTGATCTGCTCTCCAACAGATAGCATTCTTTGTCATAGGTCTCTTAGAACTGTCTTAGATCATTGTATTGATGAAAGTAGCTGTCTTTCACAGTTGATCATTCTACAATATGGCTGTTACTGTGTACAATGTTGTCCTGGTTCTGCTTATTTCTCTGTGCTTTAGTTCATGTATATCTTTCCAGCTCTTTCTGAAATCATCCTGTTCATCATTTCTTATGGCACAATAATATTCCATTACCATCATATACCACAATTTGTTCAGCTATTACCCAATTGATGAGCATCCCTTCAATTTCAAATTCTTTGCCACCACAAAAAGAGCAGCTATAAATATTTCTGTATAAGTAAGTCCTTTCCACCCTCTCCCCTTTTTAATCACTTTGGGATACAGACCTAGTAGTGGTATTACTGTATCAAAGGATAGGCTTTGTTCCAAATTGTCTTCCAGATTGGTTGGAGCAGTTCACAACTCCACCAGCAATGCATTCGTGTTCTGATTTTGCCGCATCCCCTCCAACATTTATCACTTTCTTTTACTATCATATTGGCAAACTGAAGTGGGTGCCATGTCTCATCATGGGTATCCTAGAATTGTGTTTGATCATAGTACCTAAGTCTTTTAAATTATTTGGTCTTACAATTGTTATTATTGTAGAAATTATTCTCCTGTCTCTGTTCATTTCATGTTTCATTGATTTATATGTCTTCCCAGATTTCTCTGAAACTGACCCCATCGTCATTTTTTAAATGACATAATATTCCATTACATTAATATATTATAATTTGTTTAACCTATCCCTGATTGATTGATGGCCTCTTAATTCACCACAAAATATCTGCTATAAATATCCGCTATGAGTCCTTTTCCTCTTTCTTTGAGCTTCTTGGAGTATAGATCTTATAGAGATATCATGGAGTCAACAGGTATACACAGTTTATTATCTTTAGGGAAATAATCCCAAACTGGTTTCCAGAATGTTTGGACTAGTTCATAGCTCAACCAAAGTGCACTGACATATCTGTTTTCCCATAGCCTTGTGCTTATTGATACTTTTGATTTCTTTATCTGAACATTACCTATTCATGTTCCTTGCCCATTTATCAGTTGGGGAATGGCTTGATTTTTTTTATACAATTGATTTAGCTCCTTGTATATTTGAGTAATTAGACCTCTGTCAGAATTTTTTGTAATAAAGATTTTTTCCCAGTTTGTTATTTCCCTTCTGATTTTGGTTGCATTATTTTTGTTTGTACAAAACCTTTTTAATTTAATATAATTAAAATTATTTATTTTACATTTTGTAATTTCTTCTAACTCTTGCTTGGTTTTACCATCTTTCCTTTCCCAGAGATCTGACAAGTATACTCTCTGTGTTCACTTAATTTACTTAGTTTCCTTCTTTATATTCAAGTCATTCACCCATTCTGAATTTATCTTGGTGTAGGGTTTTCCAATTTTCCCAGCAGTTTTTGTCAAATAGTGGATTTTTGTACCAAAAGTTGGGCTCTTTGGGTTTATCATACACTGTTTTGCTGACATCACTTACCCCAAGTCTATTCCACTGATCCTCCCTTCTATCTCTTAACCAGTACCATATTGTTTTGATGACTGCTGCTTTATAGTATAGCTTAATATCTGGTACTGCTAAGCCACCTTCCTTCACATTTTTTTCATTATTTCCCTTGATATTCTTGATCTTTTGTTCTTCCAAATGAACTTTGTTATAGCTTTTCCTAATTCAGTAAAAAAGTCTTTTGGTAGTTTGATAGGTATGGCACTAAAATAATAAATTAATTTGGGTAGAATGGTCATTTTTATTATATTAGCTCATCCTACCCATGAGCAATCAATGTTTTTCTAAATGTTTAGATCTAGTTTTAATTGTTTGGAAAGTGTTTTGTAGTTGTGTTTGTATAATTCCTGTGTTTGTTTTGGTAGATATATTCCTAAGTATTTTATATTGTCTGGGGTGATTTTAAATGGTGTTTCTCTTTCTACCTCTTGCTGCTCTAATGTATTGTAAATATATAGAAATGCTGATGATTTATGTGCATTTATTTTGTATCCTACAACTTTGCTAAAGTTGTTGATTATTTCTACTAGGTTTTTAGTTGATTCTCTAGGATTTTTTAAGTATACCATCATATCATCTGCAAAGGGTGATAGCTTAGTCTCCTCATTGCCTATTTTAATGTCTTCAATTTCTTTTTCTTCTCTAATTGCTACTGCCAGTGTTTCTAGTACAATGTTAAATAATAGAGGAGATAATGGGCATCCTTGTTTCACTCCTGATCTTACTGGGAAGGCTTCTAATTTATCCCCATTGCATATGATGCTTGTTGATGGTTTTAGATATATACTGTTTATTATTTTTAAGAAAGGTCTTTCTATTCCTATACTTTCCAGTATTTTCAATAGGAATGGGTACTGTATTTTGTCAAAGGCTTTTTTAGCATCTATTGAGATAGTCATATGATTTTTGTTTGTTAGCTTGTTGATATGGTCAATTATGTGGATGGTTTTCTTAATGTTGAACCATCCTTGCATTCCTGGTATAAATCCCACCTGATCATGGTGGATAATCCTCTTGATCACTTGCTGGAGTCTTTTTGCTAGTATTCTATTTAAGATTTTTGCATCTATGTTCATTAGGGAGATTGGTCTGTAGTTTTCTTTCTCTGTTTTTGATCTACCTGGCTTTGGAATCAGTACCATATTTGTGTCATAAAAGGAATTTGGTAGGACTCCTTCTTTGCTTATTATATCAAATAATTTGTATAGTATTGGGATTAGTTGTTCTTTGAATGTTTGATAGAATTCACTTGTGAATCCATCAGGCCCTGGTGATTTTTTCTTAGGGAGTTCTTTGATGGCTTGTTCAATTTCTTTTTCTGATATGGGATTATTTAGGTATCCTATTTCTTCTGCTGTTAATCTAGGCAATTTATATTTGTGTAAATATTCATCCATATCTCCTAGATTGATATGTTTATTGCCATATAATTGGGCAAAATAGTTTTTAATGATTGCCTTAATTTCCCCTTCATTAGAGGTGAGGTCTCCCTTTTCATCTTTAATACTGTCAATTTGATTTTCTTCTTTCCTTTTTTTTATTAGATTGACCAGTACTTTGTCTATTTTATCTGTTTTTCCAAAATACCAGCTTCTAGTCTTATTTATTAATTCAATAGTTCTTTTACTTTTGATTTTATTAATTTCTCCCTTGATTTTTAGTATTTCTAATTTAGTTTTCATCTGGGGATTTTTAATTTGCTCACTTTCCATTTTTTTAAGTTGCATGCCCAATTCATTAATCTCTGCCCTCCCTAATTTGGTAATATATGCACTCAAGGAGATAAATTTCCCCCTGAGTACTGCCATAGCTGTATCCCACAGAGTTTGGTAGGATGTCTCATCATTGTCATTCTCTTCAATGAAATTGTTGATTGTTTCTATGATTTCTTCTTTAACTGAATGGTTTTGGAGAATTATATTATTTAATTTCCAATTAGTTTTTGATTTGCCTGTCCAGGTGCCCTTACTAATTATTATTTTTATTGCATTATGGTCTGAGAAGGTTACATTTATTATTTCTGCTCTTTTGCATTTGTTTGCAATTTTTCTATGCCCTAGTACATGGTCAATCTTTGTGAATGTACCATGTGCAGCTGAAAAGAAGGTGTATTCCTTTTTGTCCCTATTTATTTTTCTCCACATATCTACTAAATCTAATTTTTCTAGGACTTCATTCACCTCTCTTATCTCTTTCTTATTTATTTTTTGGTTTGATTTATCTAGATCTGAAAGAGGAATAGTTAGATCTCCCACTAGTATGGTTTTACTATCTATTTCCTTCTTGAGATCTACCAGTTTCTCCTTTATGAATTTGGATGCTATGCCATTTGGTGCATACATATTGAGCATTGTTATTTCCTCATTGCCTATACTGCCTTTAATCAGGATGTAATGACCTTCCCTGTCTTTTTTTAATCATATCTATTTTTGCTTTGTCTTTGTCAGAAGTCATGATTGCCACTCCTGCCTTCTTTTTCTCATTCAAAGCCCCAAAGATTTTGCTCCAGCTCTTAAATCTGTGTATGTCCACCTGCCTCATATGTGTTTCTTGTAGACAACATATGGTAGGTTTTTGTTTTCTAATCCATTCTGCTATTTGCTTCCATTTTATGGGCGAGTTCATCCCATTCACATTCAGAGTTATAATTATCATGTGTGTATTCCCCATCATTTTGGTATCCTCTCCTAGTTCTACCCCTTCTTCTTAGGCTATTTCCTTTTAAACCAGTAACCCTTGTCCCCTCCCTTGATTTACTTCCCTTTCTGCCCCCTCCCTTATTATTCCCCTCTTTTTATTTTTAAGGCTTAATTATTTCCCTCCTCCTTCTCCTCCCCTCCCTTTTTTCACCTCCCCACTCCTCTGCTCCCCTTGGTTGATCCCTTCTGACTTTCTCAGTAGGGTTAGATAGAGTTCTATATCCCAATGGATATAGCTACTCTTCCCTCTCAGGGTTAATTACACTGAGAGTAAGGTTTAAATATTACCTCTTAATGCTCTCTTCCTCTCCTTCTTATAATAGTATTTGTCCCCTCCCCTTCCCATGCCCTCCTTGTGTGTAATAGAATATCCTATTTTTCTTATTCATTCAAGTTTCTCTTGGTGCCATCTACTATTCACCCCCCTCTTTCCCATCCCCCCACATATCATCTTAGACCATCTAGTACTCCAACCTTTCCCTGTGAATAATTCTTCTAATTGCTATAATAGTGGATACTATAATAGAGAATAGAGTTCACTACGGAGAATTACACATAACATTTCTCCATATAGGAATACAAATAATTAGATCTTATTGAAGCCCTTAATGAGGCAAATTTAAAAAATAAGAGTTTTCTTTCTTTCCCCTCTCTTTCTTATTTACCTTTTCATGTTTCTCTTGGTTTTTGTGGTTGGATATCGAACTTTCCATTTAGTCCTGGTCTTTTCTGTGCAAATACTTGGAAATCTTCTATCTTGTTGAATGCCCATACTTTCCCCTGGAAGTATATAGTCAGTTTTGATAGGTAGGTGATCCTTGGTTGTAGACCCAGTTCTCTTGCCTTTCTGAATATCATATTCCAAGCCTTGCGGTCTTGTAGTGTGGTGGCTGCCAGATCCTGTGTGATCCTGATTGGTGCTCCTTGATATCTGTATTGTCTCTTTCTGGCTTCTTGTAAATTTTTTTCTTTTACTTGGAAGCTCTTCAATTTGACTATTATATTCCTGGGGGTTTTCTTTTCAGGGTTTAGTATAGAGGGTGATCTATGGATCCTTTCAATGTCTATATTGCCCTCTTGTTGTAGAACTTCAGGGCAGTTTTGCTGAATAATTTCTTTTAGTATAGAGTCCAAATTTCTAATAATTTATGCTTTTTCAGGAAGACCAATTATTCTCAAATTGTCTCTCCTAGATCTGTTTTCTTGATTTGTCATTTTCTCAGTGAGATATTTCATGTTTTCTTCTATTTTATCAGTCTTTTGACTTTGCTTTCTTTGTTCTTGCTGTCTTGAGAGATCATTGGCTTCTACTTGCCCAATTCTTGTCTTTAGAGACTGGTTTTCTGCTATAATCTTTTGATTTTCCTTTTCTATTTGGTCTATCCTTTTTCCCAGCTGTTTGATTTTGGTCTTCAATTTGCTTATCAGTTCTTTTGATTTGGGGGCATCTTTTTCGAATTGCCCAATTCTAGCCTTTAGAGACTGGTTTTTGGCTATAATCTTTTGGTTTTCCTTTTCAATCTGGTCTGTTTGGTTCTTCAAGGCTTCTAGCTGGTCATTTCTGGTCTTCAATTTGCTTATCAATTCATTTGATTTTTGAACCTCACTTTCCAATTGTGAAATTCTGCCTTTTAAACTGTTATTTTCTTCCCAGATCCCTTCCATCTTTCTCATAATCTCAGATTTGAACTCTTCAAGAGCTTGTGACCAGTTTTCATTTGGGGGGAAGGTTTGGATATGGTTACTTGTTTGTTCTCCTCTGCTGTTTGCTTTGTTGTTTGGATTTTTTCTGTTTAAAAGTTGTCGAGTGTTAAAGATTTCTTCTTGATCTTTCTCTTCTGGGGTTCTTGTGTCTGGCTTGCCATTGCTAGCACAGCACCCTCTCAGCTTTATCCTCACACCCAGGGTCTGTCTGCACTCTTTAGGCTCCTGAGGTCTCAGGTCTAGTTGTTCTCAGGGTCAAGCCTCCTGGTGGTTCCCTTGCTTGTTCCTCTGCCCAAAAGCTCCTTTAACAGGCTCAGGGTGCTGCTTCCACAGTCATGCACCCCTTTGCACTGGGTCCCCACCCAAGGTCCATGCTTGCCCTCAGGATCCATGTCTGTACCTGCGTCCACACCTGCGCTCAAGGTCTGTGTTCAAAGTCTGCGTGTTCTTTAGCCTCTTGGGGTCTTAAGTCTTGCTGCTCTCAGGAGCAGGCCCTGGTTATCCCAGGTAACTGCCAAGGACTTAATGGATGCCCCAAACTTGCTTTAACTCTTGTGCGCTGGCTTTGGCCCTGTAAGTGGTGTGGGGGGGAGGGGGTTGCTCATTTTACCTATTAGTGAGAGCTATTTCGCCCCTTATAGCATGGAAATGCCCTGATCCCACGTACCTCCAATGCTGCGCCCTGTTGTGGGGTCTCTTTGTCTGGATTTGTTTTTATGTCTTCTTGAGGAGTCCTATATGTGTGGGTTAGGAGAGGTTAAGCAGCTGATTTTTACTCTGCTGCCATCTTAACCTGGAACTCTGTATAGGGTTTTAACAGCTAAACAAAGGAGTTTATGCCATCATCTAGGCAAAAGGAAGTTATTGGAGTTGACTGAGTAGGAGAATAACATGGTCATATCTACATTAGGGGAAATTATTTTGGCTGCAGTGGACTGGAGTAGAGACTTCAGGCAGCCAAACTGTTCCAATAATTCAGGTGAAAGTAGATGAGGGCTGGAACTAATGTGGTGGCTGATTAAATGGAAAGAAGAGACAGTCTAGCAGAGATGCCATGAAGATAAAAATAAGATGTGTCAACTGATGTATTAATGGAGTGATAAAGGGTTAGGAATCAAGGACAATACTAAAAATACTAATCTGGAAAACTGCAAAGATACCAGTGCTTTAAAAAAAAACCAACAACAAACAACCCTTACCTTCCATCTTAGAATCAATATTGGGTTTTGGTTCCAAAACAGAAGAGCAATAAGGGCTGGGGCAATGGGGGGTAAGTGACTTGCCTAGGGTCACACAGCTAGGAGGTGTCTGAGGTCAGATTTAAAACCAGGACCTCCCATCTCTGAACCTGACTCTCAATCCAGTGGGCCACCCAGCTGCCTCTGATGCTAGTGCTTTTGACAGAAATTGGGATGTTAAGAAGAGCATAGGAGTTGGGGGAAAATACGAGCTCCATTTTGGGCATGTTGAGTATGAGCTATCTCTAGGGTATCCAGGATGAAATGTCTAAGAGGCAAATGGTCATGAAAGACTGAAGTTCCAGGGAGAGACTGGGGCTGAATGTATTGATCTGAAGTTCTACACACACACACACACACACACACACACACACACACACACACACACACACACCCCAANACACACACACACACACACACACACACACACACACACACACACACACACCATGGGAGCTAACAAAGTTGAGTGAGAAAATGCAGAGGGGGAAGAGAAGAGCACCTAGGACAAAGAATTATGTAGCTCGCACAGTTGGAAAACATGATATTATGGACGATTAACTCCATCAAGGAGATGGGAAGGAATCAGGGTTAAGTTGGGATAAATCAGAGTTGGACTTCTCTACTCAGTAAGGAGGACCAGAAAGGAATATCACAGAAACCTAGAGAGAAGAGTGTATGTAGGAGAAGAAGATGGTTAACAGTATCAAATTCAGGGGATAGATTAAGAAGGAATAGTACTGGACAAAGACCATCAAATGTGGCAATGAAGAGATCATTATGGGCTCAGTGGATTGGGAGCCAGGCCTGGAGATGGGAGTTCCTGGGTTTATATCTGGCCTCAGACACTTCCTAGCTGTGTAACACTAGGCAAGTCACTTAACCCCAGTTGCCTAGCCCTTGCCACTCTTTTGCCTTAGAACCAATATACAGTATTGATTCTAAGATGGAAGGCAAGAGGTTTTTTTAAATAAATAAATAAGTAAATAGATCATTAATCATTTTGGAGAAAGTAGTTTCAATTGATAAGGTTGAAAGTCAGATTATAAAGATATGAAGAATGAGTCACTTCTGAAAAAAAAAGAAACAGGAATGAATTTTCTCAACTCTTCTCTAGGGCTAAATTTCATGGTCATTACAAATATAGATTGTTCAGTGTGGGTTGCTTTTTTTTGTCCAATGTTTACATTGTTGTAGTCATGCATATGTGTTTTCCTGGATCTACTTACTTCACTCTTAATCAGTTCACAGAAGTCTTTCTATTGAAAAAAATATTTTTAAAACAATGTATTTTTAAAATAATTTATTATTTAATTAATATGATTCCAATTATATATTTTCAGTCACACATAAAAACAATTATTAACATTAAAAAAATTTTTTTGAGTTCCAAATTCTCTCTCTTTCCTCTTACCCCTCCCTAAGAAAGTAAGCAATTTGAGATAGGTTACACATGTGCAATCATGAAAAACATATTTCTATATTACTCATGTTTTGAAAAAGAACAGACCAAAAATAAAACCCCACAAAAAATTTAAGTGAAAAATAGTATGCTTTGACCTGCAATTAGACTTCATCAATTTTTTCTTTTTTTAAAAACCTTTTTTTTTTTAACCTCACTTTCTGTCTTAGAATCAATACTAAGTATTGGTGCTAAGGCAGAAAAGCAATAAGGCATAGACAATTGGGGTCAAGTGATTTGACCAGAATCACACAGCTGGATATGTATGAGGCTACATTTGAATCTAGGTCTCCTGTCTCCATACCTGATTCTCTATCTACTGAGCCACCTAGCTCTCCCTTCCATCAGTTCTTCCTCTGGAGGTGTATAGCATTTTTCATCATGAGTCCTTTGGGATTTTCTTGGATTATTTTATTGCTGAAAATTGCTAAATCATTCAGTCGTTCATAGTACAGTATTGTTGTTACTTTGTACCAAGTTCTCCTTGTTCTTCTCGCTTCATTTTGCATCAGTTCATGTAAGTCTTTCCAGATTTAAAAATATATCTTTTAATAAGCTTTTTGTGCCATCAAGGAGAGTAAAGCCACTACTCAGACTTTTAACACCACAGTCCAAGATATGTTTATGGAAGACATAGAAAAGGCTCTAAAGAAAATAAAGAAAGGAACAGCATTTAAATTAGACCAAGTATCTATAGAAAAGATTTGTGTTAGAAGAGATATATAGTTAATCCTCAACATTCCCAT
Organism: Gracilinanus agilis; assembly: GCF_016433145.1. NCBI lineage: Eukaryota > Metazoa > Chordata > Mammalia > Didelphimorphia > Didelphidae > Gracilinanus > Gracilinanus agilis. The sequence continues at coordinate 209,007,641 of NC_058133.1, read as the reverse complement.
GTTCAGCATTCCTGACTTTAAGCATTCAAGTTGACAACCACATATATTCATGGTTAGGTGCAGCAGAGAAAATGAGAGAATTGAGGCAGGCAAGTTTGTGGTTCAGCTGATATCTGTATCTTGCTAACTGATCTTAACTCTACTGTTGCACAGTAAAGAGTTATGTGTACATTCCTTATATATTTTCAGTTTGCTTTTAAAACCCAAATTTTGTGTTACAATTATGCCTCAAAAATATAGTGTAAGTCCTTTGGGTTCTAAGCTCAAGTTTGCACAATTATGCTTCTTAGCAAGAAAATAAAGATATTAGATAAACATTCATACCTGAATATCTGTAGCCACTGTCAACTGTGACTGAGAGTTTGATATTAACAAATCAAAGATTCATCATAGTCATAAAAAGGAGGGAAATATTTAAAAAGTATTAGTGAATCTATTTCAGAAAGGGCTAACCACTTCTTTTTTTTAAATGTTTAAAATTTTTTTAAACATTTATTAATATTCGTTTTTAACATGGTTACATGATTCATGCCCCTACTTTCCCCTTCACCCCCTGCTCTCCCCCCACCCATGGCCAATGCACATTTCCACTGGTTTTATCATGTGTCATTGATCAAGACCTATTTCCAAATTGTTGATAGTTGCATTGGTGTGGTAGTTTCGAGTCTACATCCCAAAACATGTCCACCCCAACCCATGTGTTCAAGCATTGTTTTTCTTACATGTTTCCTCTCCTGCAGTTCTTCCTCTGAATGTGGGTAGTTCTTTACCGTGAATCCTTCAGAAATGTCCTGTGTCATTGCATTGCTGCTAGTACAGAAGTCCATTACATTCAATTTTACCATAGTATATCAGTCTCTGTGTACAATGTTCTTCTGGCTCTGCTCCTCTCGCTCTGCATCAATTCCTGGAGGTCTTTCCAGTACACATGGAACTCCTCTAGTTTATTATTCCTTTTAGCACAATAGTATTCCATCACCAGCATATACCACAGTTTGTTCACCATTCCCCAATTGAAGGACATACCCTCCTTTTCTAGTTTTTTGCCACCACAAAAAGCACAGCTATAAATACAAGTCTGTTTATCAATGATCTCTTTGGAGTACAAACCCAACAATGGTATGGCTGGATCAAAGGGAAGGCATTTTTTTATAGCCCTTTGAGCATAGTTCCAAATTGCCAGCCAGAATGGTTGGATCAGTTCACAACTCCACCAGCAATGCATTAATGTCCCAATTTTGCCACATCCCCTCCAGCATTCATTACTCTCCCCTTCTTTCATTTTAGCCAATCTGCTAGGTGTGAGGTGATACCTCAGAGTTGTTTTGATTTGCATTTCTCTAATTATTAGAGATTTAGAACACTTTCTCATGTGCTTATTGATACTTTTGATTTTTTTATCTGCAAATTGCCTTTTCATGTCTCTTGCCCATTTTTTAATTGGGGAATAGCTTGATTTTTTTATACAATTTATTTAACTCCTTGTATATTTGAGTGATTAGACCCCTGTCAGAGTTTTTTGTTATAAAGATTTTTTCCCAATTTGTTGTTTCCCTTCTGATTTTGACTACATTATTTTTGTTTGTACAAAAGCTTTTTAGCTTAATATAATCAAAACCATTTAATTTACATTTTGTAATTTTCTCTAACTCTTGCTTGGTTTTAAAATCTTTCCTTTCCCAGAGATCTGACAAGTATACTATTCTGTGTTCACTTAACTTATTTATAGTTTCCCTCTTTATATTCAAGTCATTCACCCATTCTGAATTTATCTTGGTGTAGGGTATGAGATGTTGATCTAAACCTAATCTCTCCCATATTGTTTTCCAAATTTCCCAGCAGTTTTTGTCAAATAGTGGATTCATGTCCCAAAAGGTGGGCTCTTTGGGTTTATCATACACTGTCTTGCTGATGTCATTTACCCCAAGTCTATTCCACTGATCCTCCCTTCTGTCTCTTAGCCAGTACCATATTGTTTTGATGACTGCTACTTTATAGTATAGTTTAATATCTGGTACTGCTAGGCCCCCTTCCTTCACATTTTTCTTTTATTATTTCCCTTGATATTCTTGATCTTTTGTTATTCCAAATGAAATTTGTTATAGTTTTTTCTAATTCAGTAAAGAAGTTTTTTGGTAGTTTGATAGGTATGGTGCTAAATAGGTATATTAATTTGGGTAGAATGGTCATTTTTATTATGTTAGCTCATCCTACCCATGAACAATGAATGGTTTTCCAATTGTTGAGATCCAGTTTTATTTTTTTGGAAAGTGTTTTGTAGTTGTTTTCGTATAATTGCTGTGTTTCTTTTGGTAGATAGATTCCCAAGTATTTTATATTGTCTAGGGTGATTTTAAATGGTGTTTCTCTTTCTACCTCTTGCTGCTCTAATGTATTGTAAATATATAGAAATGCTGATGATTTATGTGCATTTACTTTGTATCCTGCAACTTTGCTAAAGTTGTTGATTATTTCTACCAGCTTCTTAGTTGATTCTCTAGGATTTTTTAAGTAGATCATTATATCATCTGCAAAGAGTGATAGCTTAGTCTCCTCATTGCCTATTTTGATACCTTCAATTTCTTTTTCTTCTCTAATTGCTATTGCTAGTGTTTCTAGTACTATGTTGAATAATAGAGGTGATAATGGGCATCCTTGTTTCACTCCTGATCTTATTGGAAAGGCTTCTAATTTATCCCCATTGCATATAATGCTTGTTGATGGTTTTAGGTATATACTGTTTATTATTTTTAGAAAGGGTCCTTCTATTCCTATACTTTTCAATGTTTTCAATAGGAATGGATGCTGTATTTTGTCAAAGGCTTTTTCAGCATCTATTGAGATAATCATGTGATTTTTTTTTGTTGGACTGTTGATATGGTCAATTATGTGGATGATTTTCCTAATGTTGAACCAACCTTGCATTCCTGGTATAAATCCCACCTGATCATGGTGGATGATCTTCTTAATTACTTGCTGGAGTCTTTTTGCTAATATTCTATTTAAGATTTTTGCATCTATGTTCATTAGGGAGATTGGTCTATAGTTTTCTTTTTCTGTTTTTGGTCTACCTGGCTTTGGAATCAGTGCCATATTTGTGTCATAAAAGGAATTTGGTAGGACTCCTTCTTTGCTTATCATATCAAATAATTTGTATAGTATTGGGATTAGTTGCTCTTTGAATGTCTGATAGAATTCACTTGTGAATCCATCAGGTCCTGGTGATTTTTTCTTAGGGAGTTCTTTGATGGCTTGTTCAATTTGTCTTTCTGATATGGGGTTATTTAGGTATTCATTTCTTCTGCTGTTAATCTAGGCAATTTATATTTTTGTAGATATTCATCCATATCTCCTAGATTGTTATGTTTGTTGCCACATAATTGGGCAAAATAGTTTTTAATGATTGCCTTAATTTCCCCTTCATTAGAGGTGAGGTCTCCCTTTTCATCTTTAATACTGTCAATTTGGTTTTCTTCTTTCCTTTTTCTTATTAGATTGACCAGTACTTTGTCTATTTTATCTGTTTTTTCAAAATACCAGCTTCTAGTCTTATTTATTAATTCAATAGTTCTTTTACTTTTGATTTTATTAATTTCTCCCTTAATTTTTAGTATTTCTAATTTAGTTTTCATCTGAGGGTTTTTAATTTGTTTGCTTTCTAATTTTTTGAGTTGCATGCCCAATTCATTAATCTCTGCCCTCCTTAATTTGTTAATATATGCATTCAAGGATATAAATTTCCCCCTGAGTACTGCCTTGGCTGCATCCCACAGAGTTTGGTAGGATGTCTCATCATTGTCATTCTCTTCAATGAAATTGTTGATTGTTTCTATGATTTCTTCTTTGACAAATTGGTTTTGGAGAATCATATTGTTTAATTTCCAATTGGTTTTTGATTTGCCTGTCCAGGTGCCCTTACTAATTATTATTTTTATTGCATTATAATCTGAGAAGGTTACATTTATTATATCTGCTCTTTTGCATTTGTTTGCAATGATTCTATGCCCTATTACATGGTCAATCTTTGTGAATGTACCATGTGCAGCTGAAAAGAAGGTGTATTCCTTTTTGTCCCTATTTATTTTTCTCCACATATCAATTAAATCTAATTTTTCTAGGACTTCATTCACCTCTCTTACCTCTTTCTTATTTATTTTTTGGTTTGATTTATCTAGATCTGAAAGAGGAATATTTAGATCTCCCACTATTATGGTTTTACTATCTATTTCCTTCTTGAGCTCTGCCATTTTCTCCTTTATGAATTTGGATGCTATACCACTTGGTTCATATATATTGAGCTGTGTTGTTTCCTCATTGTTTATACTGCCTTTAATCAGGATGTAATCACTTTCCCTGTCTTTTTTAATCATATCTATTTTTACTTTGGCTTTGTCAGAGATCATAATAGCCACTCCTGCCTTCTTTTTCTCATTCAAAGCCCGAAAGATTTTGCTCAAGCCCTGAACCTTAAACCTGTGTATGTCCACCTGCCTCATATGTGTTTCTTGTAGACAACATATGGTAGGATTTTGGTTTCTGATCCACTCTGCTATTTGCTTCCATTTTATGAGCGAGTTCATCCCATTCACATTCAGAGTTACAATCATCAGTTGTGCATTCACTGACATTTTTGTATCCTCCCCTAGACCCACCCCTTCTTCTTACACTATTTTCTTTTAAACCAGTGGTTTGCTTTGAGCCGCTATCCCTTATCCCCTCCCTTGATTGACTTCTCTTTCTTCCCCCTCCCTTGTTATTCCCCTCTTTTTGTTTTTTAAAAGCCTAATGAATTCCCTCCCCCTTCTTCTCCCCTCCCTTTTTTGACCTCCCCACTCCCCTGCTCCCTTTGGTTTGTCCCTTCTGACTTTCTCAGTAGGGTTAGATAGAGTTTTTTATCCGAATGGATAATAAAGTTACTCTTTCCTCTCCGGGTTGATTACACTGAGAGTAAGGTTTGATTATTCCCTCTTAATGCTCTCTTCCTCTCCTTCTTATAATAGTATTTATCTCCTCCCCTTCCCATGTCCTCTTTGTGTGTAATAGAATATCCTATTTTTCTTATTTACTCAGATTTTTCTTGGTGTCCCCTCCTATTCCCCCCCTCTTTCCCACCCCACCATGTCATCTTAGACCATTTAGTATCCTATCCTCTCCCTATGAATTATTCTTCTGGTTGCTATAATAGTGAATATTATAATAGTGAATCGAGTTCACTACAGAGAATTATATATAGCATTTCTCCACTTAGTAATACAGATAATTAGATCTTATTTAAGCCCTTAAAGAGTCAAATTTAAAAAATTATTATAAGTTTTCTTTCTTTTCCCTCTGTTTCTTATTTACCTTTTCATGTTTCTCTTGATTTTTGTGGTTGGGTATCAAACTTTCCATTTAGTCCTGGTCTCTTTTGTGCAAAAACTTGGAAATCTTCAATTTTGTTGAATGCCCATACTTTCCCCTGGAAGTATATAGTCAGTTTCGATGGGTAGTTGACCCGTGGCTGAAGGCCCATCTCTCTTGCCTTTCTGAATATCGTGTTCCAAGCCTTGCGGTCTTTTAGCATGGAGGCTGCTAGATCCTGTGTGATCCAGAGGTAGATTTTAATGCCTGTTGTTTTTGAGGTGCTTTTTAAAGATTGATTTGGAAGGATTGTCAGAGCAGTTTTTGCTTTTCAAGCTACTAAGTTGCCATTGTGTAAATGGAATTGGTCTGGTCCATTCATAGTCAAAACTCTACTTACCTGAGATGATGTCATCCCCACCTCCCTTAGTGGGGAGGGGAGATGAGTTACCCATACGTGACAATAAGTAACAAATCAAGAACAAGGGACTGCCCTTTGGGCAGTCCAAATCAGTGTAGAGGCTGCAATTTGTCTACTTGAATTAGAGGTGGACCCACAGGAAGTGACGAGAGACACTATCTCTTCAAGTATGTTGGTTACTTCCTGTTGGGGCAGTTCCCGCTTTGAACTTGGTGCTGAAGGATCTCAGCCTGAGTCCACAGGCTGCTTCTACTCTGAATTGTCACGTGGGTAAGTTAGGCTGACTTCCTTGGCCTACCTTGGCGTTTTCCAAACTCTACCTTAAGTAGGCTCTTGCCTCTCTGATTGCTAAGGCCTAGTGGCATGTAATTTAGTTTAATCAGCCTTTTAAACTTCTCTCTCCGTCCAGGCCTCTGCAGGCCTGGACTAGCCTCTCCTTCTCTTTATTTCCCTACCTTTTACCTTCCTAATTGTAAATAAACTACCTTAAACCCGATCCTGACTTGGGTCTATTTTAATTATGGAATCAATCAAATTATTGATTCCTGGCAGCCACACCTTAAGTATATATCTATAAAATACCTAAAATCTCCCTCTTACACCATCTTGGTTCTATTGCCTCCAGAAGAAGACTGTGTGTGTGTGTGTGTGTGTGTGTGTGTGTGTGTGTGTGTGTGTGTGTGTGTGTGAAAACTGAGGCTTCCCAAGGCTTAAGTAGGTTAAAATTTCTAGATCTAGGACAGCTAGGTAGTAGTGCTGGGCCTGGAGTTGGGAGGATCTAGGTTCAAACCTGATCTCAGGCACTTCCTAGCTGTGTGACCCTGGACAAATCACTAAGCTCTGATTGCCTAGTCTTTGCCATTCTTCTGTCTTAAAATTGATATTCTGTGTGATCCTGGATCAATCACTAAAATCTGATTGCCTGACCCTCGCCATTCTTCTGTCTTAAAATTGATACTAAAACAGAAGGAAAGAGTTAAAATTTTTAAAAAGACTGCTGGGTCAAATGAATTTTAACTAGTAGAACCCTGGGTTTAGAGTGAACATGGGTTCAAATCCCAGCTCTACAATGTACCATCTAAGAGAAGTCTCAACTCTTTGTGTCTCAGATTCCTCATCTGTAAAATAAAAGGATATTAGACTAGATGTTTTCTTAAGTTACCATCTAATGCCTAAAGAGTTTGACCAGGAAAGAAGAATGGTAGCATTGTCTCCTTTAACATAATGCAAAGAATCATAGATTTAGAACTTTAAAATACCATAGAAGTCATGTGGACTTGCTCTCTCCTTATATAGATCAGGAGAGATGGCACGTGAGAAGAAATGATTTGCTCAGCTATAAGTATTTGAAGCTAGATTTGAACTTGGGTCTTCCTGCCTCTAAGTCCAGCCATGCCACTTAGCTGCCACCTAGATTGCTCTCAGGATAAAGAAGCACTTTCTTGATTAGCCTTCAAGAGAAAAGTTAGACTCTTTAAAAGGGAATCATCAATTTGCTGCTGTTCTTCTCTTGCCCTCCATATACCATAGAGGGAGCCTTTGAGCCTCTTTCCAGGAGGGTGGAGAGGAAGCACAGATTGCCTTTTACCCAATCCCAGCTGGCAAGCCTAAGACTAGGTCTCAGAGTTCCCATTTCCCTTTCTGTTTTTGATTCCTGAGTAAGATAACTGAACATGAGATGGATATGCCCTAGGTTGGAGATGATCTTGTGAATTCAGAAGGACCAGAAGTTTAGGGACTCTTGGTCAGAGTTGATAGTATAACATACATGATCTCAAGCTGGATGTCCTGCTTTTATATCCACATTCTTAACTGTCCCAGCTGCTCCCTCACCTGGAGTTATTTATGGCTAATTTTACCCCAGTTCTTTATGGAGCTGTTTAGGATATATGATTCATATCAATGGATGATTATAACCATTGGGCAAGCTTTGGCTTATGTACTAACTGGAGGGGCAATACTGGTGTCAATATTTCAGGCTTATTGGGTTCTGGGAAAGTTAATTGGGCATACTTTTGACAAGATAGAAGATGTCAGCCCAGTTATTGAGATACTGAAACAACAAGTGAAGGAACTCATAGAAATAAACAGGCAAATCAGGGCAGGCAAAGAACTAGATGCCAAAACCATTTTACAGCTGGAATTGATTGAAGGAACTATGCAAGATAATACCAATGATAAAGCCAAAGATACAAACAGTGAAGAAGAGACAAAAGGGGCTGAGGCTGCTGCTGTAGCCATCTTACCTATAACAGACAGGACTGTTGTCCAATCTGACTCAGGGATCCTACATATAAAGGGGTACAAGCCATTTTCTGGGGGGACCTAGAGATCTTGAAAAGGAGGTTCCCACAGTATTATTTAAATCCACACAAGTCAATAAAAGAGTTCAAAAGGGCTTTGCATGTTTATAATCCAACTTTTGAAGACGTGGAACTACTTTTTTTTTTTTTTAAACCCTTGTACTTCGGTGTATTGTCTCATAGGTGGAAGATTGGTAAGGGTGGGCAATGGGGGTCAAGTGACTTGCCCAGGGTCACACAGCTGGGAAGTGGCTGAGGCCAGGTTTGAACCTAGGACCTCCTGTCTCTAGGCCTGACTCTCACTCCACTGAGCTACCCAGCTGCCCCGACGTGGAACTACTTTTGACTGAGCTGTAAACCCCCAGTGAAAGGGCGAGCAACCCCAACCTAGCCTCTTGGCCAGAACAATACCAGGACCTTGAACTATCATCCTATGCCAAGATAGCATATTTAAAATGATGTAGAGAAGATCTAGCTGAGGCGATGAGGATCCATGCACATCTCTCAAATGCATGGGGCAGAGGGATGATGAGCACCCAAGTTTATATCTCGATAGACTCGTAGAAGCAGGAGAGATCATACTTGGCTTTAGGGAAATGAATGAAGATAACATCCAGCATATTAGAAGGCAATTTGTGAAGGGCAGTGCAAGTCCCATTCAAACATACTTTCATTTGAATTGCCCACAGTGGGAATCCCTATCCATTGAAGACCTTAGGAAAACTTCTCCTTATGTGCATGAGTCCAGAGAAACAGAGCCCAAGCAATCAAAAAACACTGATAAGGACAAAGAAAAAGATAATATCATTGCTGAATTGAAGAAACAGCTCAAGAAGGCAAAGAAAGCAAAAGAAATCGAAGTGATTAAGAACATGGCTTTGCAAACACAAAACCATAGAAGCCAGAGTAGACTAAGACAATCCTATAGCAACAGCAACAACAACAATGTCAAGAGATGCTATTTGTGTCACAAATTAGGCCACATTGTGAGGGATTGTCACTATAAATCACAAATTAATTTTAACAACTGAAACAATTATAACAACAACAGCAGGAAAAACACCTTTTACAATTCCAGATACAACAGCAATAACAACAACAAGGACAATAACACTACATATAATAATAGTGTAAAGTCAAGATGTTGTGACCACAACTGCTCCAATTTCAATAGTTCCCCAACTTTATCTAAGATGGAAGATTATGTGAGCTAAGGAGCGAGACCATGTATTAGCTTATGAACCAAGGAAGCAGCATTGATTATTGAAGCAACAGACAAGGGCTATGGCAGTGATAAGGCAGAGAAAAGTGGAAAAGAAAAGCTGGGAAACGCAATAATAAATTATGGGCTTGCTGATATAAAACATAATTACAAAGAAAAGACTGAAGAAGAATTGCAAATGGAAAATGATATTATAGAAATGAAAGAGAGAATCTATGGGATAGAAAGCAGTAATTTAAGAATTGATGATAGAAAAGCACTTACACCTATACAAAATCTTGACACAAGCTTAATGGAAGTAGCACTGATCAATTCTGATAATATTTAAAAAAGCTACATCATTGAAAACATCAAATACTAATATTCAATCTTTACTATCATTGAACACATCTGTACCATACAAGCTACAATCTGAAACATCATTAACTATTAAGACTGTGGATCATTTCGATCATTCAATAGTACAGCAAGGAAGAACAACAAATGAACTGAATTTAACTGGGCTTTCTAATAAGGGTCTCATGGAGACATACATTGTCAATGAGAGAAATAAACTCCTGCAAACCATTGGGAAGGAAAGTGCAAACACACTCCCAAACACAGGTACAACCTTTTCTCCTTTAGTAGCTAGAGAAGCTGAAAGAGAAAGTGAAAAGTCTAACTGCTGCAATAGCAAAGAGATCCTGCAGCTGGATCCAACAGCTAAGGAATTTTTACCAAGATCAACTATGCAGGGAGATTTAAATCATAACATACCATGCATGCTACAATAGGCAGCAAAAGAGGAGAGAGGGAAAGGGAATAAGCATATATTAAGTATTTGCTATGTGCCAGGTACTGTGCTAAAGACCTTACAAATATTATCTCATTTTTTGAATGGAAAAAGACCATGACTGACAAGAAGAAAAGCTCAAACCTTGGTTTAACTGGCCAGATACATGGATTCTAGAGAGACTGTGCAGAAACAGGATAAATGTAATAATGCTTATTCTCAGTTCCACAGAGTGTTTTGTATTTTGATGAAGTTTAAGTCTTAACCTCCTAGAGAAGGAGACCTCAGGCAGCTTCTCCTCAATATTTACTTGTTAGTGTTTACCATTTCTTTTCTTTGTAAGAAAGAAATACTCATCCTATTGATTGTTGTTTTTTAGTTGTTTCAGTCATGTCCAACTCTTCATGACTACATTTGGGGGGTTTTCTTGGCAAAGATCCTGGAGTGGTTTGCCATTTCCAGCTCATTTTATAAATAAGAAACTGAGGTAAACAGGGATAAGTAATTTGCCCAGGATCACACAGCTAATTAGTGTCTAAGGCCAGATTTGAACTCATGAAGATGAGTCTTCCTGATTCAAAACAGTGCTTTATCTATTGTGCTACTTCTCTGTCCATATTTATCCCATACCTGATCTTTTTTTCCCCAATTAAAAATTTTTTCAGTTACATGTAGAAACATGTAACTTTTTGACAATCATTTTATATTTTAAAATTCAGATTTTCTCTCTCCCTATTCCCCAGGTGGTGAATAGTCTGATATAGGTTATGCCCATACTTTTCTGTGATATATATTTCCATATTGCTCATGTCATGATAGAAAACACATATCACAATATCACACATATAATAGAAATCTCATGAAAGAAATAGAGTGGAAGATGGCATGCTTTGGTTTGCACTCAGACTACAACAGTTCCTTCTTTGGTTATGAATAGCATTTTCATCATAAATCCCTTGTGGTTATCTTGGAGACTTATTTTGCTGATAATAGTTTAATCCTTCACAGTTAATAATCATATAATATTTCTGTTTCTGTACACATGATTCTGCTCATTTCATTTAGCATCAGTTCAAATAAGTCTTTCCAGGTTTTTCTGAGCTCATTTTGTACATCCTTACATTTAGCATAATAGAATTCCTTTATAATCAGATATGATGATTTGTTCATCCATTCTCCAAGTGATAGACAACCCTTCAGTTTCTAATTCTTTGCCACTATTAAAAAAAAGCTGCTGGCACATGGCACATTCACAAAGATTGACATAAAACATAGCAATCAAATGCAAAAAAGCAGAAATAATAAATGCAACCTTTTCAGATCATAATGCAATAAGAACAGTTATTATCCCAGGTACATGGAGAGGCAAACAAAAAACTAATTGGAAATTAGATAATATGATTCTCCAAAATCAGTTAGTTAAAGAACAAATTATTGAAACAATTTATAATTTCATTGAAGAGAATGACAATGATGAGACTTCTTACCAAAATCTATGGGATGCAGCCAAAGCAGTATTTAGGAGGAAATTTATATCCTTGAGTGCATATATTAACAAATTAGAGAGGGCAGAGGTCAATGAATGGGGTATGCAAATTAAAAAACCAGAAAGTGAACAAATTAAAAATCCCCAGATGAAAACTAAATTAGAAATACTAAAAATTAAAGGAGAAATTAATAAAATCAAAAGTAAAAGAACTATTGAATTAATAAATAAGACTAGAAGCTGGTACTTTGAAAATAAAAAAAATCTGCTGAAAATATTTTGGAACAGGTAGGTCCTTTTTTCTTATCTCTGATCTCTTTGGAATACAGATTCCATAGTGCCATACCTAATTCTTATTAGAGAGTCCTTTTCTTTTGTTCCCTTTGGGGAGGCCATAGGTATAAATTTCAAGTAAATTTTCCCCAGGATGCCAGAGTGGGGAACTCAGTGAACTAAAAAATGAGAGGAAAGGAATCTAACCCTTCTCATTGGAGGTCAAGTTCCCTTAGGACACAGTGTGATCTTTTTTTTATATATATCCTTCCATATTAATTTTTTTTTATTTGTTACAGGGCTGTGCAATGGAGGTTAAGTGACTTGCCCAGGGTCACACAGCTAGGAAGTGTCTGAGGCCAGATTTGAACCTAGGACCTCCTGTCTCTAGGCCTGGCTCTCAATCCACTGAACCATCCAGCTGCCCCCTACAGTGTGATCTGGACAACATGCCTGGTACCAGAGCAGAGTGTCCCCCTTAATCATTGATTCTTAACCTGAGGTTACTTAATTTGGTTAAAAATATATAATTTGATAACCATATTTCAATATAATTGGCTTCCTTTATTGTCCTGTTGTATTTTATGCATTAACAAATGTTCTAAGTAGGAGTCCATAGGCTTCATCAGGTTGCCAAAGGAGTCCATTATACAAAAATGGTGAAGAACTCCTACCCAAGAAGGAGAGGGAGTGGAGGCAATTCTGCCGTCCCTTGAACCCAGCACCAGTCCTTTTTGTTAAATATCCCATATCACAAGAAATCAAAGCTATGGAGAAATAAAGTAACTTACTCCAAGTTTTCTAGGGAGACCCTCATTGAGCTATGAATAGATCACGCTCTTGGATCTCTAACTCAAATCAGGAAACTACATTTTCCTCCTCGATAACACCAGGGAACTTGCTTTACAGCATCTGAGCCTCTAATGACACTCTGAGCCCAAACTGACCATTCTGTCAGACCTGTTCAGAAACAAATGAGTAAAGCAAAGGTATCAAATACCTAAAGCAACACTCTTTGAGTGTAGCTCAAACCAAATTAAAATGTAATTGGGAAATATTTAACAAAATAAATAAAAATATAATAAATTATAAACAATGTTAAAATGTAGTTTTCTAAATTAATATGTAGAGGCAGAGATCCTTATATGATTTAGTGGCTCCATTTCTATTTAGGTTGACACTGCTAGTTTTTCTTGTTATTCAGTCGTTTTAAGTCATTTCCAACTCTTTGTGATCCCATTTGGGGTCTTGGCAAAATTACTGGAGTGATTTGCCAATTCCTTTTCTAATTCATTTTACAGATGAAGAAACTAAGGTCAAGGGATTTAAGAGTGAGGCAAATGGGGTTAAATGACTTATCCAGGGGCATACAACTAGTAAGTGTCTGAGGCCAGATTTGAACTCAAGAAGATGAGTGTTTCTGATTCCAGACCTCACACTCTATCTACAATGCCACTTAAACTGTCCAACATCACTGAAGTAGAGCCTATATTGCTTATGCTGAATACTTAAACATGTCAGAAGAGAGTGAATAATTTTCACTTCATATAGAAGTGCTATAATATGCTAAAATAAACTCACATATTATAAATTAGTCCGGCCAGTAGTTTTGTTGCTGAGAAGGTATGCTGGATACAAGGGTTGTATAAATAGTAGATGTTAAACTTTCACAGTGTCCTATTTCAGTGCTTCATCAGAGTATGGCAGTGCCCTTAAATTCTCAAAGACTATGCCAGTGGAGGTCAAGCTCTTTCACTCTCTCTCAAGCTGGAAAGGCTTCAAGCACCATGTAGTCAGTAGACCAAATCTGCTTTTTGAGGACCAGCAAAGCTAAGTGTACAGAGGTTCATTCCCATTAGGGTGGCCACCTGGCAATGAATTCTCTGGCTATGATAACCCAAGGAACAAAAAAACTACAAAATGGCCCTCAGTTTTGTGTAGCTTCTTTAGTGATGGTGGCAGAGTAGCAGAAAAGAGAGCAGAAGATGTTAAGAATCACTTTTTTTTAAGACACTTTAATATGATTCTAAACATGAGACCTTGGGTCAATGACAAATAAGTAGACTTATGACTAAGGGAAATGAATTCTATCATTCTTGACATTCTCACTGGGAATGAAACCAAAAGAAAGAAATTAGTTGCAGCTAAATGGATGAAAGGTAAACTTCTTTGGAAAGGTAAACAACAGAACTGGTGGAATTGGTCTTATTGTGCACTCAAAAGCAAAAAGAGATATAATTTCACAGGTCATCTGGTCATCTCTCATTGCAGAGCCCATGATAAGTCTTTGCAAAAAATCTGTCATGAAAAAAAATTTGTAATTTGTGCACAGCCATCTGAGAAAAAATGAAGAGGAAAAATTCTATGGAGAATGTTAAAACGTCCTTTTAAGTTGAATCAACATATTCTTTAAAAGTGGCTTAGTGAAAAGGAGGAAACAGGTATGAAGATAATTTTGGTACCCTCACTCTATCTAATCAGTATTTACTCTTCATTGTGACATGGATATCAGTGATTGAGTAAATTGGACAAGTAGGATAGATTTAGTTAATACTGTTAGAATAAGATCATTTAGGTCAGAATGAATTAACCCACTGTGTATTTATGAATACATTTGGTTTATAAGATCAATTTATGCTTTGTTAGGCTTATATTAATCAAGGTTAGAGAAAGAGATGAATAACTGTTGTATTAACACCACCTCCCTTCCCTCTCCTCTCCTACAAATGTACTATGAGAGCTCTGTTCCAAAAAAAAGACAGTTTCCCCTTTAACTTTGTTCTTTCATGCCTAATGTTCATTATTTCTTGTAGAAAGTCCCAAATCCTTGAAGAATAAACACTGACTAACCTAAAGAATGACTAAGTAATTGGTAATTGATGTACATGTCCCTTAACCAATCATAGAATTTACCCTGCTTCTAAACCTAACTAGTCATAGAATTGTACACCTCATTCTATTTTTGATAATCCCTCAGTGGGAGCAATTTTCCATCAAGCAAGAGGGGAGTCCTTGAATACAAATACTTAGGGACAACCAGTTCCCCTAATAAATTGCTATGTGTTTGGAGCTCTTCCTCAGTAGCCTTTTGTTGCAGATTGAATTTTCTTTGTGACCCACATAGGTGAAGATGGTGAGCTCTAAAGTAGAAAATATGAGTCAGAAATAAGGAATGAAAGGCCAAAAGACTTGTAGATTACATAGAAACCTTCATTTAGGTATCATGAATACTTTCTTTGGACTGAGAAGCAGTAGGTACTGGACATGATAAGAAACAAACAAGATCACAAAAAATGAAATTGATTCTATCTTCATGGATAGGAAGTGACTTGATTCAGATGTAGGAAACATTCCGAATCGTTCTTTTCAATACAGTCAAACCACTAGTGTTAGCACAAAGATAAAAAATTAGTACAAATACAAGAGAAAGAATAAAAATGTGAACATTATAAAGAATATAAGTGATGTATATAATGTCAGATTTTCTCAATATATTGTTTGTTTTGCTGACATTGTTTTTTTCTCTTTTTTTCTCTTTCTCTTCTTTTAAAAAAACACCATTATTTGTTAGGGGAGGGGACGGGAGAACTGATGCAGGTGAAACTAAGTGATAAAAAATATCAATAAAAATGTCCTTTAAAAGAATTTATTTGAAATAACAATACTGACCTATTAAAACAATCTATTGCTAATAAAAAATAGGTAATGGTTAAAAGAAAGGACACAGACATGGTATAAAGTAATTTCACAATGAATAACCAGTATAAATTAATCATCATAAGAAAGAGTTTAAAACAAGCTATATGACCCTGGGCAAGTCACTTAACCGTCAATAGTCCACTCCTTACCATTCTTTTGTCTTAGAACCAATATACAGTATTGATTCTAAGAAGGAAAGTGAGAGTTAAAAAAAAAAAAGAGCCTAAAAAATGTCTTAAACACTAAATACTAGATTTGTTTGCTAGCAAGAGACATATAGTCATCAACATAATTTATAATATAAATGTGTTTGTAAAATCTTATAGAGAAAACAATGAAAAATTCTGAACTTCATAAAACAGAAACAGTGAGGAAAAAAACAAAACCAAACCACATATGGCTCTGGGTTCCCTTTCCCTAGTCTAATCTGCATTCCCACTAGCAGGTTGGGTCTTCAGGTTATTGCTCCCCTCAGAATTTCGGAGGCAATCCTTAGAGGTTGAGGTATCTTTTTTTAGTTCTTATAGTCATTATCCCTTAACCAGGATATTCCCTCTAGTATCAATTGCCATTTGATATTTTCCCAATTGTCTTCTCTTCAATATCAATTAACATCAATTAGCTTTTACAAAGGGATATTTATGGAGAAATTATGGTAAAACCCTGAGTACAAAATAATCTCCCCCAAACTAGGGAATATTCTTTCCTCTACATGCCTATATGGTCCCTAGAGAGAGTGGGCTGAAATTTAAAGTGTTGCTACAAAACATTCTTTCCATCAAGTTTGCTTCTGGATGTGGCATAGCTAACAGGAGCAGGGTGTAGTTCCCTAGCTTGTTGGGCTCTGTCTCAGATGCCAAGTTGATTCACTGTTGGGTTGGGTCAAGCAGGCAGCTCCTCAGGGCTGACTCCTCACCAGGCTCAGCTCTTATGGTTACAGGCAAATTTTTTTTTTCAAACCTTACCATTTGTCTTAGAATTGATACAAATATGGGTTCCAAAGTAGAAGTCCAGTAAGGACTAGGCAATGGGTGTTAACTGATGGGAGGTCCAGGGTTCAAATGTGACCTTAATGTGATCCTGGCCAACTCACTAAATCTCAATTGCCTAATCCTTAAAACCAGTCCTAGTACTGGAAAGGGAAGAATTTAGAAAGAAAAGAAAAGAAAGAAAGCTTGGCAAGAGATCAAAGTAAGCAAAATTATTCCTAGGGCATGTAATAATGAAAACAGAAAGACAATTTTAAAAAAAGAAAGAAAAGGAAATTTATTCTGCAAAATAAAATTTTAAATTTATTAATAACTTTTGGTTTTTTTTATTCTTTACTGTATTTCCAAATAGATGTCTTGCCCAGGTGTGTCATCACCATATTAAGGAACTTTTTTTTTAAAAAGAGAGAAAAGCAGTTCAGCAAAAACATCAGTCAAGTCCATGCTCAGTCAATCAATCAATATTTATTTGGATACCCGCTACAAGCCAGGCATAGTGGTAGTAGGTCCTTGGGGGTACAAGCAAAAATAATTAAAATCCCTGTTTTCAAGGAGTTTATATTCTTTTTTTTTAACTCTAACCTATTTTAGAATCATTTGGAACTGAGTAGCAGTTCCAAAGCAGAAGAGAGGTAAGAGCTAAGCAATTAAGGTTAAGTGACTTGCCAGGGTCACACAGATACAAAGTGTCTGTGGCTAATTTCATGAATCACCTAGTTGCCCCCAGGAGTTCATATTCTAATGGGAGAGATATCAAGTACATAGATAAATGTACACATATGAATAGAAAGCGCATAAATACTAATATATGCAAAATGGTAAATACATGATAGGGGAAGAGGGCACAGGCAGTTGGGGGAATCTAGTAAAGGCTTAGCAGAAAGGATGGAATTTGAAATTCATCTTAAAGAAAGAAAAGAACTATATGAGATGGAGGTGAGGAGGAAGTGCATTCTAAGCATGTAGAGATAGCCAAGAAGAAGGAACAGAGATAGGAAATAGAGTACCATATGTGAAGAACAAAGAAGACCAGTTTGGCTAGATCTGAGAGAGTAGGAGATAATTTCTATTTATTTCATTTTATTTTTTAATTTTTCCACATGTAATTTATTTTTTAAGTTATTAAATTGTATTTTCTTTTCCCCCCAATTACATGTAAAAAGTTTCCAACATTTGTCAAAGAATACTGAATCTTAAATTCTCTTTCTATCTCCTTCCTCCTAATCTCCAATCTCCTTAAGATGGTGAGCAATTGCATAAAGATTTTACATGTGCAATCATGTAAAACATTTTCTCATAGTAATCCTTTTATGGAAGGAATCTCAAATAGAAAAAAAATTAAGAAAATGAAAAAAAGTTTGCTTTGGTCTGGATTCAGACTCAATTCTTTTTCTTTGAAAGTATATGGCATCAATAGTTTTGGATCAATATATTGCTGAGAATAGCTTATTCATAGTTGTTCATTGTAAAGTATTCCTGTCACTGTACAATCTTCTTCTGATTCTTCTTATTTCACTCTGCTTCAGTTCATGTAAATCTTTCCAGGTTTTTCTGAACTCCTCTTGCTTATCATTTCTTATAGTACAGTAGTATTCATAGAGTATAACTTACTCAGCCATTACCAAACTGATGGGTATCATTCTAAATCTTTGTCCTCCTAAAAAAGAGTTGGTTTAAATACTGTCATATATATAAGTCCTTTACTCTCTGTTTTTTTTTTAATCTCTTTGGGATACAAACCTAGTAATGGTTTTTCTAAGATCCTCCTACTTGTCATTTCTTACAGCGCAGTAGTATTCCATTACAATCATTTCCTATAGCTTACTCAGCCATGTAGAGATAGACATAGTTTAACTTTATTGAATGTCTTTTGATCTCTTTTTCCTATTCGCCTTTTTGTGTTTCTCTTGAGTCTTGTATTTGAGAGTCAACATTTCCATTCAGCTTTAGTCTATCAGGAGTGTTTGAAAGTCCTCTATTTCAATGAATATCCGTTTTTCCCCCTGAAGAATTATGCTCAGTTTCTCTAGGTAAGTGATCCTCAGTTGAAGTCCTAGCTCCTTTGCCCTCTGGAATATTCTATTCCATGCCTTCCTATCCTTTAATGTAGAAGCTGCTAAGCATCCTGACTGTGGTGCCACAATAGTTGAATTGTTTCTTTTTGACTGCTTGCAATATTTTCTCTTTAACTGGGAGTTTTGGAATTTGGCTATAATATTCCTGGGAGTTATCATTTTGAAATTGCTTTCAGAAGGTTATCAAAAGATCCTTTCAATTTTTATTTTGTCTTCTGGTTCTAGAACATCATAGCAGTTTTCCTTGATGATTTCTTGAAAGATGATTTCTAAGCTTTTTTTTATCATGGCTGTCAGTCCAATAATTCTTAAATTATCTCTTCTGCATTTATTTTCCAGGTCAGTTGTTTTTCCCATGAGGTGTTTCACATTTTATTATATTTTTTCATTTTTTTGGATTTGGTTTGATTATTTCTTGATGTCTCATGGAGTCATTAGCTTCCACTTGCCCAATTTTAATTTTTAAGAAATTATTTTCTTCAATGATCTTTTATATCCCCTTTTCCATTTGGTCAACTCTGCTTTTTAAAGAGTTCTTTCCCTCAGTGAATTTTTGTACCTCTTTTTCCAAAGAGTCAATTCTGTCTTTCAAGAAACTTTTCTCTTCATGTTTTTGCAATATCTTCTTCCATTTGGCCAATTATGATTTTGAGAAAGTTCTTTTCTTTTTTGGATTTTTTTGCTTCTTACGAATTAACCTATTCTGTTTTTAAGTTATTAATTTCTTCAGTATTTTTGTGCCTCTTTTAATAAGCTGTTGACTCGTTTTTCATGGTTTTCCTGTGCCATTCATTTCTTTTCCCAATTTTTTCCAACTCTATTATTTAATTTTTAAAATCCTTTTTAAGCTCTTCCATTAATTCTTTTTATATTTGAAAGCAATTAATATTTTTCTTGGAGGTCTTGGATGAAGCAGGATTGACTTTGTTGTCCCCTGAGTTTGAGTCTACCCTGTCACAAAAATAACTTTCTAGGTTGAGTTTCTTTTTTTTGTTGTTTGCTCATTTTCCTACCTTTTATTCTTTTTAAGAAATATGTTAAGGGGGGCAGCTCAGTGGATTGAGAGTCAGGCCTAGAGATGGGAGGTCTGAGGTTCAAATCCAGCCTCAGACACTTCCCAGCTGTGGAACCCTGGGCAGGTCACTTGACCCCCATTGCCCACCCTTACCACTCTTCCACCAAGGAGCCAATACACAGAAGTTAAGGGTTTAAAAAAAAGAAATATGTTAAGTTTGAATTCTGTAACTGTGGTGAATGGAGCACTGCTCCAAGCTTCAGGTTCTTGGTGCATCTGTCTTCAGAGCTGGCACTGGGGATTATTTGCTTTCAGTTCTTCCAAGATGGTACAATGTAAGGAGAGATGTGTTTAATACTCTCTGGGCCTGTGCTCTGGTCTTTGAGTAACTCCAAGCACTTTTTCACTTCTTGGAACTGTGACCAGGGTCCCCTGCTCTCTTGTGGTTGCAAGTGCTGGTGTATTCTGGTGCTCCTCCTCTCCCTGTGACTATGTCCAAAGACTGTAACATGGTTCTGCATATGGGCAATGTTACAAGAGTTTTGCACCCAGAGCCAGCAAAGAGATCCCTTTAATCTCCTTCCAAGAAGCTGCTTGACCCCCTTACCATCTGTGGCTAAGGGTTCCAGAAGCTTTGGCTACTGCTTTGGTAGCACCCAAGGCCTGGGAACTAGGGACTACTCTGGCATGCTGCACTCCACTTCTACCCCAGTATACTAGATCCTTCTTGCTAGCCTTCTAAGTTGTTTTAGACTGAAAAATTAATTCACCTTGTCTTTTCATGTGTCATGTTGCTCCACAATTCATTTTGAGGCATTATATCATTACTTTTTGGAGAATAATTGGGTAGAAATCAGGTGGGACCCACATCTTCTCCATCATCTTGGTTCCTTCCCCAGGAGGCAATTTCTGGAAATACCTGTAAAGGTAGATTGGGGACAGGTAGTATGGGGGGGTTGCTGTTGTTTTTTTTAATTTTTTTTTAAACCCTTAACTTCTGTGTATTGACTTATAGGTAGAAGAGTGGTAAGGGTAGGCAATGGGGGTCAAGTGACTTGCCCAGGGTCACACAGCTGGGAAGTGTCTGAGGCCGGATTTGAACCTAGGACCTCCTGTCTCTAGGCCTGGCTCTCAATCCACTGAGCTACCCAGCTGCCCCTGCTGTTTTTTCTTTAAATCCTTACCTTTCATCTTAGAATCAATATTGTGTATTGGTTCCAAGGCAGAAGAATGGTAAGGGCTAGGCAACAGGGGTTAAGTGACTTGTCCAGGGTCACACAGCTGGGAAATATCTGAGGCCAGATTTGAACCTGGGATCTCTCTTCTCTAGGCCTAGCTCTTAATCCACTGAGCTACCCAGCTACTCCCTTGTATAGGGTTTTGTTTTGTTTTTTTGATCCATAATATATTTTATTGGAAAGGTTCCTTCAATGATACATATTATTCTCCATAGCTATGTGACTTGACTTTTCTCTAATAGATCCTTCATAAAGTTTTTGCCGAAAGAGTTGCAAGCCTTCCTCATTTTCTCCTGGCATCAAGAGGATACCAGTGAAGATCCCCTTCTGTTCATTTGTAATCCCACACTATGATCAGCCCATCTTCTTTTTCCAATTGTACGTTTTTTCTCATGATAAATATATGTATGTATTTTTCTCCTGATCTTTGTAATGCTAACACTATTGTTAGAGCACATTTGTTCTTATTCTCTGCATATTTGTTCAATAGTTCAGTCTTGTTTCCCCAAAGAAACCAGAGTTATACGTACATACATATATACATATATACATA